>NC_092045.1:8435233-8744343 GCF_003086295.3 Arachis hypogaea
AGAATTGAAAAACGAAATTATGTAAATATCATTCTGCAGGTGATGTTAGGTTTGCCAGCATTAGAAGGAACCAATCCAGCTTCATGTTTTCCTTCTAGTGTTATTGGTTATGAAGCGGCTTGCTACAGCCGTGTATGGAGTGAGGTTTGAACAACCCCGATACTTCAATTGATACCATCATCAAATTTTTAACACTTAATTTTTGTTGCGAGCATCTTTCATTTTCAATAATCCATATCTAGTTTTCTATTGTTTGTTGTAATCGTTTTTCCTGATCATGATCATTGAGTCTGGAGTTAAAACAGAAACACTAAATCATGGACATACCATTTAGCATGAGTTCTGTATCCAAATGTTACATACATATATCACTGTCTCGTTTTGTATGATAGTATAAAATGATGACACAAGTTTGCATTTTCTTTTCTGAAATTATTTTTGCTGGACTTAATTATGATGAAATTGAAAAAGGAAACATAAATTTTCAGTTCTACACTTCCTTTCTTGTGTTCTTGTCCTGTTGGATCCCATGTTATGTGTCCGTTTAGTCTAATTGCTACATGGCTGAACCTAAAAATGTTTCAGGTTTTTGCTGCTGATATTTTTGCCTCGAAGTTTTGCAATGATGTTGTAAATCAGCATGCTGGCATGCAATTTAGGAAGAAGGTAAAAAATGGCTATTGCATTTTCTTTCATAAATTTTGTATTTTAAATTAAGATACTCTAATGGCTTGTCATAAAGTTAGTAGTATTAATCAACTTAGATTGGTCGAATGATCGGCTCACTCATTAGCTTAAATAAGTGTTAGGGATTCGAATGCTACTGACAAACTCTTAAATGGAGCTCCAATTTGCGGCAGATTAGTCTTTTGACCTATCGGGTTGGTGGATGCTATGGAAAACAAAAAAATAAAGTTAGTATTTATTTGTATTTGATTTGAAACATTCGCAGGTATTGGCCCCCGGAGGAGCAAAGGATTCTATTGAAGTGTTGTCGGACTTTTTAGGAAGAGAACCTTCAATTCGAGCTTATATTGAGAATAAAGTCAAGTATATTCTGTAAGGCTCTAACCGACCAATATTTATCTGTTGATAGGTTTCAGTTACCTGTTTCAATTTTTCCACAGGCAGCAATTTTTGTTCAAAAATTATTCTTCGTTGTAATAAGCACATCCTCCTCTCTCTCTCTCTCTCTCTCTCTCTCTCTCTCTCTCTCTCTCTCTCTCTCTCTCTCTCTCTCTCTCTCTCTCTCCAGTTCGTTATTTTTGCTAATGATTATTACATCAAATAGATTTGGACATCTTTCTTCTTAATCAACTAAGAATTTTCTTTCATGTATATTTTTTTGAAATCATTTTCGCTGGTGTCTACTTGTCTTTGATGTTTCGAAGGGAACCTTCTCGGGTTTATTAACAGTAATAATGTGTCAAGGAATTATTGTTCCATGTTTTGGAAGTGCATTGTATTGTTACAACGTTGCTATTTTTCGTTTTGTTATACAAAGTTCCCTACTATATTTGCTGCGATAAGTAAGATGATATTAAAAAGTAATTCATTATGTATGGAATTATTCCTAACAGGAATCATTGTCAAATATGAAATATGAATGTGCATAATTTATTTTATATATTTTTTAAACGAACCAGTTATATGTAGTTTGGCCTTTTCGCCCTAAATTTCTAAAGGTTCTGTTTTAATTTAATTTGTGGACAAAACGTTGAATTTGTTGTGCAGAAATATAAAATTCGTTAGGTCACGTTTGTCGCTTAAATTGACTGAAGTTTTCTTTTCCAATATTTTATGGCTATAATAATATTAGACCTATATTATAATTTTATAAAGCTGAAAATACTTAGTAAATTTCAATTCTTTAACTTGTATCTAATCTCGGTTGATAGTTTCAGAAATGATTAGATTATTCAGTTTCACACCGAAAAGGAGATGGCTAGATTACTCTATCAAATCAGTCATTTTAAATGATAGTGTATTAACTATTAATAGCCATTCAAGTATGTTCATTTACTCTTTTATTTATTAAATATATACAAAAATAGTAAAATTGAATTAGACGAGAAGGTAGTAAAATTGAATTAGACGAGAAGGTAAGTGGTTTATATTTAACTAAAACATTTTGGATTCAAATTATAGAAACTTTTTTTATAAATATGTATAATATAGGGTATTTTAGGAAAAAAAATTAGGCATAAATTCTTTCATATTTCCATAATATAAAGTATAAATTATATATAGTATAGAAGTATATATATATTAGAAAAAAAAAAAGAGAACTCAACATAACTAAATAGAGCAAAAAGCAACAAAGAAAGATACAAATATAAAAAAATTTAAATTGTAATTATTTAGTATTGTCATTAATAACTAGAGGGATCCACATCATTCTTTTCCTTGTAGTCTTGAATGATCTATGAATAATTTTTGCTAAATTTAGTGCTTTATTTTAGAAGATTTGTTCATTTCTTTTCAATTAAGTATTAATATAGGAAAATCCAATAATTACCCATTTCTTAGGCTCTTCTATCGTCTTTCTTATTAGATATTATTGTTCAACTTTCAAAGTATTGTTTTATTATATCTAGGATGGTCTAAAATCAACCATCCAAATATACTAGACGTATCAAGGAAATTCACAATACAAAAATAAGTGTCGAATATTTTTAATATTTTTCTTACAAAATACACAAATATTATCACTTTATTAGATAATTTCTAATTTACTCAATCTCTATTTTGTGTTAACCTTGCCAATTACAACAAACTAAATAAATAATTCAACTTGTGGTAGCATCAAATTCCTCCATATTACTTTAGTAAAATTATAGTTTGTTATATCTTTTGAAAATATTTTTATCTGCAAGACTTACGCAAAAGAATTAATAATATTTTTATCGTGTTGGTATAGTTTCTGTCTCCATAAAAGAATTCATATAGACTATAATCTATTTTGATAAATCTTTTTAGTTTGAGATAGAAAAAACCCTTAGAAAATGCATCTTTTAAAATTACTTGTAATTAATTATCCTTCTAAAATCGAATTTTTCTCTATGACAAATATTTCAGATCTCTGGAGAATTTGAGTTGACAGCATCTCATTAGAATTTATATTATTATGAAAGAGCTGATCCTGATTCCACGAGACACAACGGTGACATCTCTGATGAGAGGTAGTTACTCTCGGGGAGGCCATTCCCAAGCCCATGAGCCTAGCTCATCTAAGCCAATGAGAAAAATCAGAGTAGAAGGCGGGAAAGTAAAGTTTTTAGGAAAGGAATCACCGATTCCAAGGGAGGAAGAATAAATGAGAGAAGTGTGAGAATATGGATAAATACGTAACTTCTGTACGCTCTTTTTGTGACATGGTGAAAGGAGAAAGAAGACCTACTGATATAGAAGAGGATGACTCTTTCTCAGAATCAGGGAAAGAACGTGAAGATGAGCACAACATGCAATAAGAAGGAGAGGTAGCGAATCAACATAAAGATAAAGATGAAACCCAAGAGCCAAACATCAGAATTGAAAAGGTGGATGGGGTCTATAATATTGTGCTCAATGATGCTGCTATGAAGTCACTAAGGAACCCCTGGTGGGAATGCTTGATCGTGAAGCTTCTTGGTCGCCGAATCTCCCTTGCGGCTCTAACGAGAAGGTTGGAGATTATGTGGAGTAGAATGGGAAGCATAGAGGTGATTGATTTGGGTAATGACTTCTTTATAGTGAAGTTCTTTTCCTCAAAGGATCTGGACTTTGCCTTGACAGGGGGCCCCTGGAGGATTTTTGATAATTATCTTACCATCCGGCCATGGCAACTGGACTTTAACCCAAAGGCAGTAACGATTGACAGAATTGCAGCATGGGTAAGGTTACCAGGGTTGGATATTGAATATTATGAGGAGACTATGCTTAGAAAAATAGGTAACATTATTGGAAGGACGTTACGTGTAGACCCTAAAATGGCTGAAAAGTGCAGAGAAAATTTTGCTCGTTTGTGCGTCGAACTAAACCTGACAGAACCACTGGTATCACAATATTCGATTAATGGAAAAAGATATTTAGCTCAATATGAGGGGCTCCATTGCATTTGCTTTACTTGTGGGATGGTCGGGCACGAAAAATCTAACTATTCGAAGAGTCAGATGAAAATACAAACATCTGCAATAATTCCAGCAATGTCAGAAGGAAGAACTGAAGAGACTCTGCATGGTCACAATAACGGTGAGGGCAGTCATGGAAATTCTGAAAAGGACAAAGGTAAAAAATTCTCCACAGAGGATAATAGTACCTATGGATCGTGGATGCAAATCTAAAGCCCTTCGCGTGGCAAGAAAGTGGGAAGAATTGGTGCTAGTACGAGTAGTGGGAGTGGTGCGACAAATGCAAAAGAAGCAGAAGCAACAATGGCAGGTACAAGGTTTTTCGTACTAAATCAGGTAGAAAATGACACTCAATGATAATTCTATTAGAACCTCTAATGTTAAAGGAAATGAGATTATTCCAAAGAATTCTCAGAATCAGAAAGGTAATAGGCCCCATCCTTCGACATATAAGAACCCTCTCATTGGACCTCACCAAGATCATAACCTAAAAACTAGCCTGACCCAAACCCAAATTAATCTTGATAGAGCTACTACAGCTCAAAAAAGGAATACCATCTAAACTAACCAAGTTCTCTATCTAAGACACCTAAGGAATCTCATAACAAGACAACAACCAAGTATGCACCTATGTGTGAAGTTCTCCCACAGCCCAAAAATGCTAACACTAGCCCAATCAGAACAGCAAGCCCTGCAAACCCTAATCCAATACATCCCAATAACGACCCTTCTTGTCAGCTATCAACTGAAAGAACCCGCACTCCAACTTCTACCCCTCTTCCACATCATCACAGAGAGAATTGGTATGATCCCCAAGTTACCTCTCAGGACACAACCATGGAGGACTTTTTTGTGGAGGAGTCTGCCCAGGTAGAGGATATCAGGGAGGAACAAGAGCTAAAGCCACCTGATTTCAGTTAGTGGGCACAGAGATTCTGATGGAAGCTGCACTTGATTGTAAAGAAAGGGAAATGCTAAGAGATAATGAAGAAAATAATTCTTCAATGGTAGTGGAGAGACGAATTGTAAGATGAATACAGTACAAACAGAGGAAATGATTGACTCTATTATCCCTTCTAGGGATGATGGTTGCTGAGATCGTGAAATACCCAGGGATGGAGTTTGCTTTCAGTGTTTTAACTATGATGAAGATTATAGCCTAGAATTGCAGCGGAGCGGCCAGTTTAGTCGTGCCTTAAGAGAATTAGTGAAGCAAAAGATCCCAGATATGGTAATCTTGGTTGAAACACGATGTAGTGGAGAACAAGCGAGGAAGGCAATAAAGAGTTTTGGCTTTAATTTTTTACATGTAGAGGAAGCTAGAGGTTTTAGTGGAGGCATATGGATCCTTTGGAAAAGACCAGATTTGAAAATTGTCATCTTGAACTCTACTCCCCAATTTGTTCATATGCGTGTTGACATATAGAATAAAAAAATTTGGGTTCTAACAGCTAGGGGTGTGCGAAAAAACTGGTTTCACTGAACTGAATTGAAACTGAACTAAAACTGTTTTAAATAAACCAATTTTTTAAAATAAAAAACTGAACTGAAACCATAGTTTTTATGAAAAACCAGTTTATTAAAAACTAGCTTTTATGGTTCAGTTTAGTTTTAAACCAAATTAAAACTAGTTTTATTTAAACTCCAAAATTAGTTTTTACATACTCTTTCTCCCTTCACTCTCTCTCTCCCCTTCCTCTCTTTCTCTCTCTCTCTCTCTCTCTCTCTCTCTCTCTCTTTTCCCTTTCTTCATTCTCTCCCTTTCTCTCTCTCTCCCACCTTCTCTCTCTCCTCCTCTCCCTCTTTCTTTCTCCCCTTCTCTCTCTTACTCTCTCTCCCTCCTTTCCCTTTCTCTCTTCCCCTTTCTTTCTTTCTCTCTCTCTCTCCTCTCCCTCTTCTCTCTCTTCTTTTCCCCTCTCCCTCCCTCTTCCTTCCCTCTCTCTTCCTCTCTCTCTCCCCATCCCCTCTTTCCTCTCTCTCTCTCTCTCCCCTCTTTTTTGTCTCTCTCCTCCCCTCTCTCTTCCTTTCTCTCTCTCTCTCTCTCTCTCTCTCTCCCCTCTCTTTCTTTCTCTCTCTCTCTCCTTCTCCTCTTTCTCCCATTCCTCTCTCTCTCTTTCTCCTCTTTCTCCCCGTCCTCTCTCTCTCACCCTATTTTTCCTTTTCTCCCCTCTTCCTCTCTCACCCTTCCCATCCCCCTTCTCTCTCTCTCTCTCTCTCTATCTATCTCTCTCTCTCCCTTCCCCCTTCCCCCTCTCTCCTCTTCCTCCTCTCTCTCCCCTTCTCCTCTTTCTCCCCGTCCTCTCTCTCTCACCCTCTCTTTCCTTTTCTCCCCTCTCCCTCTCTCACCCCATCCCATCCTCATTCTCTCTTTCTCTTTCTTTCTCTCTCTCTCTCTCTCTCCCTCCCTTCCCCTGTTCTCTGTCTCTTTTTCACTTTTTTCTCTCTCCCCTTTTATTTCTCTCATCTTCCTCCCCTCTCTCCCCCTCTCGTCTCTCTTTCTCTTTCTCTCTTTCTCGTTTTTTCTCTTTTTTCTTTCTCTCTCATATTCCTCTCTCTCCTTCCCTTTTTCTCTCTCTTTCTTCTCCTTCCTCTCTCTCCTTCTTCTCTTTGTCTCCTTCCTTTCTCTCTTTTCTTTTTCTCTCTTAGCATTCTCTCACTCTATATCCATTTTCTCTCTCCCTTTCTTTTCTCTAAAATAAGAGAGAGAAGGAGAGAGAGAGAGAGAAGAGAAAAAAGAGTGGAGGAGGAGAGACAGAGAAAGAGAAGAGAGAGGAGGAGGAGAAGAAGAGTGAAAGAGAGAGAAGAGAGGGGAAAAAGAGCACAAGGAGAGAGAGAGGAAGAGAGAGAGGGAGAGAAAGTGAGAGAGATAGAGAGAAAGAGAGAGGGAGAAAGAAAGAGAGGAGGGGGAGAGGGAAGGAGAGAGAAAGAGATAGAGAGGAAGAGGGATATGGGAGAGAGAGAAATGGGAGAAAGGGATAGAGAGGGAGAAAAATGATAGAGAAAGAAAGGGGAGAGGGAGAGAGAGAATGAGATAAGGAGAGAGAGAGGGGGAGAGAGAAAAGGAAAAGGCAGAGAGAGAGGGAGAAAGACAAAGAGAGGAGAGGGGGAGAAAGAGGAGGAGCTACAGAGAAGAGGAAGAGAGAAGAGTGAAAGAGAGAGAGAAAGGATGGGGAAAGAGGGAGAAAAGAAGAGAAAGAGAGGAAGAGGGAAAGGAAAGAGAAAGGGAGAGAGAGAGAGAGGAGGGAGAGAGAGTGAGAGAAGGTGAGAGGATGGGGAGAGAGAGGGGAAAGAGAGAAGGAGAGAGGGAGAGAAAGAGAGAGAAGGGGGAGCGGAAAGGAGAGAGAGGGAAAGAGAGAGATAGAGAGAGAGAGAGGAAGAGGGATAGAGGAGAGAAAGAATGAGAGAAAAGGGATAGAGAGGGAGAAAAGGGAGAGAGAGAGAAAGAGAGAGGGAGAGAGAGAAAGAGAGAGGGAGATAGGGGGAGAGAGAGAGGAAGACAAAGAGAGGGGAGGGGAGAAAGAGGGGAAGGGGAAGAGAGAGAGAAAAGGAAAAGAGAGATGAGGGAGAGAGGGAGAGAAAAAGAGAGAGAAAAGAAGAGGGGAAGGAGAGAGAGTGGGAGAGATAGAAAAAAGGGGGAGAGAGGGAGGGAAGAAGAGAGAGAGAGAAAGAGAAAAAGGAGAGAGAGAGGAGGGGGAGAAAGAGGCAGAGAAGGAGAGAGAGAGTGTGTGGGAGAGAGAGGGGGAGAGAAAAAAATGTAAAAACTAATTTTATATATGTTAAAGGTTAAAACTAGTTTTAGCTTATAAACCAGTTTAAACTGTTTTTTTAATTAAAACTGGTTTTATTTTTATGAACTGGTTTAAACTGGTGCACTGTATTGTAAACTGGTTTAAAACCAGTTTCTTATGTGACAAAGCAGTTTGGTTCAGTTTTTAAACCATTTAAAATGGTTTAGTGCAGTTTCAATTCAGTTTATGAAAAAATTGAATCATGAACACTCCTACCAGCCATATATGATAGTCCACACCCCAATGAGAGAAATGAGCTCTGGAGAAAATTGAAAGAAATTGCAAAAGGTACAAAGTAAGACTGGCTCCTTGTTGGAGACTTCAACGAAATAGCTTGCCCGTCTGAAAAGAAAGGAAGAGGAAAGATGGACAATCAAGCTTGTAAAAGGTTTGCTGATTGGATAAATGAATGTTCTCTCATAGATTTGGGTTTTGTTGGATCTAAGTATACTTTGAGGGGCCCTAAATGGAAAGGGTTGGAGAGATTTTTCAAATGCCTTGATCGTGCCCTCTCTAATGCCGAATGGAGGACCAGATTCCTAGATGATAGAGTAGACATCCAGACAAAAACACACTCAGATCACCACCCAATGATGATCTCCCTTAAACCAGATATTTTGAGCAATGGTCATAGACCGTTTAGGTATGAGGCTATGTGGAGTTTGCACTTGGAATTTAAAGAATTTATCAACCAAAATTGGAGGAGCAAAGAACAACTTTCAGTAGCTCTTGACAGCCTCACAAAAGACTTGAGAGTATGGAATAGAGAAATATTTAGTCACATTGGGCGTCAAAAGGTGAGACTGATGAATAGAATTGGAGGAATACAGAGAGCTTCTTCTTATGGCCGGAATGATTTTTTGAAAAAATTGGAGAGACAACTTAACAGAGAGTTAGAGGAAATTATTGACCGAGAGGAGATTTTATGGATGCAAATATCGAGAGAGGATTTGGTGGTGAAGGATGATAGTAATACCCGGTATTTCCACACCAAAACAATAATTAGGAGAAGGAGAAATAGAATCTTAAAGCTAAGAAGACTAGTTGGATCATGGGTAGAAGATCAGAAAGAACTAATTAACGCTGCCCTTATCTTCTTTAAGGAGCTCTATAGTGAAGAAGATCAGAACCCTTCCTTACTCAACACAGAGGTCTCATATCCACCTCTTAGAGAAGAGCTGAGCAGAAACATGGACAGCATCCCTAAGGTGACTGAAATCCGAAGAGCCATTTTTAGTATAGGCTCTTTAAAAGCTCATGGAATAGATGGTTTTCCAGCTCTTTTTTATAAGAAAAACTGGAATGTGACCCAGAAGAATGTGATAGATCATATGTTGCGCATTTGGAACAACCCCTGCAACATTAAAGAATATAATCAAACTCTTATCTCTCTCATACCTTAAGTTCAAGTACAAAAATCTATCACTCAATTCAGACCAATTGCTTTATATAATGCGAGTTATAAATGTATTACAAAAATCTTGGTTGAACATATAAAGCCTGCGCCTGATAGAAGAATTTCTCCCAATCAATCTAGTTTTATTCCTGGGAGAAAAATCTAGGACAACATCATTATTGCAAAAGAAATTATGCATTCGATGAAAAAATTTAAAGAGAAAAAGGGCTTCATGGCTATCAAATATGATTTTGAGAAGGCGTATGACCGCCTTAGGTAGAGTTTTTTACAACAATTCCTCATAGAATTTGGATTTCCAAATCTCTTAGTTCAAATAATCATGGAATGTATATCATCAGTAGCTTATAATGTGATTTAAAATGGTAAAAAAAAAGAAGAGTTCAGAGCATCAATGGAAATTAGACAAGGGACCCAATTTCACCCTATTTATTTGTTATAGCAATGGATAAACTATCACATCTCATTGAAGAGAGCGTATAAGCTTCGAATTGGAAGGGGTTTAAAGTGGGAAAGGAAGGCCCTATCATTGCCCATTTGCTGTTTGCAGATGACCTGCTAATATTTGCAAAGGTTAATACTTCTCAGATTGATAATGTGGGAAGAGTGATGGAGAAATTTTGTCAGGCTTTGGGACTTAAGGTGAATAGAGCCAAAACCTCAATAGTATTCTCAAACAATATTAAAGAGCATCTCAGGAGAGCCATTAAGGATAAATGCAACTATCAGGAACAACTAAGTCTGGGTAAATATTTAGGAGTCATGATTACCAATAAGTGCTCAACTAAAGAAAATTTTAAAAATGTTATCCAAAAGGTTCAGAACAAACTTAAAGAGTGGAAGGTGAACTGTTTATCATTAGCTGGGAGGGTTACTTTGGCAAAATCTGTGATTACTCCCATTGCCAATTATAACATGCAACATACTTTACTTCCAAAGGGGATTTGTAATGAAATTAAAAAGTTACAGCAGAGTTTCACATGGGAAGAATTACAGAATATGAAAAAGATGCACCAGGTGAGTTGGTCAACTCTTTGCCTTCCCAAAAATTAGGGAGGGCTTGATCTAAAGCAACTTAGCAAAGTAAATGAGGCTTTTCAATTGAAATTGTTATGGAGGTTGATAAAAGAACCATCAGCGCTTTGGGCACAACTACTTCTATATAAATATGGTAGACAATTGGAACTATCACATTATATTAAAAGTTGTAAGTCGGATTCCATGTTCTGGAAGGATATTTCAAAAATCTGGGAGAAAAATCGAATGCACTTCTCATGGTGGATGAATAATGGTAAATTAGATAATTTTTTTAATGACAGATGGCTAGGAGAGGGGCCTTTAGTTTTGAATGCCAATAGAGAAATAAATGATGAAGAAAGAAGAATGACAGTAGCTCATTTTGTTGATGAAAAAGGAGAGTGGAATAGAATGCTATTAAGTAATTACGTAGAAGGAAAGACTTATCAAAGCATTCTCAATACAACCCCTCCAAAAAAGAAAGGGGAAAATAATAAGATTTATTGGAGCCATACAACAAATGGTGATTTCACCATAGCCTCAGCATATCAGCTTCTAACAAATTCAAGAGGAATGAGAAGTTGCATTTGGAAGATGATTTAGAGGTGGCAAGGGTCAGAACGAATCAAAACATTTGCATGGTTATTAGCTCATGAAAGACTTCTCACTGCTGAAAGAAAAGTCAGAATGTTTGGTTCTAACCCCTTCTATCATAGTGATAAACCACTATTTTATAGTTTTTTTTATTGAATTGAGTGGATTTTGTCAACTATTCTCACACTTATACATATAAATTGCATGGTTTTATAAATCCTTCTGAATTTGTGCTATGATTGAAAACATGCTTCTTTGGCCTTAAAATTGCTAATTTGTAATCTTCTCTTATTACCATTCGATGTTGTGATATGTGTGTTAAGTGATTTCAGGTTTTCTAGGGTAGGAATAACTTAGAGGATGGAAAGGAAGCATGCAAAAGTGGAAGGAACACAAGAAATTGAGGATTTGAGAAACTGGACCCAACGCGCACGCATGGACAAATGACACGCATGCGTGGCTGACACCTACGTGTGGCAAGTGAAAAGTTCAGCGACGCGTACGTGTGGCTGACGTATACGCGTGATGAGCGTCACGTGCTGCAATTAACAGAAAATGTTGGGGGCGATTTCTGGGCTGCTTTTGACCCAATTTCAGGCCCGAAAATACAGATTAGAGGCTGTAGAGTGAAGCTTGAAGGGGGGATCATTCAATCACTTTTCATTTCATTCATACACACTTTAGGTTTTAGATGTAGGTTTCTATCTCCTCTCTCTAGGTTTTAGGGTTTTTAGTTTTATTTCTTCTCCAATTTAGGTTTCCATCTTGCTTTAATTTAGTTTCTCTTCTACATTCTATTATTCTAGCATCCTAGTTTATCTTCTCTTGTTGATTTCTTTATTTTCCCAATTTAGTTTATGAACTCTTCATGTTAGATTCAATTTCATTTTAATGCAATTTGAGGTATTTCATGTTTATTGCTTCTTTCTTCATTTGTTATTATTGATTCCTTACAATTGTTGGTCTTAGATTTTACATTTTCTTATTACTTTTCTATGCTTTTATTTTGTGCCTTCCAAGTGTTTGATAAAATGCTTGGGTGAATTTCAATTTAGATTTTTATGTTCTTGACTTGGATTGATTATTTAGAGACTCTTGAGTTATCAAAAGTCTTTTGTTAATTGGTGATTGAAGATTGCCGGTTAGTTTGAACTTCACCAAAGCTAGTCTCTCACTATGAGTTGACTAGAACTTGTGAACTCAAGTTGATTGTATGCACTTGACCTTCCTCTGTTGGTTAGAGGTTAACTAAGTGAAGGCAATTCACATTTACCATCACAATTGACGATGATAATGAGGATAGAACTTCTAATTCTCAATCCTTGCTAAGAGCTTTCTTATTTATTAGTTTATTTTTCTCGCAATCTATATTTTCTTGTTCCTTATTTCAAAAACTCTAAAAATATACTTTCCCATAACCAATAATAAACTATACTTCCCTGCAATTCCTTGAAAGACGGCCGGAGGTTTAAATACTTCGGTTAATTTTATTGAGTTTGCTTAAGTGACAAACAATTTAAACATTGACCGAGAATAATTTATTAATTTAAAACTATAATTGCAACGCGACATTTTTGTGAAATTCTTTGTCGACAATTTTTCTCCGTCACATAGCTGCCAAAGTAAAGTTGAGACCCTATCTCATGTGATGAGGGACTGTCCAAGAGCAGTAAAAATTTGGGCCAAACTACTACAACCAAGTGTTACACCTGTGTTCTTCAATCTATCCTTCTCGGATTGGATAACATTTAATTTGGAGAATGGGCTGGGCAAGTCGAGTCACATGAATGGCTGGATCTCATCCTTATTACTTGCTGGATGCTATGGAAGTGGAAAAACATGGAGCTCTTCTCTTAGCCATTCCAAACACAAAAAATGGGGCAGACATCGTTATGGAACTAGCAACAAGGTTCAAGGAAGCTTTCGAGAAGAGCAAAAGAGAGAAAACAGAACACGGAAGAACAAATTGCAACATCAATTAGAAACCTCCTGAAAAGGGTTGGGTAAAACTCAACACTGATGGGCAGTGGAGAAGAACCAGAAAATTGCGGTGTGCGGGAGCTTGATTAGAACTAATGAAGGAGAATGGGCAGCAGGATTCATTGCTAATTTGGGTAATTGCAATGTTATACATGCAGAGTTAAAGGGAGTTTCTTTACGGATTGGAAATAGCTTAGGATCTACGTATGAGAAGGATGATAGTGGAGATGGATTTTAAAGGAGTGGATTTCATTACAAAAAGAGAAGAGGATGAAGAGAGATACTGTTACAATCCGTTTCTTCAAGAGATCCGAAGAATTAAAAACAAACATTGGGAACTTCAATTCAGACATATTCGCAGAGAGGCAAATAGAGTGGCTAATGCGTTTGCAAAATTTGCTTTAAGCAAAGCTAAAGGGTTCCCGTTCTTTGATAACCCTCCTGAAAATTTAGAGCAAATTCTCTATGATAATGTAAAAGGGATGTATACATATCCTATATATTGCCTTGTAAATAGTTTTTTTTTTTGGGGCTTTGGCTCCGATTACCAACCAAAAAAAAAAGAATTTATATTATTATATGAATACACAATTTTATTTCATAATAAATAGTTCTCCTTCAAAAAATGCTACTATTATTTAAATTATTACATAAGTACATCATCTTCTTATTTTATATATTTTTAATGTGTATTTTATATTTTTTATATATTCTATGTTAAAGAATTAAATTAATGCCTATTTAAATTATTGTATAAACACACTATCTTATTGATTTGATGATTGAATTTTTTAATGACACATAGTATAGCTATAAGCCTAATATTGGAATTTAAAACTTTTATTGCAATATTATGCAAAATTGCCTGATGTTACTGAAAAATTGCCTCGATATTGAATTTGTAAACAGGACTTGCACACAATCTTTTGTTGGTATTACTATTTTTTTTTTCAGTTTTCGTTTCTTTGGGCAATAAAAGTTAATTAAAAGTGATACTATATATTTATATTCAATTACTTCTTAAAATTTGGTACTTTACAAATCAATATTAAAATTATGTTGTTAAATTAATGATTATATTTTAAATATATAACAATAATATTATTAATTAGTTAAAGTAGAGAAATTATTGTGAAATAGTACTAATATTAAAAAGAGAAAAAGCTGAAAGTATAATAAAATTACTAAAAAGAAATAATATTTGCAACACTTTTTTTTATATTTTTCTTTTATAATATAAAAAAATTCTTTTATCTCTTCTCCCTTCTTATTAATCACTGTTAATACCAAAAGTGAAAGGTACATAAGAAAAATATATTAAAAAAATTATACATATAACATTTTTTTAAAAAAGTATCTAATATTATATTTGATCAATAAAATAAAGAAAATGTATTACATGCTAACCTTCATATGAATTTGTGATTGTTAGCAATTTCCTTCAATATTGTTGGAAGTTTCTAAATTTTATCTTTAGTAATGAGATTCTGCTGGTTGACAAGATCCGTTTCTTAAAAATTACAATAAGCCAACATGATAGATTAGTACTCGTGTAATTTTAAAATATATTTAATAGATTTTTCAAAATTTATTTTTATCAAAATTTTAAGTATAAGTTGAATTAATTAAAAATGTGATTATTTCTTGTATTAAAATTGTACAAAATAAATATTTATAATGATTTATTTTGAGTAATTATTCAAATCAGTCTATAAAATTTTTAAAATTGAATATTTTAATCTTCCAAATTTCAAAATACATAAAATAGTTCTCAACGTTTATTCTTATTAGACAATACAGTCTTTTTCTATTAGTTAGTAATGGTGATTGTTAACGTTGACTCATACATATAGTCGTTAAGTGTCTACGTGTTTGATCTGGTACAAATCAGTCCCAAAAATAAAGTATAAAATAGTTCTGAAAAATTTAAAAATTTTAAGACAATAACTTAAAAAAAATCTAAAATAGTCCCTTCAAATTATTATTTATATCTAATTATTTTTAAATTGATAAATTTTATTTTCTAAAATTTTTGATCTATTTGTCTCAAATTTGATTATTCACATATACAAAAAAAATATGCATTTTCACATCCTAAATTATAAATTAATTTTAAAGTTTTTTTTAAATTAAATGAACTCATTTATCTTTTATCATGCAAAATTAATTTAATTTGTAAATATCATATTCTATTATCATTCTTTAACGAGGAAAAAGAAAATGAGTTAATAAATAATTTTTATTTAACATAAAATTTTTTACATAAACAATTAGGATATTTATACAAATACTTATGAAGGTAACATCTTAAAACTTACATGTAATGAGAACTAAGTCATCTATAAATGAAGTTAAATTTGTAACTTTGGTCAATTACAAGGTCAATATAGATGATTCACAAAATCTCAATGCAATAAAAAAATTCGTAATACTTTACAACACTTAAAGAAAAAATATCCTGATAAATTTAAGTGTTTTGTTCATTTTTTTTTAAAAAAGTTTTAAGATTCACTAGTTGTAATATTATATAAAATAAGTTTGCAATTAAAATCATTTGTGCTACTACAATTAACAATTATATATAAAAAAGTTTTTTTTTATTTATAAATATTTTTTTAAATTTATTTGATATTAATATCTTAAAAGTTTATGTATATAAATAATGACTTTTATAATGCAATGACCTCTTAAATTTAATTGTTATTATTATAGTTTCTACGTTAACTCCATGTAGGTATATATATGCTAATGATTAAATAATATTTTTTTTAATATTTTAATATTAATGAATAAATTATCTTTTAATTTATATTTTATTATTTTTTGTGTTTTTTATTTATTATATATATTTTTAATAATATTTTATTATTTTAATTAATAAAAATATTATAAGAAATTGATTTTTTAAAAAAATTAAAAAAATTTAAAAAAATTGTTT
This sequence comes from Arachis hypogaea, assembly GCF_003086295.3. Taxonomy (NCBI): domain Eukaryota; kingdom Viridiplantae; phylum Streptophyta; class Magnoliopsida; order Fabales; family Fabaceae; genus Arachis; species Arachis hypogaea. The sequence goes on from NC_092045.1 coordinate 8,451,074, forward strand.
TGAAATTTTAAAAACCTTTTAGGTACTATTTTAAAATTTTTTAAAAATTATTTTATACTAAAACTGATTTATCCATTTTATATGTGGACACTTAACGATCAACAAAAAAATTTATATTATCTAACAAAAATAAACATTAAAAATTATTTTATATATTTTAAAATTTAAAAGACTAATATTTGACTTCAAAAATTTTAAAGATTAATTTAAATAATTACTCATTAATCTTTAAATTTTCAGAAGATATCAAAACAATAGCATGTTTTATTAAAAATAATTCAACATACAGTCGTTAAAAACCGCGGAAGCAATGTGATTTGTGCAACAATGGAAGGGGATTCCTCTATTAGTTTATTCACAATTAGGGGGGAAATTTTATTTATTTATTTATTTATTTTTGTGATGATGATGAAGAAATACTTCCAAGTGTAGTTAGTTCTAGAGAGTGGTCACCATTGAACGAGAGGTAAGAAAGATGAATTTTTGTCGGCTACAACTTTCTCGAACCACAGTTTAATTAATGTTTTTCTGTTTTTCTTGATCATTCATGGTGTCTCTTAACCCTGAAGTTCGAATTCTTCCGCTGGAATTGAAGGCAAGTGAATTCTCTTAATTTTTTTAAATTGTGTGATAAAGTATAATTTTTTATTATTTAATGTTTTTTATATATTTTTTATGAGAAATAATATTTTATCAGATATTTAAAAAAAATTAAAAAGATTCAATTTCAGATCAAAGATCGATTTAGATAGATCTATAAATAATTTTTTTAAGTTCTTCTAAAGTATGAAAAGTTATATTATTAATATTTGATATAATGTTTTAAATTAACCTATAAGTTTTTAAAAATTTATTTAAAATATTTATAAAAAAATAAAAATGTCTTTTTTATATTAAATTTTTTTATTATTTTTTTTAAAATATACCTCTATGACAAAAAAATTAAATACAAAATAATTTTTTTTATAAATTTTTTTAATATAAATTTTTATGTTCTAAGTTTATTTTTAAAAGAGTTTAATTAAAATATTTATCAAAATTAGCCCTAATTAAAGTTGAAAACAAGTGTAAAGGGATAACAACAAACACTCCTAGGCTTAGCTGTGGTATATTATATATATGTACAATATATACTTGTTTTTTTACTGTAGTAAAGATAAAGACTCCATAAAATAGTCATTAAAAACTACAAACTTTATATATGTATTATATTTAGAGCTTAACTAAAAAATTAATATTTATTTTTATTTAAATAAAATTTTATATTTTACCATTTTGAATCAAATTCACAAGAGTTACGAAAATGCTAATTTTGTGACCATTTCGCAATCTAAAATATGTATTTTACATGGTTTTGCGCCCATGAAACTAGCGAAAATGAAACAAAAAAAATTATTTTTATTTGGGTAAAGTATATTTTTTGTTCTTAAAATTTGACAAAAAATTTTAAAAATGTTATAAAATAAATATAAAATAAAGAAGTATAAATAGAAGACTCTGGTACCACAATTACTATCTCAATATAATAAAGATGATTAATATATTTACTAATATTATATGTAAAGAATAATAAAAAAGAGTATTTAAAATACTTATAAAATAAAAGAAGAGAGAAAATTGTAGTAGAAATATAAAGAGAGAGAAATATTGTAACATAAGGAAGAGAGAGAATAGTTTATTGCTTGTTATATGTTTCGTCAGAGGCAAAGCCTCTATTTATATACATTCATAAGGTTACTTTGTCAAACCTTATTAAATGAAATCTCTCTTGAAAATTTGAACTTTATGGAAAATGGGCATCCACATCCTTTGTACTTATCATAACACTCCCTCTTGGATGACCATTTAGGATTATTACCTCGTTAAAACCTTACTAAAGAAAAACACAGTAGGAAAAAACCTTAGTAAAGGAAAAAGAGTACAATATCCTTTGTGATGGGGACTGCCTCATTAAAAACCTTGTCAAGAAAAATTCAATGGGAAAAAAACCTGACCAAGGAAAAAAGAGTACAGTCTCCCCCTCTTGCCGACATCATTTAATGTCTCGAAATAGGCGCATCCCAATCTTATGTACCAATCTTTTAAAGGAGGATTTTGGGAGTGACTTTGTAAACAAATCTGCCAGATTGTCACTTGAGTGAATCTGTTGGACATCAATTGTCCCTTGATTTTGAAGATCATGAGTGAAGAAGAATTTGGGAGAAATATGCTTTGTTCTATCACCTTTGATATATCCGCCTTTAAATTGAGCAATACATGCTGTATTATCTTCAAATAGGATAGTTGGAGCCATCTTATGATCAGTCAGTCCACATGATAACAGAATATATTGAATCAGGCTCATCAACCAAAAACACTCGCGACTAGCTTCATGAATTGCCAGTATTTCAACATGATTAGAGGAGGTTGTTGCTATCGTCTGTTTCGTGGACCTCCATGATATAGCTGTACCACCATATGTAAACAGGTATCATGTTTGAGATATCCCTTTATGTGGATCAGACAAGTATCCGGCATCTGCATAGCCAACTGGTTGTGACTTGGATCCATAGGGATAAAATAACCCCATATCAATCGTTCCATGAAGATATCGAAAGATCTGTTTGATTCCACTCCAATGTCTTCTGGTTGGAGAGGAACTATATCTTGCTAGTAAATTTACCGCGAATGATATGTCAGGTCGCGTATTATTAGCAAGATACATTAGCGCTCCAATGGCACTAAGATATGGTACTTCGGGACCAATGATATCTTCATTCTCTTCTTTAGGACGAATTGATCCTTTTTCACATCCAAAGATCTTACGATCATTGGGGTACACAAAGGATGTGACTTATCCATATAAAATCTCTTCAAGATCTTTTATATGCTCGATCTGCAGGCCGAGACAAAATTTAGTTCTTCCAAGATCTTTCATTTCAAACTCTTCTTTTAGAGTTTTTATAATTGTTGGAATCTCTTCAAAAGTCCCAATGATATTTAAATTTGATACACAACAATTATAATGAACCCAGATGTAGTTTTCTTTATGAAAACACATGGGCATATATCATCATTCTTGAATCCGTTTTTTTGGCCAGATACTCAGTAAGACGATTATACCACATTCGTCCAGATTGTTTTAGACCATATAAAGATCTTTGCAATTTGACTGAGTATAACCCTTGCGAATATTCATTGGATGGTTTAGATATCTTTAGTCCTTCAGGGACTTTCATATAGATATCCCAATCTAATGAGCCGTACAAATAGGTTGTTACCACATCCATTAAATGCATATGCAGTTTATGATATGCAGATAAATTGACCAAATAACGCAATGTTATCGCATCCACTACAGGGGAATACGTTTCTTCATAATCTATACCGAGCCTTTGTGAAAAACCTTGTGCCACAAGTCGGGCTTTATAGCGCACAACTTCATTTTTCTTATTTCGTTTTCTCACAAATACCCATCGGTATCCAACAGGTTTTACATCTTCAGGTGTATGGACTACAGGTCCAAAGACTTCACGTTTTGCAAGTGAGTCTAATTCAGCCTTCATGGCTTCTTTCCATTTTGGCCAATCATTCTTTTGTCGACATTCTTCGACTGATCTTGGCTCAAGATCTTTACTTTCATGCATGATATTCAATGTCACATTATATGCAAATATTTCATTGACAATTGTCTTATTTCGGTCCTATTTCTCTCATGTAAAGATATAATTTATCGAGATCTCATCATTTTCATAATTTTCAGGTACCTGAACGTCTTCTGGCGTTATCATTATATCAGATTTTGGACAACTGCAGGTGTCTCTACTATGTCTTTTTCAACAGGAATAGTATTTACCTCTTTTCTCTTTCGAGAATTTTTATCTTTGGAACCGACAGGCCTGCCACGCTTCTGGCGTGTATTTGCTTCAGTGGCTATTTGTCCTACTGGGACATCAATTCGAATTGGGGCATTTTTCGTCCTGCCACGCTTCTGGCGTGAATTTGCCTCAGTCGCTACTTGTCCTACTGGGACATCAATTCGAATTGGGGCATTTTTCGCTGGTATATAAGATTTGGTTATCCTCTTTGTATCGGAAAATGCATCAGGCAATTCATTTGCTATTCTTTGCAAATGTATATTCTTTTGAACTTCTAGTTCACATTGCCCTGATCGAGGATCTAAATGCATCAACGATGATGCATTCCAATTAAGTTCCTTTTCAGGAAAGTTATTTCTCTCCCCCTAATGTTGGAAATTTTGATTCATCAAAACGACAATCCGTAAACTGGGCTTTAAATACATCTCCAGTTTGTATTTAAGATACCTCACTATAGAGGGAGAATCATATCCAACATATATCCCCAATTTTCTTTGGGGTCCCATTTTGGTGTGATTAGGTGGTGCAATGGGAACATATATCGCACACCCAAATATTCTTAAATGAGAAATATTTGGCTGCTGGCCAAAAGCTAATTGCATAGGAGAGAAGTGATGGTAACTCGTTGGCCTCAAACGAATAAGTGCTGTGGCATGTAAAATAGCATGCCCCAAACTGAGGTTGGGAGATTTGTTCTCATAGGTAAGGGTCTAGCAATTAATTGGAGGCGTTTAATAAGCGATTCTGCTAACCCATTTTGTGTGTGAATATAAGCTACTGGATGTTCAACACTTATTCCATTAGCCATACAATAAGTATCAAAAGCTTGGGAAGTAAATTCACCAGCATTATCAAGACGAATTGCTTTGATTGGATTTTCTGGAAATTGTGCTTTTAATCGAATAATTTGAGACAGTAATCTCGCAAATGCCAGGTTGCGAGAAAATAATAAGCACACATGTGACCGTCTCGAAGATGCGTCTATTAGGACCATAAAATATCTAAACGATCCACATAGTGGATGAATAGGTCCACATATATCACCTTGAATCCTTTCTAGGAATTCAGGGGACTCAAATCCAATCTTTAATGGTGATGGCCTTAAAATTAACTTTCCTTGAGAACATGCAGCACAACAAAATTCACTAGATTTAAGAATCTTCTGGTTCTTTAGTGAATGTCCATGAGAGTTTTCAATAATTATCCTCATCATGGTTGTTCCTGGATGACCCAATCCATCGTGCCAAGTTATGAATTCATTTGGACTAGTAAACTTCTGGTTTACAATGGCATGTGATTCAATTGCACTAATCCTTGTATAATATAACCCAGATGAAAGTGAGGACAACTTTTCTAATTAACTTTCTTATTTGAATCATGAGTTGTGATACATAAGTACTCATGATTTCCCTCATTCATAGTCTCAATATTATATCCATTTCGGCGAATATCTTTAAAGTTCAACAAGTTTCTTCGAGACTTGGTAGACAATAGTGCATAATTTATTATGAATTTTGTTCCTCCGGGAAACAAAATTATAACTCTTCCGGAGCCTTCTATTACATTGCCTGAGCCAATAATAGTTTTAACATATTCTTCTTTTGGCACAAGATGGGTAAAATATATATTACTTTTAAGAATAGTGTGCGAACTTGCACTATCCACAAGGCAAATATCTTCAGAATATGTCCTTGCCATTTTTCTTCAAAAATAAATAATAATAATAATAAAATGAGTAAAAGTACATGCACAATAAAATTATTCATATGAATATTTAGCAAACACACATATTAAACTATTCCATCATTGATCAAATAGCCAATATTTCCTTCAGAATCCTTAAAGAAATTAGACACATCATAATGAGTGGTGGAATTTTTATAATTTGAATCAAATTTTGTTTCCTTTTCTTTGTCATTCTTTTTCAAGAATACTTGATAAAGATCAACTAGGTGTCTTGGGGTACGACAGGTACGTGACCAATGGCCCTTTCCACCACAACGGAAGGATTTATCCTCAATTGATTTATTTTGCCCATTGTTCCTTTCTTTATCCCACTTCTGGTGAGATCCTTTCTTGTGAACATAATTTATTTTTCTTCCAAAATTTTTCTTGCTACCATAGCCTTTCCATTTACCTCTTCTGGGGTTATAATTTGCCGCATTTGCTCCAGGAAATGGGGCGGCGCCAGCTGGGCGCGCTTTATGATTTCTCAAAAGTAACTCATTGTTGCGTTCATCAACAAGAAAGCAAGAAATTAACTCATAATATTTTTAAATTCTTTTTTTCGATATTGCTACTGCAGGAGCACATTCAAGACATGGAAGGTCGAGAAAATTTTCTCTAACATATCAAGCTTGAGAAAGTATCACCGTCTTTTGATGATTGTACCTTTCTTCAAGGTCTTTCCACAGATCTACAAAATCTTTTAATGTGAGATATTCATTTTTCAATCATTCGTTAAGATGACGATAAAGAAAAATCATGGCCTTGACTTTTATCCTTCTGGGATGTATTATTTTCAGCCTCAATGGTATCTTCAAAATCCATTGAATCAAGATGGATTTCAGCATATAGTATCCATGATAAATAATTGTTTTCAGATATATCAAAAGCATTATATTCAAGATGAAAGAGTTTCGACATAATAAAAATTTGTTACCTGAAGTCTTCCTAAAACTTCATTAGAACTTCGTGCTGATAACATATTATAAAATAAATATAAAATAAAGAAGTATAAATAGAAGACTCTGGTAAATTAATATCTTAATATAATAAAGATGATTAATATATTTACTAATATTATATGTAAAGAATAATAGAAAAGAGTATTTAAAATACTTATAAAATAAAGGAAGAGAGAAAATTGTAGTAGAAATATAAAGAGAGAGAAGTATTGTAACATAAGGAAGAGAGAGAATATTTTATTGCTTGTTATATGTTTTGTCAGAGGCAAAGCCTCTATTTATATACATTCATAAGGTTGCTTTGTCAAACCTTATTAAATGAAATCTCTCTTGAAAACTTGAACTTTATAGAAAATGGACATCCACATCCTTTGTACTTATCATAACAAAAAATACTTCTAAATTTATTTTGTTTTAATTTTGTCTCAAAAAAATTTTATTTGTATCAAATAATATATTCTGATAGCTAATTTTTCAAAAAATGTAAGATGAATTCAACAATAATTTCTTAAGAACAACCTTTAACACAAGCATATCAAGTATAATTTTCATGCATTATTGTTAAATTGATCTTAAATTTTTTAAAAATTTAGCTATTAATAGCATATTTAAAGCGTCTAAAATTACAATTTTTTAATTGTGAATAAAAAAATACAAAGTTAAATTCTCAACATATAGATCAACGAACTTGAAAAAAATAAAGGAAGAAGCACTACATTATAACACTAACACATTATTTAGATATAAGATAAAAAATAAGAGAAAAAAAAAGAAAATGAAAAAAAAAATAAAACAAAAAATGAAATTTATGGATTATTTTGATGAAAAAAATAAATTAATTTTTTTTATTTAAATAAAAAAAATTATAACAGGATAAAATTGTATTAATATCTTTAATTATATTATATATAAATTATAATTTATTAATATATTTAATTTATTTTTTTAAAAAGGTCATTCAAATTATTTTTTAAGATTTTAATATATTATCTTTATTAACAGAAAAAATCATTTAAATGTATTTTTTTGAACTTTTTTTTTAATATTAGGCTAAAGGTGGTGTTACCCACCAAATTGACCGAACAGGAGAGTTTAACAGCGCTATGGGAGCCATCAGATACTGCAAAGAAGACGTCGACGCCGTTATGTGAAAAACGTCACTGACGTGTTGATCAAAACGTCATCGACGTTTTGTTGTGCATAGTACGGTCGACACGTGGCATGTTTCTCTCTCTTCCCACACGTTGGTCAAAACGCCAACTCCCTTCTTTCTTTATTCTTTCTTCTTCGGTTCATAGTCTCTATTCCTATTATTTATTCTGTTTGAAAAAGTTGAAAGTTGTCATTTTACTTACCCCATAACAAAAAAAATGGTAGCCAGTCAAAAATAAAGAAAGGTTAGTATTTTAAACGTTTTATTAGTAGTTAGTTAGGATTAATCTTATTTTTTTGAACTAAAAGTTCTAAAAACAAACAGTATATAATTTTTTTGAATTAATTTTTTGGTTAAGTAGATAAATAAATTAATTATTAGTTGATTATGAGTAATTAAAAAATATATTTTTTTGTTATAGTTATAATAATAGTATTAATTGTTAGCCTTGATAAATTATGGTTATTGTATAGTATTAGTTGAATGTTAGTATATATTTTTTTAATTTTAGTTTTGTTTAATTAATTTTTTAAACAACAGAATTTTTATTAATTTTAGTTTGATTTTATATAATTTATGTGAAAAACAGGCCGCTTTAGAATTTTAGTTTTGTTTTAATTTTTATTTTTTTCAAAAAGAGACGGTTTTAGTAATTTTAGTTATATTTTAAATAATTTATTAGAAAAAAATTAATAATTTTAGTTTTATTTAAAATAATTGATTTTAAAATAGAATTATTTATTTAATTCGAAAATAATTTTTTAGTGATTTAGGTTTTTAGGTTAAAAGTTAACTAAAATATATTGGTCTTGATTATTATTTAATGAATATGGGTTATTTTTAAATTTTTTATATAAAATATTAGATGTTTCAGTTTTTATTAGTTTAAATTTTCTAGTTAATTTATATGTGTAGTGCGTGAAGTTTTTAATAATAAAATTGAATTATTATTAATTATTAATATATATACTGTTACGTTTTTTTATTTTAATTATTTATTGGAAAAAAAAATCATTGTTATTAAATTTTAGTATGTTAAGTAATTTTAGGTATTTTTGCAATATATATTGAAAATAATGGAAACATATTTAGATCGGGTAATTACTAATTCTTAGGATATGTGTTTAGTAAATAAATTAAGAGTTATTATTATTATTGTTTTCAGTAAAAAAGAAAAAAGAAAAATATAAGTAATTTATTTTTATATTATTTTAATGTAGAGTTAAAGACAAAAATGAGAAAGCGCGACATCACACGTGTTGACGAGTATATATCAAAATATCTTTAACATCTTGTATATGTAATTAATTTTTGTGTTTACTGTTATACTTAATAATTAATAATTCAATTAGTAATTATAAATTATTTGGATTTTCAGTAATTATTAATTATATTTGTTACTAAATCGAGTATTAATTTAGTAATATTGACTAATTCTGGTTATTGACGGTTAGTTATTACTTTTGTTTTCAGGGTTCAAGAAATTTGTACAGTAGACACTTACACCAAATAAACTCATATGATTCTAGGGTGGAAGAACAATTCAGAGAGAACGGATTCTATCATATATCTCATATTGGAAAGATCATGTCTCACAGTCCAACTATAGACGCACTAGTTGAAAGGTGGCGGCCTGAGACGTACACGTTTCATCTTCCACACGGCGAGTGCACGATTACGTTGGAGGACGTCGCCATGATTTTTGGACTCCGAACTCACGGCTTACCAGTTATTGGATCAACTGACCACAACACAAGTGGGTTAGAGAACGAGTGCATGATCCAATTTGGTATTGCTCCTGGCCCGAATGACCATAGAGGAAGCGGAGTCAAGCTAGCATGGTTCCGCACCCTAAAACGGCGCCAACATTTGACTGACGCAGTAAGTAGGAAAATTGATGTAAAATGTCACATAATGTGTCTATTTGGAACAACATTATTTGGTCTTATGCCGCTGCTCCTTGTATAGGCATGGTTACGAATGTCGTCAATAGGACCACTACCGATGGATACTAGCTTTCCACTTGTTCGCAGGTAAAATTTAGCTAAGATGTGAATTTAGTGATTTTTACTGTAGTAACTGATATTAGGAATCAATTATGATTTAATTTGATGACATTGTGGTTGATGGTTGAAATGATTTATGAATTGAGGGAACCCTTAAGGGTGATTAAGTCCACTTTAAGGAGATGTTATGTCCAATTTTTTATAAAAATACGAGTTGTTGCAATATGCCAGGTGGAAGGATTATCAATCAGCTATCAAGTAGTATAAAAATTGGACAACTGCTAAAGTCCTGCATCCGTATTGATCAGTGCACATGGCGACCATTATCAACTTTCTGAGCAGTACATGGATTGGTATGTTCGTAATTTTGGTCATCACCTACATCTCTCCGAGCATGCCAATGAAGACTAACAACCACAGCAAGAACAATCACATCAACAAGAGCAACCAGCTCAGCAACAACATCCACCACGGTAAGATCAACAACCATATTCACAATCATATTCAGTTGGACCGACAACTTTGTAATTACCATCAAACTCTTCATCACTTTCGGTATTATAACCCATCCAGTCTATATTAGGCTCTGAAAAATCAATATCTTCAAATTCTTCGAACTTAATGTATAACTTGATAAGTGAGGCTTGTGCTCTAGTTTGATGGTAGGTCAAAAACATTCCTTGTATACTAGCTTCATCAGTCACGTGCATTATTTGAAATTGAACGAAACCACTAAATACTAACACAGGTTGCCTGTATAAAATACTGGTCACTCTCTTCAGGCCTTGCTGACCTACACTCTGACAAAGTACACTCTTAAGTCCTTCATATGTTATTGAAAGAGGAACAACAATAACACATAGATTCTCCACAAAAAACTCACACCCTCATGTGTATCATACAAAATCTGACCATTGAAATATATTCTTAAACTAACATAACTCTCCATTTTATACAATTGTTACATTTACCTACAACTTATTTCACTCAACAAATGTAGAACAACTTCAACTGCTAAAGAATTAAGAACAACTTCAGAAGCTAAAGAATTAAGAACAACTCCAATTGCTAAAGAAGAAAGAGCTCTAAGCTCTCTAAAAATTTGAAGGCAAAATAGCTTCGTGTTGTTCACTTTCTACTCTACTCAACGTGTTTTTCGCATAATACTAGCGTACCTTATATAGCTAATTTTATATTTTTTTATTCACACTTGTACTAAACTTTACCACCGTTTTGACCATTCTCAATAATAAAATTGGTTTCAACACAAAACGGCACCACCGTTTTCTATTTTTAAATTAAAAAATTTTTGCCCCTAGACAAAACGACAGCGTCATTTTCAACTTTGCTCACTTTTTTAATTATTTATTTCTACACAAAACGATAGTGCTGTTTTGATTTTATCCATTCAAAAATTTAAACCACATACAAAACATCTTCACCGTTTTGTGTGTTCTGACAAAAAATTTCTTTTTTTTCCATAACAGTGTTAAATTCACCTAAAAAAAAATATTAAAGAAAATCACACATCTTTTCATAATATTTAAAAAACTCATCCTGTTTTTCTTTCTATTTTCTTTTCAAATTCCTTCGATCCAAACAATGAATAAAAGTTAATAGTGTTGAAATCAACTTTGCACTTCACCAAGACAACAACATCAACTAATTGAAGTGAGAAATTTGCCAAGTTTTGACAAGCATAGCATAGTTAAATCCACGCCAAGAGAGGATATCTCCATCAACAAATAGAAGTTCTCTATTTTACTTCGGTATGAAGGTGTTGGCGACGACGATGTTGTCCGTAAGGATTGATAAGGAGGATGCAAGAGTGCTTTATTGAGTATAATAGTAAAAAATTGTAGAATAGGATTTGTACCGAAAAATTTCAACAAAAAAATACATAGAAAAATGTGAAAGAATGACTAATCTTTTAGATTTCAATTAACAATCTAGCTCAGTAGAAGAAGAAAGAAGAATTTAGAGAAAGAAGAGATAGCAATAAAAAAATTGTGCTCACAATGTATAATGTTCTTTTTCGATTTGCTGAGTACGCTTAACTACCCTTCATTTCGTCACTCCATCTTTAGATTTTGTGTAAATTGTTTGTTATAGTAGTGTTACTCAAATTTCCTTTTATTAGTCTCTCTTATTTTTCTTGTATCAATACTCTCACCTTTAAAAATAGGTGAAAACTGAGGTGAAATCGACTTCACGTGAAGTTAATACTTGAGAGCCGTTGGATGAAAATTTAATCAAATCAGTCAAATCATCTAACAGTTCTCAGATATCAACTTCACGTGAAGTCGACTTCACATGAGTTTTCACCTTAAGAATAACCTATCCTAAAGATTGAATTGTGGGTATTGTAGCTTCATATCTTCATACAATTCCCATATGGCCTCTTCCTTAGTAACATGTAGCTATTCAATCAAGACGACTTCTTGCCATTTATCGTTCTTAGATTTTTGAAAATACGATGACCCAATAACTTACAGCCGTGCTCATCCAAAACAAAGTTGGCATGTTCGCTCAGGTAGGGTTACCAACATACTTCTTCAATAAGGAAATATGAAAAACCGGATGAGTTTTAAATTTGGATTCTCGATTTTAGCCTCGGGTGGAAGCTCGAGTTTATAAGCGATTCTGCGCTTCAATAATGTGTCCAAAATTATTTCTCTCTGTTGCAGCTATTCATGTACTGAGTGTATGAAGCTTGAAAAGAATAACATATGATCGATTTTCGTTGAACAAGTGTGGATTTGAGAGATTCGAACCCTCGATTTTATAACGAGTCAATAGCCTTCCCTCCATCATTGGAGTCACGAAGCAAAGTGCCAAAGTTAGCTCTTAGTACATATTATGTTATAATGCTAGTAACATTATATATTGGTTAACAACTCTGATTACATTATTGATTATCCTTATATTATTGTTTACTTTTATTATTATTATTATTATTATTATTATTATTATTATTATTATTATTATTATTATTATTATTATCTACATTTAATTTTGATTTAATTATTTTGTTAGTTTTACCAAATTTTCAATTAAGTCTTTATATTTTTTTTAATTGAATCCTTATACTGCATTTAATTTTATAATTAGGTCTTTTTAGTGTAAAAAAATTAGAGTTAATTGAATATTTCTTTGCAAATTGAGGGTAATTATAATTAAAAACATAACTAGATATTTGACCGCATGTATTTTAGAAGAAATATTATGTTAATTTTAACATTTTTGATATGAAAATGACCTAATTACAAAATTAAAGTAGTGTAGGAACCTACTTAAAAGGAAAAAATATAGAGATTTAATTAAAAATTTTGTAAAACTATAAGAACCAATAGAATAACTAAATCTTTAATTTATAAAAAATAGATTAAATACACTAGGTTTCTATAATTAGATTTGAGTAATGTGAAATATAACTAATTTATCAAAAAAGGATTAAATACACTAGTTAAATAATTTGTTTATTTTTAATATTTAAAATTTAATTATTATACTTATATTTTTTATATTTATTTTAATTATTATCTGGTCAAACGGTTCGACCAATAACTTATCAGTTGAAACAATAATCCAATGATCTATGTCAATTTGATTTTGATAATTATACTAGAAAGATTAATTTTACGAAAAAGCTATACAACCAAGTAAATTATCTAACCAAGTTCATCCAAGTTGTTATAACCATTTTATACATCATGCGACACTTACTGTGCGTGCAGTTTTCTTCTTCTTCTTCTTCTCGTTATCGTGATCGTCGTTACCGCCGCCACCACCACCTCCTCTTCCTCCTTATTCTTTTCTCATTTGATTTATTTATTTATTTTCTTTTTTTTCCTACTATTTCATTATCATCACCATCATCATCATATTCTTTTTCATCCTAGTTAAATATCACACAATTAGTTTAACAATAAAAATTCGATGCTATTTTTTTGATAAATTCTGCATAATTTAAAATTCTGCTATTTATCATCATCTTCTTCTTCTTCACGGTTCACATTCTCATAATTATTGATTCACCCTCTTAATAAGAACTTGCGTTCTTCTTCTTTAACATTCTCATAATTCTTGTTTCACCCTCTTAATAAGAATTTGCGTCACCGTTTACATTCTCATAATTCTTGTTTTACCCTCTTAATAAGAATTTATGTCACGATTAAAAAGTTTTGGAACTATTTTTTGATAAATTCTGCATCAACTTCTTCTTCTTCCTCCTTGATTCACTTACTCACAATTCTTCTTATTTTATCCTCGTCTTAAGAAGAATAAAAAAAGAAAAAAAATACATAATGCTTCAAAATTATCAGAAAGAGGAGGGTGAAAAGAAAAAATACAACAATAATAAAACGACAATAATAAAGAAAAAAAAAGAAGGAACGCGAAGAAAAAGCGCGAAATACCAACGTTTAGTTAGTGGAGAGTTGGCACGTGTCTAAAATACTTTTAGCAATGAAACTAATTTTTGTTAAGTTTAGATCAATTTAATTAAATTTGATTGCCACAAAAATTTGGAGGTATAACCAGACTATAAATTTTATATTAAGACTGCACACGGATCGGATCGGATACGATATCTGTATTTTTTCAAGTTGGATCTGATCTGATCCGCATACTTACGGATCGGATATCGGGTATATTCTTATAATTTAAAAAAATTGTTTTAAGGCCATTTTTGACTCTAGAAAATCTATTTTTTCACAAGATCTAAGTTTAATTATTCTAAGTTAAAGTGCAACATAAAAAATTAAAAACAAGATATCATAAAATTCATAAAACAACACACTAAAATTCATATCACATTAGGATTTACTTTCTTAAACTATACTATTTATATGAGACTGCGGATATGTGGATCTACGGATCGGATCTGCGAATATCATTATCAAATCTGCAATCCGATCCTACCATAGTGCGGATTAGATCCGATCCGATCCGATGGCTCTATGGATTGAATAATATCCGTAAAATTTAGATCGGATACGGATAATTACCGCGAATATGTGGATATTATCCGATCTATGTGCAACCCTATTTTATATAATGTGAGTACGAAATAATGTTACATTGGCATTTAATTAAAGTCATTAAAGCTTAATCACTTTTGTTTGTGTGATAGTAAATAAAATACACGAACATTAAAATCATTTATGAATTATAGTATAGATTTAGTTATCTTGTATTTTAAAAGTATATTTTAATAGTCTAATAATAAATTTTTAAATTTTTGATATATTTAATGTATTGATGAAAATATAAGTTTTTTTAGTAACACATTTTTTTTGGGTTTTTTTTAAATATCTCTTTAAATCATATATTAATAATGAATAATGCTCTATATCCATGCAAAAAATCTAACCAAG
Organism: Arachis hypogaea; assembly: GCF_003086295.3. NCBI lineage: Eukaryota > Viridiplantae > Streptophyta > Magnoliopsida > Fabales > Fabaceae > Arachis > Arachis hypogaea. The sequence goes on from NC_092045.1 coordinate 8,466,155, forward strand.
TCATTCAAGTTCTTTTTATTAGACGCGCCTCCCTTTCTTCCAAGTTTTGTGAAATGCACGCGCTCCCCCTTCTCCCTCCTATAACCAATCTCTGCTGCTCGTCATTCTTCTTCTTTTTTCTTCTCCGCTACTCATTGTTCTTCTCTATTGCTCGTCGTTCTTCTTACTATCGTCATTCTTCTTCTTTTTTCTTCTCCGCTGCTCATTGTTCTTTTCTATTGCTCGTCGTTCTTCTTACTATTCTTCTTCGTTTTCTTATTTGATTTGTGGATTTCAATAGGCTATCAAAACAATGAATGATTCAACTTCAAATCAGTTGAATGATAGCAATTTAGATTATTCTTCTGAAACGAATCAAGCGGACGAGGTTTGGATTATTTTTTTCAATCGAATTGAATAGAATGCAATTGCTAAATTGAATTAAATTAAATTGAATGGACGCATGTCTGAATTGAATTAAATTGATAATCTCTAAATTGTAAATACAGGTGTTTTGAATTTGGTTTTATATAATGGATAATGTTCCGTTCATTTTTTTGGTTGCCCACGGTATCTCCCAACCCGACAAGTCAAGGACTAATCCGTCACGGATCTGAGCTCCATTTAAGGGTCTGCCGCAGGCCAATGAGTTGCTGCATGCACAAGGCGAGATTCGAACTCCCGACACTTGCTTAAGCGAACGAGTGAGCTGACCACTCGACCAACCCAAGTTGGTTTATATTCCGTTCATTTAGTACTATACAATTGTTTCACCTTAATAAGGTGTTCAGTTTATTATGCAGAAAGCTGTTTTGAATTTGATTTTATATAATGGATAATGTTCCGTTCATTTAGTACTATACAATTGTTTCACCTTAATAACGTGCTCAGTTCATTATGCAGAAAGCTGTCTTGAATTTGATTTTATATAATGGATAATGTTCCGTTCATTTAGTACTATATAAGTGTTTCACCTTAATAACATGTTTGGTTCATTATGCAGACCAGATGTATTGTGGATAAACAATTTGTCCCAAAGGTTGGGATGACTTTTAAGACACTAGAAGAAGTTGAAAAGTTCTACAAAAATTATTCCAAACTTGCTGGTTTTTCTACCAAAATAAGGAACACGACTCAGAAGAAAGACAGGATTAAGAATCAACTAATTGTGTGCAGTAGAAAGGAGAGGTAGAAATCCAAGATATCTCCAACTCTGAATAGTCACTTTTTTGTGTTAGTCTTTATTGAATAACCACTTTTTGTGTGTTTAATATTAGCTTTTTGAAATTCTTTATTGAATAGTCAATTTTTTGTTTATTGAATAGTCAATTTATTTTGTTATGTCAAAGAGTTCAGGTGTTTCTGAAACTGAATATTGATAACAACATTTTTTTTAAATTTAGCTCTCTACTATATTGATATATGCACTTTTTCGGTTCATCCAGTGTATATAATTTCAGTTCATTTGTATTTTTGGGGCTCTTAATGTTTGATAAATACCCTGATTTTATTCACTGTGAACCTGAAACAAAATAGCAGCCAGACAATTCCAACAGATATATACATTAATATCTCAAACCGACAAGACAAGGATTAATCCATCTTAAATTATATATATATATATATATATATATATATATATATATATATATTAACATTAGATTTCTAATAACATTTACATTAATATTCACATATATACATTGAAAGAAGCAGTGTTTGCTTTTTTTAACAAGTTAAACAAAATAGTCTTAATTACAACCAGTCAAATAAAGTATATCCTATTTACTATCTATATCCTATATGTGAATTTACAATAAGAGCTGGAGAGGACAGCAGATGACCTTGGAAGTCTTATTGCTTCAGATGCCCGAATCACTTGGTCTCTGATTTTGGTGATAAATATATTTAATGTGTACATATGCTTACATTATAGAGCGGCTTTGCTTTCTTTGTGACCATTGTTTCTTCATTTTTACTGTAAGGACAAAAAAATTTGGTCAATACTTCACTCAATACACTGACAAGCACAAGCATCCATATTTTAATCAAGTGAATCAAAATGACCAAACCCATTGAACCGAACTCCCTTGATGTTCTGAATAAAACATGATAAACATGCAAACAACTAGAAAAATATTTTTGCATGCAAAAGAATCTAACTGAACACATAACAATCAGGTGAATTAAAATGACCAACCCTATTGAACCGAACTTCCTTGATGTTCTGAATAAAACGTGATAAACATTCAAACAGTTAGAAAAAGATTTCTGCATGCAAAAGAACTCAACTGAATACATAACAATTAGATTAATCAAAATGACCAACCCCACTAAACCGAACTCCTTTGATGTTCTGAATAAAATGTGATAAACATTCAAACAGCTAGAAAAATATTTTTGCATGCAGAAGAATCCAACTGAACACATAACAATCAGGTGAATCAAAATGACCAACCCCACTGAATCGAACTCTCTTGATGTTCTGAATAAAAGGTGATAAACATTCAAACAGTTAGAAAAAGATTTCTGCATGCAAAAAAACTCAACTGAACACATAATAATTAGGTGAATCAAAATGACCAACCCTAGTGAACCGAACTCCCTTGATGTTCTAAATAAAATGTGATAAACATTCAAACAGCTAGAAAAATATTTCTAGATGTAAAAGAACCCAACGGAATACATAACAATTAGGTAAATCAAAATCATCAACTCCATTGAACCGAACCCTATTCATGATTTGAATAAAACTTGATAAACATTCAATCAATAAGATAAACATTTCTGCATGCAAAAGAACTCTACTGAACACACTAACAATCAAATGAATCAAAATGGCCAACTGCACTGAACTGAACGCCATTCATATTCTGAATAAAAATGTGATAAACATTCAATAATCAAGTAAAATTTTTTTGCATGCAAAAAGACTCAACTGAATACACTAACAATCAAGTGAATGAAAATGGCCAACTGCACTGAACTGAACATCATTCATGTTCTAAATAAAACGTGATAAACATTCAATCATCAAGAAAAATATTTTTGCATGCAAAAGGACTCAACTGAACACACTAACAATCAAGTGAATGAAAATCACCAAGCCCATTGAACAGAACACCATTCATGTTCTGAATAAAACGTGATAAACATTCAATCATGAAAAAAAAATTCTGCATGCAAAAGAACTCAACTGAATACACTAACAATCAAGTGAATGAAAATCACCAAGCCCACTGAATAGAACACCATTCATGTTGTGAATAAAACGTGATAAACATTCAATCGACAACAAAAGCATTTCTGCATGCAAAAGGACTTAACTGAACTCATTAACAATCAAGTGAATCAAAATGACCAACTCCATTGAACTAAATGAAAATAAGAACACAATTCCATTCCTATGCCCTAGTTACGCAAAAAAAATTTTATTCAGAATAAGTCGATCTAATAAACGAAGTAACTCAATCCAGTAAACCTAGCTAAAATGCAACTAGGAGAAACGCGAGATTGCAAAATTTTAAACGAACAGTAGTTTTCATTATGCCTTTCGCAGTCTCTGATGCTATTTTCGTTTGTTTTTCCTTCTTCCTTTCGAAATCTTCTCACGATTCCTGAGTAGAAGCAGTTCTCGCAGAGAAAACGATCGAGCTTTGAGAGATTTTGAGAAAGATTTGAAGTTCTCCAATAGCGGTTTCAAGGTTGAAGAAGGAATGTTCTTTCATAATGAAATGCGAATGAAAGTTGAACGTTTTTTGGGGTTTGGACCCGTGTAATACACGATTACACGCTCATTTAATGAGATTGAGTTTTTTTTTGTGTGTTGGGTCAGTTTGGATAGAAAATTATATAGATATGTAGCATGACTGACTAATAATACTCTTTATATAGTATTAGTATATTATATTAGTAAAGAATATAGTAAATAATAATAAACTTTATAGTATTTTTTTTATTAATAGGAGGATTAATAAATTAATCGTAATTTCTATTGTATCCTTCATATGTTAACATTAATTAATTATTAATACGTAGTATTGGAATGGAGAATCCTAATTGGCGTAATTAAATATTGATGTCACTCATGCGAGCATTTACGATGTCGTGTAGGCAATTTGATTGAACTACTCTTTATTTTTTTTTGGGTACAATAATTGAAGCATTTTAGACGTTTTCTTTTGTGGCGTATTTAAGGGTGCCCCTTATTATTTTTTCTACTATAATTCCATTTGCACTTTGTGCTGACTCAAAATTGGTCGAAAATCACAGAGACTTGACCACTTCTCTTAGAAGAAGAAGATTATAAGAATAGAAGAAACTACGAAAGAGAGAGGGTTTTTGATTTTGATGGAATCACAAGTCACAAGTCACAACATACCAGGTCAACAAAGAACAACAACAACCATAACTAAGACAACAAAACCGTGTTTGCTTTGCTTTGCTTTCTCTATTATTATAACATTTTCAGTGTTTCCTTCCCCTCTCTTCTTTGTAATTACAAATTTACAATTACAATAAGATATTCCTCACACCTCCTTTTGATTAATCTATAGTTGGTTAGTATAATGCTTCTACTGCCTCCATGTGCTTTGTCCCATTTTTTCTTCGCATTCCAATATATCATTTATTTTTTTTCTATAAATGAATAAGGTTTACTTGTAAAACAAAGTTAAGATTTATTACTATATATCTATTAAATCGGACTGTGCTGCGAGATATTTGAGAACAATTATATTAAGTATATATTAAATATCAGCTATTAAATTAGTTATTCGTATAAAATATATAAAAAAATAAAATAAATAATATATATATATAATGTTAATTTGATAATTAATTTTTATTATGTATATAATATTTTTAATTTGTGAATAATAGAATAAAAAAACGAATAAAAAATTTGGTTTGATTAAATAATTGATTTGATCCAATTAAATTATAACTGAATCAAATAAAGATAAAGATATTCAAATTCGAATATTTTATCTCAATTTCTTCATTTTTTAAAGATTTGAATATCTAATTTGACATTTTTTTCCATATCTCATTTAAATTTTGGTCTTACATATTATTATTAGTCAACGAAATCTTTTTGAATACAAAATTGAGCATGTACCGAAAACAAAGAGAGAAAGAAAAAAGAAGTAGTTATTATTTATTTATCCAATTGATTCTGTTACTTTAAAATTGACAATTGATAATACTAAATAAATCTATAACAAAATCTTATATTTATTTATTTCTATCTTTTTTTATTTTTTTTAAATTATAAATTAAAATAAAAAAGAAATCAGGGGAAAAAAGGTAATCTGCAGAACATTCTTCGTCTTCCTCCGTCATTTGAAGCTCAACAAGGGAGAAAGAACTTTTGAAGTTTGAACTCTCTCGATTCTCAACCTCTTTGATTTTTTTGACCCTTGATCTCTTCTTCCACCATCACCAACTCTTTCTAATCAAAGCTTCTTCCTTATTTCCCCCCCCTCTTTCTCTGGCCTGTGTTTTCCTCAAATCTCCATCGATTCGGTTCTACTCTGCTCAATCAACACCATGGGTGCAATCAGAGAAGTGGGTTTTCTTCTTCTTCCAAGATAAGCAACTGGGTCTCTTCTTGATTCTCTCTTTGTGTAGTTAAATCAGTTGTGTCAAGCACAAGTCCAAAACAACACTTGTGCTTTGTTTCTTTCGGTGCCTTCATTGTGTTTGTGTTTTTGCCTGAGTTACTGAATCTTGTTATTTTATTCCTGGTACGAAAAAAAAAAACCCTTTGTTGTTAGCATAGTATAAGGTATAGTTTGATTTTAAAAGGTTATACTGTTTAGGGGGGGTTTCTTTTTTCTTGTTATGTGAATTATGTTCAAGCAGATATTTAAACTCCCTAAAAAGTCGTCCAAAAATTCGGAGAATCGAGAACACGGTGGTGGAAGCAGCACAAGTGGAAGAAGCCATGGTGGTGGTGTTGGTTCCAAAAACAGTGATCTTGTTCCTCCTGGGGGAAGCAAAACTGGGAATTCTTCAGTGTTGCAGCCCCAACATCACCCTGCTTTGAATTCCGGTCAGCACCATGGGAATCGGGTTCAATTGCCGTTGGCCGCAGGCGAAAACCCCAATGGGAATTTGAGTGCATATGAGGTACCTTTGGCTGCATTCAGGGACGTTCCCAATTCGGAGAAGCCGGGATTGTTCATCAAGAAGCTCAGGATGTGCAGTGTTGTGTTTGACTTTACTGACCCCACGAAGCACCTAAAGGAAAAGGAAATCAAGAGGCAGGCTTTGGTGGAATTGGTGGATTATGTGACTTCTGCCAATGCTAAGTTTTCGGAATCTATGATACAAGAGGTTGTTAAAACCGTGTCAGCTAATATATTCAGGACGCTTAGCCCTCAGCCTCGTGAGAACAAGCTTGTTGATGGTGTTGATGTGGAGGAGGAGGAGCCTTCGATGGATCCTGCGTGGCCTCACTTGCAAATCGTGTATGAGCTTTTTTTGAGATTTGTGGCTTCGCCGGAGCTAGATGCGAAGTTGGCTAAGAGATTCATTGATCAATCTTTCATTTTGAGGCTGCTGGATTTGTTTGACTCTGAGGATCCTAGAGAACGTGAATACTTGAAGATGACCTTGCATCGCATCTACGGGAAGTTCATGGCGCATCGCCCTTTCATCAGGAAATCCATCAATAATATCTTTTACAATTTTATTTTTGAATCCGAGAAGCATAATGGGATTGCTGAGTTCTTGGAAATTCTGGGGAGCATCATTAATGGTTTTGCGCTGCCATTGAAAGAAGAGCATAAATTGTTTCTTGTTCGTGTGTTGATTCCCCTGCACAAACCGAAGTGCTTAGCAATGTATCATCAGCAGTTATCTTATTGCATTACTCAATTTGTGGAGAAAGATTGCAAGCTTGCTGATACTATTATCAGGGGACTATTGAAGTACTGGCCGATAACCAATAGTTCCAAGGAAGTTATGTTCCTGAGTGAATTAGAAGAGGTTCTAGAAGCAACTCAACCTCCAGAGTTCCAGCGTTGTATGATGCCATTATTTCGCCGCATCGCCCATTGTTTAAATAGCCCCCATTTTCAGGTATAAATTTTTTCATAGCTCCGGTTCCTTTTCCCATTATTTAATTTCATGTGGATATTATTTCTGACTCTTGAAATAAGACACTGTTGCATCGGATGCTAAATGTTGCAACTTCATTGTTTTCTCCAGTTGAGAAGCTCTTTTAAAGGAAAGGAGAATTCTTTTAAATTTTGCATCATCCTAATTGTTGTTTTTGTAGCTTCAAATTTCAAACATAACAACAGTTGTAAAGAAGAGAAACCTATACCCATTTGTTTCATTGAGCTATATATGCTGTTATGCTGTTTCAAAACATGTTAAGACATTCAAGTCCTGCTCTCTTAACAATTTAGGCTTTAGAAGTGTCTGGTAAATTGTCATAAAATTGATGAGATTCTGTGACTAAACCTGCGCTAGTCTCCATGTCTCTCTGCTTCAAATTGCATGAGTATCTGTCTCCTGTGGCTACTTGCCATCATCAGAATATGTCACATGAAGGATTATTATATATAAGAAAAAGAATTGGGAGTAAAATCTGCTTCCATCCCCTCTAATCCTAGTTTTATGTCGGTTGTCACTGCTTTGCTTGACAGAGCACAAAACGCTGCCAAACATGCAGATGATGGCTGAGTCTATAATCCTATTCTACCCAAGCCTGCCTGCTAAAGAGGTTTTAAAAAATTAAAAATACCGGTAGTGCTGCTGTTTAATTTTCACTATTGCAGGTTTTGATCTGCATCTGCTTTTCTCTTTTGTGTCGATCACTTTGGCTTTGGCTTGTAAGGCCTATCCTGCTAGGAGAGGGCAACTATAGCTTCTTAATAATTTCTCATGTGCCCTCCCATGCGTAAGCTAGGCATGTAATAAGCACAGTTCAGAATCTTGTGAAGATAACTAATAATTAGAGTTATGCTAGTGAAGTCATTTCTCATGGGACAATGTGCTGACTCATCCATTCTTTACCATTGAATGAGGTCTAAGTGGGATCCACCCACATTCAATTGCGGATGATGGATGAATTTGGAAGATATCCCATAATGAATGAGTTCACCAAAGGTTTCTCTACTAATTAAGACAAACATGATAACAAGGATTAAGATGATAATTGTTGAAAATGGTCGATGAAACTTTGCTTCTATGTTGATAGCCAGATGATCCAAAATCTTAAGGCCTGGGAATGGTTCTTATTAATCTCTCTAACTGGTTTAATATCACCTCTATCATGTCACTTGTTGCATCCCTTAATAATTTAGAAATGTTACTATCTTAAATGTCAGCCTGTTCTCAAATGTAACTTTTTTCTTTGTACTTTGTAAGCCTCGTCTACCCGTTTTTATTCTTATATGTCAAATCACCAGTACTTATTGCTTTCTGAACTCTTTAAAAAAACCACGGGAGATTATTGATATATATGTCATATATGCCAATACTTGCTACATTTAAGTCTGTTCCAATGATTAGGGCGCTGTCGTTTCTATTGGTATTTCCAAACTGTGTTTGAAATGTGTCCAACCCCTTCTCTCTCTCTCTCTCTCCCTGCCCCCGCCCCCCCCCCCCCCCCCCACACACACACAAAAAAAACCCCAAAACACCAAAACACCAATTCTTCTCTCAATTGGATAAGACACTTGTCTTACTGTGTATGTGAATTCTTGAACATTGGTATCCGACATGTTGGACACGTGACCTGCTAGTAAGTTGGCATGTTTTTAATTTCTATTTTTTACTGTGCTTCATGATGAGCATGCGAAGACCGGATTGTGAGCATGTTTTTGTGCTGATCGCTTACTACTATTTAATCAGGAAGTTATTGATTGTCTAGCAAATTGAAATTTGACACGCTGAGTTATTCGAATGATGATATTTGAATAAGTGCAATCACCAATTGTATTGTTAGGCTTTCACTCTTTTTATACGATCCACAAGATCACAAGTAACATTATACCTCTTATTAGACTTTCCTATATAAAAAATTATAGAATTTTCATTCTCAATATTGATGGTGCTAAATATGTGGGCTGTCACTGAACGGTTCAATTTGGAGCTTTCATTTCATTCGTTAACTGCATTGGCCAAGTGTTCTACAGATTTTCTCAGAACTTGAGTCCAATTTTACTTCCATTACATGTGTTCATGTGACTATGGTTCTTGTGTAGTTAATACTAGAACCTGGGATCCATCCTTCTTTGAACGCCACCGTTAACCTGCTAAATATATTATAAAGAACGCATGTGTAAAATGTTTCTTGATGGTGCTAGTTTTTTGGAAGTTTTTGCATCAATGGTGGTGTTGCATAGTTTTTCAGTTTTTAATTGACTCGATATATTTCAGATGAAGGATAGTGGTATAATTAGAGGTAGAAGATGATAGAGGAAACTAGTTTAGAATAATTTAACTATAAATGGTTTAAACACACAATTTATGACAAGGTACCTTGGCGCTGTATGATGATCTATGTCACTGACCCTAATGGATGAGCGCATAACATCATTGCTCATGCATTTCTTCGCAATTCGATTTGTCCAGAAACTAAACAATGATTTTTGTTGCTTTGTTGATATTCATGGAGAAGGGGAGCCTCCGGTTGAGTTGCCTCCGTATGACCTCAAGGTCATGGGTTAAAGCCGTAAAAGCAGCAACTGATATGTAATTATCTGGTTAGGCTGTCTACATTACACCCTTTGGGTGCGGCCCTTCTCTGGACCCTGCGTTAACGGCTTAACGCGGAATGCATGTGCACCGGGATGCCTTTTGTGTGTTGATATTCATGGAGCTATAGCATCAATATTAAACTATATACTGTTTTTCTATGTCACTCTACAAACACAAATCTTCTTGTCTGTTTTTGCAGGTGGCCGAGAGAGCTTTGTTCTTATGGAACAACGATCACATCGTGAACTTAATCAAACAAAACCGCAAAGTGATACTGCCCATCATCTTCCCGGCGTTGGAGCGAAACGCTAGAAGCCACTGGAATCAGGCTGTCCATAGTTTGACGTTAAACGTGCGGAAGATATTCAATGATCTTGATCCTGACTTGTCGAAAGAATGCTTACAGAAGTTTGAGGAGGATATATTGAAGGAAGACGCAGTCACGGCAGGGCGTGAGGCCACGTGGAAACGGTTAGAGGAGCTTGCCGCGAAGAAAGCTGCGAGCAACGAATCAGTGCTTGTTGGTAAGGTCGCTGCTATGCAGGTTAGATAGAAGGCAGAAGGTGTATTATTGTCAAATAACCTCCATTTTTTTCGGGAAAAAAAAAAGAATGTCATAGTATTGTTTTCTTAATTTTGCACGTGATGGTTTGGCCAAGAAGGGGCAATTTCTAGAACACTTTTTCTTTTCACTCCTTGTAGAAATTGAAGGCGTTGGTAGTAGTAACACCCCCATATATGCAACGCAACGTCGCAACCTCCAAGGCTTAAAACTAGCATATAAATTTGTATTTTGTACCCATAGCTGGACACGTTTTGGCGATTTACCCCGTCTTTTGTTAAATGAATCTCGGTGTAGAGTTTCGATTAAAAATAGAAAAATCTAATAATGAAGGCTCAAGAAAAAAGGGAATACAGGTGAATGGCTAAAAGGGGAGAGAGAGAGAGAGAGGGGGGGGGGGGGGTTGGTTTGATTGGAGGTTAAAAAATGTGATTAGTCAAGTAGTTAGTTTACTCGGTTGTTTATTCAAGTGTTTGAGGTTTAAATTTTGTTGTGTATTTACCAATTCATTAGTCAGTATCAAATTTTCTAGATCTGCCACGAATCAATGTTTGATTTGTTGGGTGATATCATGAAAAAAGTGACAAATATCTTCATAGATGAGAATTATGCATAAAATTAAGGGGTGCCAAGGAAAAATAAAAAGTGGCCTACAACACCTCTTCCACTTTGACCGAGTTTAGGTGCGAAATTAACAAATAATGGCTGTGACTATGACTATATCGGCGGTTAAACATTTTTTGCTCCAAAATGTACTCCACATGTGTGTGAATCACGTGGGGTATGTGGCTTCACAAAATCCCTGTGGAGTGTATTCTACATGAAAATAAATAAATAAAAGGGTTTATCGATGATGTAGCTAATGCAAATTATCAAGTGCCAAGACACCAAAAAAAAAAAAAAAAATTATCAAGTGCCGGCTTGCCATCAATTTTTTTACACCTATTTCGCTGGTCTGACCTTGCCAGTTAAATACAAGCAAATTAGCAGCATCAAGACGAAAACATCAATCAAATCATCATTTAGTCACCAAAAAAATCAAATCATCATTTACTAATTTAGGTTGTGACATAAATGGTATATATAAAACGTCTTGATTGAACGATGATAAATCTTTACTTACTAAAATAGATTTCTTTCTTTCGAGAGCTATTTCTTAAAATTTAAATATGTTAAGTTCAAATGATAGTTTTATATATATATATATATATATATACTATTTCGCTTGATTTTTTGTCAACTTCGACACAGATGCCGACCAAATTTTGTATCAATAATTTAATTTAGGAAACAGATACGATTCCTCTAAAAAAGTTAGTTTGACTCAAAACTTATTGATTTTAATATAAATGTTAACTTTATAACTAATGAAAAAGTAGTTAGAATTTTATATTATTAAGAGCAATGTTAGGGAACTAAAAGGGTATTAGTCAAAAATCAGTCAAATACCTTTGGGTGAATTTAAAATCTCTACGAATTAATATATATGGATGTTTCTTCTGTTAAGTATCAGAATGTTTCTTTTTCATACTAAATGGATGTTATTTTATATATTTTTCGAATTTTTTGTATTGCAAATGTGAATGTCTCTATTTCTTTAAAAATTTCATATATATATTTTTTAATTTTATAGATATTTAATTATTTTTGCTAAAATATAATTGGATGTTTCTTTTGTTAAGTATTAGGATGTTTTTTTTCATATTAAATGAATGTTTTTTTTTATAATTCTATAATCGTATAGTTTGCAGAAAATAAAATTATTTAATTTTGTATCCTTTATTTTATTCAACATCAACAAAGTCTTATTTCATTAAAAAAAAAAAAATTCCGCCTTGCTGCTATTGACTACATTGTGTGCGATGAAAGCAATGTATTTATCACTAACAACAATGGCAACATGGTCAAGATTCTTGCCGGTCAAAGGAGGTATATGGGTCACAAGAGAACTATCAGATCAAATGCCAAGAGGCTTAGCACTCTGTTCATGGAGCGGCATCAGATGGATTGGGACACTTTCGCCGAAAAGGTTAAGGCATCTCAACGAGGATTCATGGGAGAGCCAGATGAGATCAGGAGGATTCATGAGAGAAGATGAGATCAGGCCTGGACGCGGTGGCACCTCCAGCAGCATTGGTGAGAGAGAGAGGTTTGTGTGTGTAATTGTTGGAGGTGGGTAGGTTAATGTGAGAGAGAAGAGAAAGACTTTTATAGGTTTTAATTAGGTTTACTTAATTAATTTTAATTTTTTTAATTTTGAATTTAAAAAATTTAATATTAATTATTAATATAAATTAATGTGGTTTTGTTTAGTTTTTGCTAGTAACCTTTTGGTTCCATATACTTTTTCTATTATTAATGATAAAGATAAATGTCAAAGATGTATTACAAAGTACGAATTGAATTAAACAAATCAAAGACATGAAATACGTATTCCGTACTCAAGGAGAATGAGAGAATAAGAGAGCGGGAGCAGCAGTTAAGGGTGAAATACGGTGAGAAAGATGGTCATGCTATCGGAAGAGATAAGGGGGAGAGCGTGGGTGGGTGTGTATCCGGTGTTAAGGAGGATTCTTCTTGAGAGAGATTAGAAAAGTCATCCAAGGTCTCCTTTAGAGATAAAGTCATTGGTGTAGAAAAGTCTAAGGCCTTTGCATTAATAGGGTCTTTATCTAGGGATGGTATCGCGACGGTGACAAGTAAACATGGTGATTCTCGTTCACCAAGTGTCAGTTTTATCAATGAGGCAAAGAGCTGTCTGAACCTTATAAGGAAGCCATTGTGATCAAGGTGTTGGATAAGCATTATGGCTACACGACTCTCATGCATAAGCTTCAGATAGTATGGCGCATCAAAGGAGGGTTTGATTTGTTGGATGTGGGGTTTGGGTATTTTTTGGTTAAATTTGATATTGCTGCGGATCGTGAGAAAGTCATTCTTGGTGGCCCGTGGTTGATAGACGGTCACTATGTTGCAGTAAAGCCATGGGATGTGGATTTTAGGCCATGCAAAAAATCCTTTGGATCAACGCTGGTATGGATTCGAGTCTCGGAACTTCCAATTTGGTACTACCAGGAACAAGCAATGCTGCGAATTGCTTCTGCAATAGGGGTTCCGGTGAAAGTAGATTTGGCCACTAAGCTTGCAGAAAGAGAAAAATATGCCCGAGCTTGTGTTCAAATTAATCTTGGGTTGCGTGTAATCAAACATATTATAGTGGAGGGTGTGACTCATGAAGTGGAGTACGAGAGTTTACAGCTGATTTGTACTACCTGTGCACGGTATGGGCATGATAAATCATTGTGCATGGAGAAGGAGTCCTTGGAAGGAAACGAAAATTCCTTTGGTGATGGAAAAAATAATAAAGCCCCGACACTAGTGCCACACAACAATCATGACATTCAAAAAGAGACTGAATCAGAAGCTCGTGATTTGGGTGAGAATTCTCGTAATTTGGGTGAGAAATTAGGAGTTGTTAAAGGGAAAGATGTGGTTATGGAATCATTGGCTCCTCACGTGCCTGATGGTCATGTTAATGAGGCATGCATGGATGATGGAGAGGGCTGGCAACAAGTGCTGCGTAAGGAAAATTTCACAATGGGCCAGTCATCAGGTTTGAAGGATCAAGATGGAAAGCAGCACAAGTATGGTTCGAGAAGGGTTCCAAGGCCCAATTTGCATGGTGATGGAGGCAAATGAATTGACATTAGGATGGAGAAGTGAGAAAAATATGAAATTGCGCCATCTCCATCGCGCAGAACTCCTGCACGTCGTGGAATTTTTCTATGGAAGCGTCCTCGGCCTTCCTCCCTGCAGAACTCGCCAGTGGATAAAAATGGTGGCACAACAGTGGAAACCTTAGTAGATGGAAGCATGGCAGGTGCAGTGTTAGGGGGTCCGAAGGTGGCAATTATTGAGGATCAGAGTGTGCCAGTACCGCAGGACAAACCACCTATTGAGGTTGGTGATTCTGTTTAGAGTTTATGTTCTTATTTATTCTGTTCCTATTATTTATGGATAGTTTAAATATGATTGTTTGGAATATTAGGGGTGCTTCTAATAAGTTAGCCCGGGTGCATTGTAAGGAAGTTGTTAGGAAATTTAGACCTGTTTTCTTTGTTGTGGTTGAAAATCACTCCCCTTTTCGACATTTAAAATTATTTTGGGAAAGGTTGGGGTATCACTGTTGGTATAGTAGAAGCAAAGGGGCATAAGGGAGATATTTGGTTTCTATCCTCTATGAAGGATGTTTGTTGTAAGTTCATTGATGCTTTTGATCAGGGTGTTACTGTTGAGGTTCAATTTGATAATTTAATTTGGAGGTGTAGTGGTATTTATGTCATTTCTCAATTTAATAAAAGGGTTCTCCTTTGCGATTATCTTGTTGCACAATCCATGTTTTTTCAAGGACCTTGGATTGTTCTTGGTGATTTTAATGAATTCAAATTTTCTCATGAATCTAAGGGCTGTCAATTTTCTCATCAAAGAGCAGACATGTTTGCTACTTCATTAGGAGATAGTGGTTTGTTTGATCTGAAGACTATTGGGAGGCGGTTTTCTTGGTACAGGAGGGTGAAAAATTATGTTGACGTGGAAAAAAAGCTTGATCGAGTCTGTATAAATAGTAGTTGGTTATCTATCCAGAGGCTTATGCAAAAGTTTTAAATAGGCTCCAGTCTGATCATTGCCCTATTCTGGTGCGTTGTAAATGTCGTCCTCAGCCTAAAAGGAATCGACCTTTTCGATTTGTTGCTGCTTGGGCTACTCATCCTGGGTATAGGGATATTGTGAATCAGTCATGGTGGTCTGGTAATAGAGGAATTCATGGCAAGCTTTCGAAAGTACAGAAGAATTCACTAGAGTTTAACTCGAAGGTATTTGGTAACATTTTTGTTAAGAAATGTGAATTAGGGCAGCAGATTAATTATTTACAAAAGCATTTGGAAGTGGTGGATAGTATTTATTTGCGTCAGAAAGAGCAATAGTTGCTTGATGATTATAATAATACTCTAGTGCAAGAAGAGCTCCTATGGTTCCAAAAGTCCAAAGAGCAGTGGGTAAGGTTCGGAGATAGGAATACAAGATTCTTTCATATTCAAACTCTTGCGCGAAGGAAGCACAACAAGATTCATGGCCTTTTTCTCAAGGATGGAGTGTGGAAAACTGATCCAGAGGTTTTGAGTCAAAAAGCAGAGTCTTTCTATAAAAGCTTATTCTGTCATTTGAATGATGTTGATATGGGTTGCCTTGGTGATGTGTGATAAACCACTATTTTATGATAAATCTTATGCCTAAATTGAATGATTTTATCAACTCTTCACCTACTTATTCATATGAATTTGCATGGTTTTACAATTCCTTCCTTATGATATGACATATGAGAAAACATGTTTCTTATGCCTTAAAATAATCAAATTTAATTATCCTTTATTACCATTCGATGCCGTGATTTGTGTGTTAAGTACTTTCAAGTTTTATAGGGCAGAAATGACTTAAAGGATGGAAAGAAAACATACAAAAATGAAAGGAAAGCACAAATTGGAGTCTTGGAGAAACTGGCAGTGACGCGTCCGCATAGACGACGCGAACGCGTGCCTAGCGCAAAAGAGAATCGACACGAGCACCTGGATGACGCGAACGCGTGACTTGCGAAACACAATTGACGCGGACGCGTGACTGGCGCGACCGCGTGGAAGAGCAACACTCCAAATGACGCGACCGCGTGACCCACGCGGACGCGTGATGTGCGTGATCTGCAGAATTTGCAGAAGTCAGCCCCAGCGACTTCTGGGCCCTTTTTGGCCTAAATCCAAGCCCAGAGAAGACAGATTAAAGAGTTATAAATGGAAAAATCCATCCATTCAGAAGAGATATACTGGACACATCATACAACATACATAGTTTTAGAATTTAGATGTAGTTTTTAGAGAGAGAGGTTCTCTTCTCTCTATTAGGAATTAGGATTAGAATTAAGATTTATCTTATTGGGATTAATTATTCATCACAAGTTCAATATTTTTCTTATTTATTTTCTCTTTTATTTGTTTATGGACCATTCATGTTATGATTTTCTTAATTAATATAATTTGAGGTATTTCAGACCCATGATTAATTTCTTCTATTTATTATATAAATAATTTAGATTTTCCCCTTTTGGCTCTGGTTGATTAATTGGTAACTCTTGAGTTATCAAACTCATCGTGATTGATAATTGTTATTCTTGCTGATTGATTTAGATTCCTATAACTCTAGTCTTTCCTTAAGGAGTTGACTATGACTTTAGGTATTAAATTAATTTGTCCACTTAATTGATCTTCATAGTTAGAGGTTGACTTAGTGGGAGCAAAAGTATAATTCTCATCACCATTGATAAGGATAACTAGGATAGGACTTATAATTTTCATACCTTGCCAAGGGATTTCTTTGTTATTAATTTATTAATTTTTGCAATCCATTTCTCTTGTTCAAAACCTTTTCAAACCCCAAAAACACTGTTTTCCATAACCAATAGTAAAACACACTTCCCTGCAATTCTTTGAGAAGACAACCCGAGATTTGAATACTTCGGTTTATAAATTTTATTGGGTTTGTTACTTGTGACAACCAAAATGTTTGTAAGAAAGGTTGTTGCTTGTTTTATCTATTCTGTAATTTTGCTCTGGCTATGATGTTCTTACTGTTCATATGCTGCTCTTAACTGTTTTCATTCTGCTGTTACACAACTCTTTCATATTCATGTAATCTGTGTCTATTTGCAGCCTTATTTTGATTCATACGAACTGTTTTATTTTCTTGCTGTTTATTTTTCGGGAACATCCTATTTTAGCCAGAATGCTGCCCAAATTTCTGCAAAACTATTTCATCTCTTCCTGTTCATGAATTGGTTCTCGCACTTTTGATTTTTCTTATACTTGGTTACAACCAAACCATTTCATGAATGTACGGACAAGCATCCTTACTTCTTTTGATCCCCCGGTCAATAAATTGCATTATTGATGATTCTATTTTCATTTGCATCTATTTGAATTATCATCAATTAAACTGGAATCTTTGCTTGAATAGAGTGGATTATTCTTTTAATTTGTGAATTTTTGTTACCTAGGAGACCATTTTCATGCCACTCACTTTAACCTTCTTTTCACTAACTCACTCTTTAACCTTCTAACTTCCTCTTTCCATCCTAACCGTTTTCACTTTCAAAACTTCTCCTTTCTGTTTCCATTTATTTACTTTAACTTTCTAACTCAAGGCATAAATACTGTTTTTCCTTAGTAACGTGAATTCCACTTATCATGTATTTTGGATTGTCATTTTTGTTTTCAAACTTTTTTCTTGAACACAATCCCAAATACTCACATCTTTCACTCAATTCTTGCTTCTCTTGCTCTTTTGGCACTCTATGCTTATATTGCTATTATCCTATTTGCCTACTTATTTTCCTGCTTTTATTCCTTAATTATATCCTGAAAATTCTATTTTTCAGGATGTCTGACTCTCAAGGCAGGGAAAAGGGCAAAGTCACCATAGGCAAAAGGAAAAGAGGCGAATCCTCTGTTTCCATCCTTGGCATATTACATGATGATTCCTGGCGGGAAAAGAACTTTACCCCGCAGAAAAAGGCTAATCAGTTGGTACCTGCGGCTGACCCGGTTAAATTTGCAAACAAATACTGTGAGCTGAAGTACCCAACTTTTGCCACATCCAGGAACCTATACCTGGAAAGGACACTCAAAATTCCAGAAGAACTCAGGCAGTATACTTCAGATCAGATCAAACAGAGAGGTTGGTTCTTCCTGGAGAGAAATTTGACTGAGATCAACTCATCCTAGGTCAAAGAATTCTACTGTAACTATTTTCTATCATCCCTAGATGTAGTACAGCTCAGAGGCAAGCAAGTTCTGGTTACTGAGGAAGCAATTGAAGACATCCTCTAGCTTTCACCTAAATCAAATCAGCCAGATGGTTACCAGCAAGCTGAGGAGGATATGAGATTCATGAAGTTTGATTGGGATGCAGTGAAAAGGGATATCACCCTTGATCCTACTGTTCCATGGGTCATGGGTAAGAGCACAGTGGTACCCAAGGAAATCTGGCTTATATATCTGAATGATCACTTGGCTATGGCAACAGATTCTGAGTAACTATGTGGTGCCAAGCACTCATGAGACGGAGGTACCAGCAGCTATGATTACCCCCATCTGGTGTGTGATGACGGGTAAGGACCTGTATCTACCACGCTTCATCAGGCATTACATGGCCAGGGTCCATGTTAGAGGCACCCTCCCCTTTCCATTCCTGATTACTCAGTTGGGTCGCCGAGTTGAGGTACCTTGGGAGGTTGCTGATGAAAAGCCATCTGCAACAAACTGCCGGAAGATCATCCCTCACAGTCGGAAGTTTTAGGCTTTCGGCTACCGCCCTCCGTTTCTCATTGACACTACTGAGGTAGCCACTTCTTCAACTGCCCCTTCTGCTTCCACTGCTCCTGCACCACCCACCTGCTCCTGAGCCCGTCTACCTTCTGGTGCACTGACTCTTTGACCGCTTAGACCAGATGGAGCACCGTCACCAGCAGCACTATGAGAGGAGCGTTGCCACAAGCGGCGCTATGAGCACCTCAAGCTGATGATTAGATCTGGTGGCGACATCCCCTCCGAGCCCGACACACCCTCTGACACATCTGAGGAGGAGGTGAGCGATCATGAGGAGGAGGCACCTACCCAGGCTAAGCAGGGAGGACCCGAGCACACTGCACCCCATCATGAGGAGCACCACCAGCTATAGGCTGCTGACCCGGACATTTCTCTACGGACAGAGCCCCCACTTCAGCAGACTACTCCTCCTCTACTCATAGAGACTGCAGACCCTCAGCCTACCATCGAGACACCAGCAGCCCATCCTTCCGGAGATGACACTTCCTCCCACCCAGTTCGAGTGAGCATCGAGGACGATGCTATTATTTAAGTGTGGGGAGGTCGCCATCTCTGGCATATATTTCTTTTGGTGAACCACTACAGACTCTTATCTTATTTTGCCCATTTTCTGTATTTTTGCACATTTTTCTCTTTTACTTTTGTTGTACTTTTGCATTCTGCACTTTGAGCTGTATATATATCTTGGATTTTTTAGCTTAATTTGCACCTTAGTTTACTAGTTATATATTATGTTGATTAATTAGTATAGTTTACCCTTTTTAGCATATGATAGTTGGTTTAATTGAAAAATAAAAAGAGTAAGCTAGGAACCGTAGTATATTAAAACAATCCAGTATAGCATTACATGTTAGTTAGTTAACAACATTTCTTCAAGGAGAAACACTAGGATTTTAAGGGGCACCTTAAAAGATTTACATTGAGTTGAATAAAAACTCGTAATTTCTACTTGCATGACATACATAACTGATACATGATTTATGAGCTTGAGAACACACAGCCCGTGAGTTTTGAGCTTAATTGTATGGTTGCATTCAAATCATAAATTTCATTCCTGTGTGTTTTGCCCTTTTTTATCATTCTGGTGTTCTTTACTTTGCTTTAATCTATATGTCCAATATAGAATATAGATACATACCAAGAAAGGATTGAGGCCATATTTGATTGTTAACTCACTTATCCCAAATAAAGCCTGCCCTTTTATGTCACCCTTGTTAGCCACCTTGAGCTTTTTAATCCCCTTTTGTTTTATAACCACATTACTAGCCTTAAGCAGAAAAACAAAATAAAAATCCCAAGTTGAATCCTTAGTTAGCTTAAGATAGATATTGTGTATAAATTAAGTAAGAGAAATTTTATGGGAACATAGGATGATAGAAAAAAAAGTAGGAAATTAAATTGAATAAGTTATTTAAAAATTTGGGAAGCATGCTCATGTGAAATCAAAATAATTAAATTACCATGTGCATTGATAAAAAAATGAAATAATTAAATAAGGGGATACAAAAAAATTACTACCCCAAATGCAAAATAAAAAGAATCAATGCACATGGGACAAAATTCAAATAAATAAGTATGATACATGAGCATGTAACACAAAAGTGGAAAAAAATTTGGGTAGCTAGGTAAAGCATTTTAAATTATATAATGTATGTATATGTTAGGTGAGATCTTAGACTAATCAAGGATTCACTTATTAGCTCACTTAGCCTTATACATATACCCTTACCTCTACCTTGACCCCATTACAACCTTGAAAAGACCTCATGATTTTTGTATGTCTATATTCCATATTTGTTGATTGGTTAGATAAAGAGCAAAGTTATAGAAAGTAAGGATAGAAAGAAGAATAGAGCGATTAACCCAATAAACACTGAGTGACTAGAGAGTAAATACAAAATCCAGTGAGGGTTTAATAGCTTATTCTCATATGTCCATGTTTAATTATTGATTGTCTTGCAAGTTGTGAACTATCTTAACTCAACTCAATTGTAATTATGCTTTAATATGATTTGGCCCCAGTTGTACATACATGATCCCTTGAAGATATGAATTAATTTGACTACATGTATGCTTTATAAATAGGTGAATAATAACTAGATTTGCATGACTCATTTAGGTAGTTGCATTTAGAGTAGATTGCATTGCATATAATTCCACCATTTTACCTTTACTCTTTTCTCTTGGATTTAGCATGAGGACATGCTATTGTTTAAGTGTGGGGAGGTTGATAAACCACTATTTTATGATAAATCTTATGCCTAAATTGAATGATTTTATCAACTCTTCACCTACTTATTCATATGAATTTGTATGGTTTTACAATTCCTTCCTTATGATATGACATATGAGAAAACATGTTTCTTGTGCCTTAAAATAATCAAATTTAATTATCCTTTATTACCATTCGATACCGTGATTTGTGTGTTGAGTACTTTCAGGTTTTATAGAGCAGGAATGATTTAAAAGATGGAAAGAAAACATACAAAAATGGAAGGAAAGCACAAATTGGAGTCTTGGAGAAACTGGCAATGACGCGTCCGCATGGACGACATGAACGCATGCCTAGCGCAAAAGAGAATCGACGCGAGCGCCTGGATGACGCGAACGCGTGACTTGCGAAACACAATTGATGCGGACGCGTGATTTACGCGACCGCGTGGAAGAGCAACACTCCAAATGACACGACCGCGTGACCTACGCGGACGCGTGACGTGCGCGATCTGCAGAATTTGCAGAAGTCAGCCCCATTGACCTCTGGGCCCTTTTTGGCCCAAATCCAAGCCCAGAGAAGACAGATTAAAGAGTTATAAATGGAGGAATCCATCCATTCAGAAGAGATATACTGGACACATCATACAACATACATAGTTTTAGAATTTAGATGTAGTTTTTAGAGAGAGAGGTTCTCTTCTCTCTATTAGGAATTAGGATTAGGATTAGGATTTATCTTATTGGGATTAATTATTCATCACAAGTTCAATGTTTTTCTTATTTATTTTCTCTTTTATTTGTTTATGGACCATTCATGTTATGATTTTCTTAATTAATATAATTTGAGGTATTTCAGACCCATGATTACTTTCTTCTATTTATTATATAAATAATTTAGATTTTCCCCTTTTGGCTCTGGTTGATTAATTGGTAACTCTTGAGTTATCAAACTCATCGTGATTGATAATTGTTATTCTTGCTGATTGATTTAGATTCCTATAACTCTAGTCTTTCCTTAAGGAGTTGACTATGACTTTAGGTATTAAATTAATTTGTCCACTTAATTGATCTTCATAGTTAGAGGTTGACTTAGTGGGAGCAAAAGTATAATTCTCATCACCATTGATAAGGATAACTAGGATAGGACTTCTAATTTTCATACCTTGCCAAGGGATTTCTTTGTTATTAATTTATTAATTTTTGCAATCCATTTCTCTTGTTCAAAACCTTTTCAAACCCCAAAAATACTGTTTTCCATAACCAATAGTAAAACACACTTCCCTGCAATTCCTTGAGAAGACGACCCGAGGTTTGAATACTTCGGTTTATAAATTTTATTGGGTTTGTTACTTGTGACAACCAAAACGTTTGTAAGAAAGGTTGATTGCTTGGTTTAGAAACTATACTTGCAACGAAAATTTATTATAACTTCTAAACCATCAATCTTCAGTTCTTCAATGTGCCTCTTCCTTCTCTGAATGAGGAAGATTGCAATAATCTTACGGCACCAATTACTATGGAGGAAGTCAGAACAGCTATTTTTCACATGAACTCTTTAGAGCTCCGGGTCCTGATGGGTTTCAAACTTTCTTCTTCAAAGAATATTGGGAGATCATTGGTCTTGATGTTTGGAAGATGGTTAAGTAGGCATTCTCCGGTGTTACTCTTGATCCGAGAATGTTGGAGACTTTACTGGTTCTTATTCCAAAGTTTGAATCACCGGTATCTATAAAAGATTTCAGGCCGATTAGTCTCTACAATGTAGTTTACAAGATCATCACAAAGGTCCTTATTAATAGGCTTCGTCCTCGTCTTGCGGAGATTGTTGGCCCACTTCAAGGAGGATTTATTCCAAGACGAGGAACTCCTGACAACATCATTATTGTTCAAGAAGTCCTCCACTTTATGAAGAAGACTAAATCAAAGAAAGGCACACTGGCCTTTAAGATTAATCTGGAGAAAGCTTATGATAGAGTTGACTGGAGGTTTTTAGCTCATACCCTTAAGAGCTTTGGTTTTCCTATTCCTACAATTAATTTGATTATGAATTGTGTCACTGCTTCTTCCTTATCTCTTCTTTGGAATGGAAATCATCTGAATGGCTTTACTCCTAGCCGAGGTCTTAGACAAGGAGACCCTATGTCACCCTATCTTTTTGTGTTGTGTATGGAGCGATTGGCATGCTTTATTAGTCATCAGGTTGATTTGGGCTTGTGGGAACCAGTTGCTATTTCTAGAGGGGGACCAAGAATATCCCACTTAATGTTTGCGGATGACTTGCTTCTATTCTGTAAAGCTACAAAGAGACAAGTGCAAACTGTGATGTTGGTTTTAGAGACTTTTTACAAAGCATCTGGGATGAAGATTAATGTGGAGAAGTCTAAAACGCTTTGCTCCAAGAATGTCTCTACAACAAGGAAAGATGTTTTCACTGGGGTATCCTCTATTAGATTTGTCCAGGACTTGGGCAAGTATCTTGGAGTTACCCTTAGCCATTCTAAGGTGACTCATTCAGCTTTCAATGGTGTCCTGGATAAGATTTGGAGTAGACTAGCAAGCTGGAAATAGAGTTTACTCAATCAGACTGGTAGACTCTGCTTGGTTAGTTCTGTTGCAGCTGCTATTCCCACGTACCAGATGCAGGTCTCTATTTTTTCCAAAGGAATCATTAGTAAATTGGAGTCTATGATGAGAAATTTTCTTTGGAAAGGACAAGTTGATGGGAGAGGATTGAATCTTGTTAGTTGGAAGGTACTGGTTACTCCAAAAAAATATGGAGGTTTGGGGATTAGAGATCCTTATTGTGTAAATATTACTTTTCTTGGGAAGCTAGTTTAGACTTTTTTCCAGCAGCCAAACAAGCTATGGGTCCAATTGTTGGATGCCAAATACCGATCATCTCTATATGACTGTTTTGGTTATCCTAAGAACAAGGACTCTCCCATTTGGAGGTGTCTTTGTAAGGCTTGGGAAGTGTTGAAGGATGGGTTTGCTTGGTGTATTGGAGATTTGAACCAGAATTTTTGGTTTTCTAGCTGGAGGAGAGAAGGACGGTTATCTAATGAGATGGATTATGTTCACATTTCTGATTCAAATCTCCGGATACAAGATATTTGGTCGGTTGGTAGGTGGCATTTGGATACTCTTTATTCTCCTTTATCTCAAAATCTGAAAGGTAATATTCTCTCTTACAATCCAGATGAACAAGTAGGTCCGGAAGTGGGTTGGTATTGGTGTGGGTCTGCTGCCAAAGTCTATGACTCACGCAATGGTTACTTGTGGTTGTGTAAGTAGCTGTTTGGTTGGGAGGAGGGGAGAATTGGCTTTGACTTTGCCGTCAGCTTGTTCCGGAAAAGCATAAGTTTTTGGCTTGGTTGTGTCTTAAGGAGGCTTTTCCTACTGCAAGTTTTTGCTTTAGAAGAGGGATGTCGTCATCGGATAGTTGTCCAAAATGTCTTTCTAGCCAGGAATCAGTTTTACATTGTATACGGGATTGTCCAAAAGCTCAGCTTGTCTCGCATAGGTTGGATATTTCTTGTCATCCTTTAGATTTGAAGAACTGGTTCTTGTATCATAGCAGAGAGCATCCGTTCAAGTTTTTTTCGGGACTTTGGTGGATATGGCGAGCAAGGAATAATGACATCTTTAATCCTCATGAAACTTGGCCTCCAGAAAAAGTGATTTGTCTGGCATTAACTTTAGAAAAGGAGCTTAGGAATATTTTTGAATTACAACGTATGTCCCTTCCCTCTACTCTAAATGGTTTTTGGAATCCCCCACCATTGGTACTTTTAAGATTAATTGTGATGCTAGTTATTTTGGTTCGGGTGATAGTGTTGATTTTGCTTGTGTTATTAGAGATTGTAATGGGAGTTGGCAAAGTGTGTGTTTGGGAATGATTGAGAGTAATAGTATTCTTCAAGGAGAATTGTTTGCTATTTGGAGAGGATATCTCTAAGCTTGGGATGTGGGTCAACGAGATGTTATTTGTGAGACGGATTGTGTGGAAGCATTTAATCTTGTTACTCAAGATGGTTTTGGGTTATTGATCCATTGGTGCTCAAAATAAGAGACATCATACATTAGAATTGGCGTATTAAGTTTCGTTTGATTATGAGAGATGCAAACACGGTGACAGATACTATGGCAAAAATGGCGATGAAGTTACAACTTTCGCATGTGAAGCTTCTTTTACCTTAGAAGGAGTTTAAGAGTAGTCTTAAACGAGACTGTCCCTCTATTTAACCAGTTCCTTATTTTGTTTGTTTTGTTTTTCTTTGTTTAGTTTATTTCAGTCACAAAGAAAATCAAAAACATGAAATGAAAACAAGAAAAATGCTAAAAATGAAAGAAGAAGTAACTTGTAAACAAGAAACATAAAAAAACCATAAAAAAATAATAAAAACAGAAATTGACTGTTAACACTCACATACACATATATTCTATAATTTTTTTTATGTCAGTGCGACTTGAAATTTTTTAGAGATTTAGTGTGATTTGTGGTGTTGAAAAATTAAAATCCTTTCTTAATCCTTTACTTCTATTTACAAAGAAAGAATCTTTGCTGTACAGAATGGTTATTAGCCGTCTACGCATATTATTGCTTTATTTACTCTCCAATATTAATTACCCATGTTCTTACTACATTGAGATTTCAAGTAACAGTCTCCATGTTCATGCTAATATTTATCCATTAAGAACCAATTTTATTTTCCACGTGTTAATTGCACCTTTTTTCAATTCGACGCCATTTCTATTATCCCCTCTATTTTGACTATTTTTCATACTTTAAGTTGCATTTGTTTTTGAAAATAGGATAGAACAAGACACTGAGAATAAGATAGGACAAGACACTAATAGACAGAGATATAAAATTTTGTATTTTTGTATTTTGTTTGGTAGTAAACTAGAACAAATTATGAAAATCTAATTTATTCTCATTTTTTTTCATTCAAAAAATTTGAGATGAAAAATATAATAATAAAAAAATATAATTATAAAAAATTAACAAAAATAATGAAGAAAGAATGAAAAATAAGTTGTGTCCCTTGTTAGTGTCCCTGTGTCCTTCCTGTCAGGATGGACACAAAATATACTAATTCAATGTCTTTGGATAAACTATCTCTGCCATGTCTCCTCTGCCAAACATGATTTTGTATCTCTTTGTCTATATCTCAGTGTCCTGTCTTTGTACAAACGTAGTCTTATAGTCAAAATAAATGCTATATCGAACTTTTACATTAACATATACATACACAAAAATTCCCATAAAACATCATTCATGTATACATAAACTTCATATGTGTGGGTAAAGGTGTTCAAGATATTTCTTGAACTCAAGACATATTTTGTCGTTTTTCTTTTATCATTTTTGTTCGGTGTTATTTTCGTATCAGGTTCTGATCATGCTTTGAATAATCCAGCCCAGCCTAAAATTGTATTTTATAAATAGAATTTTTAAAATATTTGGTTTATTTGCAATCAAGTATATCATATTCTTAATCAAGTTCTTGTAATAAATAAGATCAACTGCTCTTCATTTATTTTCTCTTAGTCTCTTCGATTAGAGTAAAAATTGGTTTTGAATGCTCCATTTAAAATTTTTTAAAATTTCATTCGCATATTTCTTTTGAGAAATAAAAATTCCATCAACTTTTTGAACTACTTCAATATCGAAAAAATAGGATATTAAACCCATATTTATCATATCAAAATGTTTTACATATCCTCTTTGAATTATACAATTATCTTCAAATTGTTGAGAGTAAAGATCAAATTATCAATATAAAGATATATGATCAAAATATCTCTAAGTTCAACAAATTTGATATAAAAAATATATTCAAATAGACATCTTCTAAAATTATTCTCAATAAAATAAGAATCATTTTTCTTATACCACACTCTTCATGCTTGTTTTAACTTATATAATGCTTTCTTCAACCTATAAATTATATTTTCTTCTCAAAAAATGTTATATCTCAGAGGTTGTTCAATATACATTTTTTTTAAAATACTATTTAGAAATACAAATTTAAGATCCATCTAATGTATCTTTCATTTACTTTGAGCTGAGAATGAAATAGTCATATGAATAGTGCCTAATCTAATAATAAGAGTAAATACCTCAAAGAAATTAATACCTGATTTTTGCTTGTATTCCTTAGCAACTAATCTTCTCTTAAAATGATCAATTTGTCCATTAAATTTATATTTTGTCTTATTAACCAATTTTATTCTAATTAATTTTTTATATGTAAGTAGATCTGTTAACTGCTATATGTCATTCTTTTCAATGGCATGACTCTCCTCATCTATTGCGTTCTTCTAATTATTATCATTTGACGCTTCTTCAAAATTCTTTTGTTCGCAATATAAAAATAGAGCAAATTGATTATTTCTTCATCGGACGGATCATTATCGTTGTTGACGACATAATCTGCCAATGTAGTATGTAGTCTCCACTCTCTTTGAGATTTTCTAAATGATTTTGATCGGTCGATATTGTTTGGTTGTCCTTTTTCTCCATCATAACGATTTGAAATTATAATTGATTGCTTTTTTATCTTTGCATTCAAGTTCTATGTGTCTTTTTCATAAACACAATATCTCTACTGTTAATCACCTTCTTTGATTCTGGATTGTACAGCTTGTATTCTTTTAAATCGTACTATAACTAATAAAAATGCATTTTTCATCTTGTTATCTAACTTCTTTTTTAATTGGTCTAATATGTGAACATAAGTAATAAACCCAAAATATTTGAAATAATGAATTAAAGGCAGCTTTTCATTCCAAACTTTCTCCGAGTTTTATGATGAACACTGTTTGTTAGATACCTATTCAAAATGTGTATTGTAGTTGCAATTATTTCCATCTAAAATGCTTTAGTCATTTGTCTTTAACTTGAGCATGCATAGGATCATATTTATTATGATTCTTTTCTTTCTTTAAGCAACTCTATTGTATTAAAGAGTATATCTATTAGTTATTAGTTAATGTTAAATTTTCGGTTGCTTAAAACAATTTGAACAAGCAAGATATCGTGTTTGTTTGGACTCCATTAAATTGATAAAAAAAGAATTTTTTTAACGAAAAGAGATATTTTTTATTTTTTAGCGTGTTTGATAAATTTCTATTAGTAAAAATAAAAAAATAAAAAAATAAAAAATATCTTTTTTGAGAAGTTACAATTTATATCTTTTAAAAGATCTTTTTTCTTTTAAAAAAAGAATTTTTTATGTCATAAATAAACAAAAACATACTTTTTTTTTAGATCTAACTTTTTTTATTTCAATTTTAATTTTTTTTTCTATTGATTTTTTATTATTCTCTATTGTATGTTATTTTTGTTGTTGTTAATGATATGATTTTGAATGGAGTTAGGATTGGATTTGTGATGGTAGGGGCACAAGGTTGTGGGATGTGACGGTAAGAGAGAAAGAAACAAAGACTTCAGTGAGAGAAAGAGAGAAAAAGAGAAAGAGACAATGTCAGTTTGATGGAAAGGAGTGGTGGCTATTGTTAATGATGTAGATGATGAACAATTCAATGCTAGTTGTAGTAGTGCGGCTTGGTGGTTAGTGATATGGTGGTAGTGTGAGGTGAGGGGAGAGGGTGCGGTGATACAATGCTAGTGGTGCAAAGGTGCTGGGTGGTGGAGAACTAATGATGAGAGTGGGATGACAATGGTGGCTGGTGGATGGAGTGGAAGAAAAAAATGTTAATGATGATGATGTCGTTATAGAAGGGCTAAAATTGGAAAGAAAAATATTGATTATATGTTGGCTATCAAAAAATTAAGGATAAAATTGAAACTTATCGAAAATGTTAAGGATAACATTAAAACAAATTAAATGTTAATGGTAATTTTAAAAAGAAGAGTGTGAGATTACATTCAATGTTAAAGGTAACTTTTATGTTTGTAACCATCAATTGGTCATTAATAGTATTTTTAATGGTGTGAGATTACATCCAATGTTAAAAAATCACTCATTTTTTATTTGATGGTTAAGTGCTGATCACAAAATATAAAAATTGCTAACTCCTAAATTTTTCCTTTTAAAAAATTTCGAAAACGTTAGGAACAAAAAATATATATTTTATCCTTTGAAAAAAAATAACTCAAAAAAACATTTTTTAGAAACTCACCCAAATAAACGTATTTTATCCTCTTGTCTATTATTAGAATCTTTATTTTGCACCCACTTTATTCTTTTAACAAACTCCTTGAATATCTTAAAGGCATTATATGCTTTTGAGTTTTGTTTTAGAAAATACATCCAAATATTTTTACTAAAATTATCAACAAAAATGATAAAACACCTATAACGACTATTACTTAGAACTTCAACAAAATGAGATCTATCTGAGTGCAAAATTTCAATTAATCTTTTGGCTTTCGATGACTTTCCAATAAAAAATAGATCTCCATGTTTCTTATCCGGTTGACAAATTTTATCGGCAGAATTTGAAATATGGGCCACTGAAAATCATAAGCTAGAACTTTTCTTGACAAGTAATTCAAGCTAAAAACATTGAAAATGTCCAAACCACGGGTGTCAACTATCATTGGGTATATAGTTCATGCAATAAAGGTTCACATGTTGACTTTTTTATGAGCGGAAATTAAATGCATTTAGATATTGGTTAGTGTACCAATTATATCAAATAATATTTCGATAAGTAAATATCATTTTCACAAAGATTAAGAAATTAAGCAAACAAAAATCAGATTGAATCACTAATTAAATCAATTAAAATTAAATTATTGAAGGTTGGAACTCTATCTTACTTGAAACTTTGAATGGTTCTAGATTTTGAATGAATTTTAGAATCTTAAATGCTGGATACTTGTGGAGGCAGTGATGAATATATAATTGATTGGAAGAAAGTAGTGATTGAGAATGTTAAGAACTTTGGAGATATTTATTGATGGAAGATAAATGTCGGTCTAGAATTTTTTAAAGTAATTTCGTTGCAAGTATAGTTCAAACCAACAATTTATCCATCAATCAAAGTTTAAAAAGATTGTCACAATACAAATAAAAAATAACCGGGAGTATTAATCCCAAGTCGTTCTCTCTAGAAATTGCAATAAAGTGCTCAATTATTGCTATGAAGTATTTTGGATTTTTTTGTAATAAGAGACAAAAAATGTAAATAACAAGAAAGTAAATGACAATTAACTAACAAAGAAAGGAAATTCAAATGGTGAAAAGGTCTTGGCAAGGGTTAATGGTTAAGGATCTCTATCCTTGTTACCAATCATAATATGATAATTGCAAGGATCAATCCCATTTAGTCATCCTCTAACAATTGGAGAAAAGTCAAATGAGTTTCATTAATCCCAACCCATAAATCCTAGCCAACTCACTAATTAATTTAGTGAAGGCTAGTGTCAATGAAAACAAATTATCAATCACTTGGACATTAGTAATTCAAGGTCACCCAAGTTACCAACCCAAGCCAAGAATAGAAAAATCTAATTCATTGCTAAAAGAAATATTTCATCAAACACCTAGAATGTAATAAAGACAAACATCATAAAATGTAAGAATTAATAAAAGTCATAACTAACACAAACAAGAAATCAATAATAGCAACTAAGGCAAACATCAAAAGACATGAAAACATAAAATTGTATTAAAATAAAATTGAAATTGACAAAAGAGTTCATGAACTAAAATTGGCAAAATAAAAAAATTAACAAGAGAAGTTGGATAAACTAAGGTACTAAAATAAACAAAAGTAAAGGAAAACTAAATTGAAACAAGATTAAAAACTAGATCTAAAAAGAAATTAAACTAAGAATCTTAAAATCTAGAGAGAGGAGAGAGCTTTTCTCTCTAGAATTCTACATCTATCTCAAACTAATCTAATGTGTGCCTTCTCCTCCTTCACTCACAACCTCTAATCTGCAGAATAGGCTCAAAACTGGGCCAACAGGAGGTCCGAAATCGCCCCCAGCGTTTTCTCTTTAATGAGACACGTGACGCTTGTCACGCGTACGCGTCATCCACGTGTACGCGTCGTCGAACTTTGCACAAGGTGACGTGTACGCGTCAGCCACGCGTACGCGTCAGAACCAGCTTCTCAAATCTTTAATTCTTATTCATTCCACTTTTACATGCTTCTTTTTCATCCTCTAAACCATTCATGCCCTATAAACCCTGGAATCACTTAACAAACACATCAGAGCATCAAATGGTAATAAGAGAAGATTAAAAATTAGCATTTTTAAGGCCTAGGAAGCATGCTTTCATTCTTAAGCACAAATTAGGAAGGATTCACAAAACCATGCTATTTCAATGAATAAGTGTAAGAAAAGTTGATAAAATCCACTAAATTCAATACAAAATAAACTATAAAATTGAAGCTTCTTCTTCACATCTTGTCTTTAGTGGCAAAAATCTTAGCCACGCCATGTTTTAGATCATCCTTTTGCAAAAACCATCATCAACCTAGCTTTTTGCTTCTTCATAGTTTCACTGCTTTTTTCTGATAACTTCTTCAATCTTCTTTTTCTGATGGAAGTGACAACCGAAACAACAAAGAGAGAGAAGAGAGAGAAAAAATAAAGCATTAAATGTGAAATTAAATGAAATTGAAATGTTACTAACATTCTCCAAGGAGTGGAGTAACGTGTGGAGCCATTAATAAAATTAACTCAATTTAATTTTCTGTTTCAATTATCAATGCATGAATTTTATTTGATTAAAATTTGAATTCCATAACCTATGTAAGTAGGTAACTGAATAGATCATACTTCTTTGTTTTTTTTTTGATTTCGGACCAAAGTTTGTTGGTCTCTCAACAAAAATTGATTTTGGACTATTCACATGATACTTAAGTTCAAATAGTTTTGATGTCCATTTAAATAATTCAGTCATATAATTTTGGAATTATTTTTACACAAGGATTAAATGCATTCTCATTACATTAGGATTATCAATTATGTGATTTTTGGTTCAATAACAAAAATCTGCATACTAAATAAAATCATTAAACAAACAATTGAAAGCAAAAATCAAATTAACTACTTTTCTTAATTAATAATAGTTCATCATCATATTTCCAATTTTTAAACTCAATACTAAATATGCAATTTATTACTTTGTGTCCATACTTCTACATTAAAAGCAATTAAAATTGTTTCTTTTTCTATAACAGTTATCTCAACCTCTTCTTTAGTTGGTTGCCTTGAAATTTGCTCAATTTTTTTTTTTATTAGGTAGAGAAAAATTATTACCTTTTTTTAGTTATAATTGCCACCCCTTCGTCCTTTGAATTTTTGTCTTTATCTTAATAATTGAAATTATGACATCGTCCTTTTCGGGTATGACTTAATTTTAAAACATTGTGTAAATTTATCTGATTTTTTATTTTTTTATTTTATTTTTTTAATATTTGATTGGTGTAATACTCTATAGTTCTTTGTAATTCTATAATCGTCATAATATTCGTATTATAATATTATAGGATTTTAGTATTATTCATTATTTTTTTGACATAATACGAAAGATTTTTTTAACCACTTTGCTATCCAATATATCTTCTGAAACTCTTATTTTATTGATAAATTGGTAGCATAAAAAAAATATTACTCAATAATTTTTAAACCAAACATCTCGTACTTTTTATATTTTTTTTTGAAGAATTTTTCTTTTCGGTGGGTAACACATCTTCATTCACGAAACTTCTAACAAATATGCTTGTCTTTCTATAGGCAAAATTTTTAAATAAAATAATAATTTTTATTAACTAAAATATAGTATTGGCGGTGGTAGAGAGTTCTAGTGTACTTTACTAAGTAGTTATGAAATTACTAATCTTAATAACGAACAAAACAAATTGGTGGTGAAATTTGAGGCGGTAACTTTTGCTCATTTTTTTTCAACAACTTGGTAAATGTTCTAGGCTAATTCGATAATAATATAGCAATGAATAATGTTTGGTTTAAATATCCAAGGATATATATATATATATAGAGGAGACTATTTTAATAAAGACACTAAATATATTTTTTTTAAATATGTTTACATATGTTATAATATTATTGGACATTTTTATTAAATTGGTTAATAATATATTTTTTAATAAATCAAAACAAAATCGGTTTATTATAACAATAATAATAAACTCAATTATCTATATTATAATTATTAAATCTGATTTAATTTGATCGACTTACCCAATTTGAACCGAATAATATTTAAATTTTTTCTTATAAAGACAAATATATTTTTAACTTTTGTTTTTCAGACATTTAAAAAAAACATCTAGACCAATTTATATAAACCGGACAAATTCGAATGAGTCAAACCAAATTTAAAATATTTGATTTGAAAACAGATTCCATTAATCAATTTTTAATAAACAACCAATTATAGAATAACACGTCAATAACTTAAAAAAAGTTATTTTAAACATTTTTATAAGAGTATTCCATGTATAAACGGGATGACAAATTTAATTTATAGTTATAACTTTTCAAAGATTAACTTAGAGGGTCAGGTAGTTACTCTATGGCTTATTTTTGTTGACACAAGCAAGCAACTCCTTATCTGCTTCAAATTTTTCCATGTCTTCCATCTTCAAGCTAACGTAGGCTTCAATGCCACCGCCATTCTTAGTGTCACAAAACACAACAAGATTCTTAAAAGTTAAGGCAGGTGAACCTACCCATGTTGGTTTTCCCCAACCAAAATCAGCATCATAGAGAGGAAACCTACATAGACTTGTGAAGCTAAATGAAACGAATTCTCCCTTCACAAGCACCCTTTCTGAACTATCCTTAAGGAAATCCAAATGCTCATTTCCCTCTTGAAGTTTTCTAATGTATTCCTTGTCAATCTTCTTTATTTCATCCCTCACCTGAAAAATAAATCTTACTAATAAATAAATAGAAGCTACGTCCCATATAGTCATATATATAGAACCAAAGAGAATATATCCCATGAGGAATTACCATATTTTTTTCCATAGCATATAGTTATAATTGCTATAATTTTAGGATTTAAGTTTATATTATTAGTAATAAAAAAAATTATGTTAGGTGCACATTAAAATTTAACTATAAAATTAGTTATTAGTATATGTTAAAATTTAAAATATATATTAAAATTAAACTAAATAATATATATATATATATTTATACATAAATATATTACAATTAATTTAATAGCTAAATAATTTTTAATATATACGTGGTATTTTTGAAATGGGATATAAATTGTTGATAATTACTTATTATGAGGGATTTGAAGATGTTGACTAGCTAAAAAAAGCCACAAATTATACCATACTTCTCTCACATTTTATTTTGCATTTTTGCTTATTGTGTTTGTCTTTGACCATTTAAAATATAAAAATAATAGATCAATAACATTTATTCTTTTTAGACAGAAATTAATAATATTTTAAAATATAAACTAAAAATATGTTATTGAATTATTAAATTAAAAAAATTGGTCTAATTATTAAAAATATTGATAAAAATTAATAAATTCTATATGAATTTATTTTTTTATTATATATATATATATATAGTTGATTGGTGGTTAAGTTTTTTTTGTCCATCAAGCATGAACATATCTCAAATCGAATATTAATAAAACAGAGATAAAAAATAAAAGAGCAATGTTAGGAGACCAGCCGCCCTCAAAATATCAATTTCATG
This sequence comes from Arachis hypogaea, assembly GCF_003086295.3. NCBI lineage: Eukaryota > Viridiplantae > Streptophyta > Magnoliopsida > Fabales > Fabaceae > Arachis > Arachis hypogaea. The sequence goes on from NC_092045.1 coordinate 8,500,737, forward strand.
TGAAGTCGCCTCCACTTCCACCAAAATGTATAAGTGCAATTCACATTACCTGCTTCACTAGTCCATAACACTTTTGTTGAGCATTCAAAGATGGAATCGTCATGGTGATTCGGTAGTAGTTTCCAAACGAATCTTCCGGCAACGGCGGTTCCATCTTGGGCCTTAGATTCACAGCATGGACCACAGCATGCATTCTCCTCTTCTTCTTCTTCTTAGGATCTTCATTACATTCTGTTGTAACCGCCACATAACGGCCCCAAATGAACGCAGATAAAGCCTCAACACGAGTTGGTTTTCTCTCCCCATCATTATTGTTTTCCATTGCGTAATTTTCCCTTAGGGTTTCAACAACACTTGAATCAAACAAGAATAACTTGCACGCCACGTTCTCCGTCGTTATGCCGCTTCTTGGATCGAAGCCGGAGATGTTTATCGGTGGGAAAAGCTTTGATGAAAGAAACTGTGGAGTTGGTGGATTGCGTTTTTTGGTGGCAATAGAAGCCCAATGATTAAGGAAGTTGAAGAAGGATAAGGCGTCGGCGATTTGGTGGGAAAGACACGCGCCGATTGCAATGCCGCCGCAGTCGAAAACGTTCAGCTGTACTCCGAATATGATGTTGGTTATGTCGTCCAGTTTGAATGGAACCAGATGGTTCAGTTCTCCTGGTGTTTAAATTCATATATGGTAACAGATGATCAAAGTGTACATAGAAAACTTTTTACATTGAGAGATTATTAAAGGTGGAATTTGATTAGAATAAGAAAAAATATCTTTTTAAAAGAGTTAATATTCAACTTGATTCTTCAAATTTAAGATCGGATTTAAATTGATCCCTAAAATTATAATTGACTCAAGTCGGCTCCTAAAATTTATAATAGTAACTCTTATTAGCTCTTGAACTCTGATTTATGTAAATGGCGTGTTAATTTTACAGGTTAACTTACTAACATTTGGATTCTTCACTTAGATTTCATATTATGTAGATCTTTTAGAAGCTTGATTGACTCTTTAACATCCTCCTCACAAAGATGACAATAATAAATTCAATTTAAAAATTTTGTAGTTTTGAAAACAACAGTTGTTTCTAAGCTCCATGAAAGTTAGACAAAAAATCTAAATCACAACAGATTAATGTATCAAATCAACACGTCATAAACGGAAATTAGCTAAAAGATTAATGTAATTTACGATTATAAATTTCAAGATCCAATTTAAGTCTATTGAAATTTTAAAGATCAAATTGGATGGTCAAATTCAGTATTAAAGAACTCCATTTTAAAAGGTATAAACAATAAATAAATTTTAAAAAATTTTAAAATATGATAAAAATAATTTTATATTACATTAATTATATCTGCAGGTATACAAAAAATTAACTACTAAATCAAACTACTAACATAAAATATACATTGAAATTTAAAATACAAAAATAGTAAAATACACATTGAAAGATTGATTTTTTTTAATGAAAAATTATAAAGATCAAATTTGATCCGTTTTGTCTATACAATTTCTAAATAATTATGCAAACATTTCTAAAAAAATTTAGATAATGCATATGTTATTTGCTAACTATATATACAAAATTACTTTATCATTTATAAAAAATATTCTTTTATTATTTTTGTCCTTTTTTAAATTATTAGAGGCTTATTCAATTATTTATTATTTGTATCTTTGAGATTATTTTTGTTAGAATAGTTAGTCCATGATATAGTTTACCCAATCTAAAAAATTTACACAAATACATATACTAAGAAAATTTTCAGAAGCTTTAGTAAAGACATATGATTATAGTTTACGAGTCTAATAATTTTAAAAGTTGCTATGTTTATTAACATAGTAATACTTAATTAAATATCCCAACATATGTATAAGGCGACATGCGTGCATCGAAGTATCAAACTATCAAATTACGTAGATAGTAACTTCATTTTAGTCCAAAAAGAAACCAATTAGTAATAAATTTGAATCGTGAAAATTTACATGTAGTTATTTTACGTAAAATTGATAGTTGAAAATTATTAGATAAAAATTTAGTCAAATTAGTCAAATCATTTAATAACTATCAATTTCACGTCAAGTTGACTGCTAATTTAAAAATATCTAATAGCTAGATACTAACTATATAATATCTCTAATACCAGGAATTGGATTATGAGTAACTTCAGCAAGCTTGCAATTCTTCACTGTTGTTTCTATGTAAGGTACGCCGTCGTCGGCACAGTTGACGAAACCTTTGCCACCGTCGAGCCGCCCTGCAAGAGGGTAGAAATGGGTTAGGGCAAGGGAGAGAGATTTCTTGAGGTGGTTGGAGATGGTGGTGGTGGTCGCATTGAAGTTGAATTGGGTGATTTGGTCGAGAGAGTAGAAGAGAACGGTGGGGTTGTAGACCATGGGAGAGATTTGATCAAGAAAAGAGAGTTGGTAACATCGAAGGTGGTTTGGAGTTGGAGAAGAAGGTTTGATAATTTCTTTGGAGGTTACTTCCACTTCTAGTTTCTTCATGATCTTCTTTTTTTTTTTTTAGTTCAAGTTGTTGAACAAGCTTTGATTTTATGTGTGCTTTATTGATTTGTGTTTGTGTATGTGTATTTATAGATGAAGTGGGTTACCATAAATTTTTAAATTGAATTTTATTTTATCACTTTTTTATTAGTGAAAAATGTAAATAACCTCACTTAATTTTGTTTTGTATTCAATTTATATTTTGAACATGTAAAATGTGCATTTTGACACTTTTTTTTTTTGGTGACTAGTGCATTTTGACACTTTGAAATTCTTAAATAATACCAAAAAGAAAAAAAATTCCATCAATGTCCTTCCAACCTCTTCAAAATCATCCACCCATTATTGATGTTTTATTTGCAAATTAAACCGCTTCTTAATAAAAATAATTTTTTAAAGAAAAACTAGAAAAATATATTCTAATTTATCGGTAATGCTAAGAAGAAAATATTCTAAAATTATTTAATTTAATTTAATTTAATATTTATAATTCCAGTCATGTAATATTTATAATTATATATTTATTATATTTAATATTATTTATTTAATTTATTATTGTAATAATTAATAAATATAAAATAAAATAATTTTAAATTGATTTAGATGATTTTTATTGTCTTTAAAATATTTTTTTTAAATTCCTTTGCACCATTTGACAACCTCAATGTGTTAAATTACTGTAGTGTTCTCTAATGAAGTGAAGGCAAAATAATTTTGGACGAAATGTTATGACTAAGCAATGAAAAATGATATGTAAGATGTGGTTTTAATTTAGGAGGATGCTTCTATAAAGAGGCATAAAACGTTTTTTTTTTAAATATTTATGTATTTTATTATTATTGGATGTATTAATGAATCAATTATTTTTAAATTTTTTAACAAATTAGAATAAAATTGATTTTTTTTATAACGATAACAATAAATTTAATTAATATTCGATCCGGTCGAACCGACTAATTTACATAACCTATTGGATCATGATTTTTTTGTTTTTTCTAAAACAAAAATCAAGGATATATTTGTCTTTTTATCAAAAAATTTAGACATGATTCGATTTAGATTGTATAAATCGATCAGATCAAATTGGATCTAATAATTATGGTGCGGACAATTGGATTTATTATTATTGCTATAATAAACCGATTTTGTTCTGGTTTATTAAAAAATAAATTATTAATCAGTTTAATAAATATATCCAATAATATCATGATACATGTAAATATCTTTTAAAAAAATATTTTTAGTATCTTTATTGAAGTAGTTTTCTTTAATTTATTGTTGGTCAAATTTAAGTTAATTTTTTTAACAAAAAAAATTGAATTGAGAATGACTAAACAAGCTAAATCAACCAATTTTTTAGAAATAAAATAAAACAGTTAATAACAAAAACACCCTTAATAAAAAATCAGTTGATTCAATTGATTTACTCAATCCTAGATTCTTAATTTAACCATTTTTCGTTCACCAAAAAATCAAATTTAACTAAAAAAAAGTTATATATCATATTTTCATTGGTTGGTCATCACAGTACTTCATTCAAAAGCATTTTTACTCAGTTTCCTGGTAGTATCCACCTAAATTACCATAAAAGTTTTGAAGTGTAAATTGCATGTAAACTAAATAAAAATAACACAATTTATTGGTATTTTCTTTCCCGTCTTTTATTTTATTATAAAACAAAATATAATTACACTCTATTCCATAATACTATGTTCTGAAACTTATATTATTAACAAGATAATAAATCACAAATAAAAATGAATAAAATACAAGTTATCCTATCATTATTCAATTCCGAAATTGATCGAAAATCACACCAAGATTTTGACATCTCATATACAAGTTGATATATATTGATGTCCTTTTCGGCTTTTCCCCACTTGTAAATTTCTTGTAAGCTTTATTAAACTTTAGAATCATAGGAAACCAAAAGGGACGACATCATTGTTGAGTACAGTATTGGACTTGACTTGTTTTTAATTTTTTATAGGCAAGTAAAGTTTCTTATTATGAATTGAGACTCGATATATATCACCAATTAAGAAAAGAAAAGAAAAAATCATTACGTGTGTACTTGCATTGCAATTTTTTAAATTATATAAATGAATATAGGCTATTATTAGCTCTTTAAAAAGATTCGCTACTACAAGAATATCTGTTATTAACGATGGCTTTATTGTTAAGATTAGTATTTTTTTTTTGGTGACTTGTTAAGATTAGTATTAAATTTATAATTCAATTAAAGAATTATGTTATAAATAAAATATGAGGTAATAATATTAAAAATATTAGTTTAGGATTAATTAATTTTTTTATTCATTGTAATTTGTATTTACAATTTTATTTAGGATTTATATTTTTTTTTGATAACCTTAAGGGTAAGGTTGTTTTTAAAGAGAAGAGTAACGTTAGAATTAGTATTAAGCCTGTAACTCAATTAAAAAATTATGTCATAAATAAGACTATGAGATAATAGTGTCGATACGCATAATGTAATTGAAAATTCTAATTCCTTTCTTGATCCTAAAAAATCTCTATTCTATTCTCTTTAATTTTTATATAATTTTTATATTTTTTAATACAATATCGTATCATTTATCCATGATTAAAGTGTTAAAAATTACTTTTAACGACAGTCAACGTAAAAAAATCTCATAAGTAATTTTCATAAATATTACTGATAGTTCAAAATCATTGATAAAATAAATTTGTATTAGCAACATCTTATTCATTGGTAATAAGATTTACCAAAATTAAATTAAAGAAAATAAATTATAGTTACAAACATTTAAACTATCAGTAATAATTAATAAATATTTCTAATTGATTAATAATATAATTTTACTGCAGTTCAGCCACCGATAATAATGTTTCTTTTTTTTTTGCAGATCATATTATTTACATTAATAATATATATTAACTGTATAAATCAGAATAAAGAGATAACGAGTATATGAGATTATGTACCTCCCTTTTATTTTCTGTTATTTATAGTATTATCTTCATATAACAGTTTCATGTCCTTTTAATTTACCTTGATGGTCATTTAAATAATTTGATATGATTTTAATTCCTACAATTTGTACATTTTTCTAAATTTTTGGGATTATATTTCAATACTAAAGATTCCATATTAATATAACGATCTTTCTGAGTTTAAAAACCGTTTGTTTAACTTATTTCATGAGCCTTAGGACTAGTATAAAATAATGCCCCAAATTCAGATGATCATTTAAATTTATTCTCTTCCATAACCTACTTCACATGCATTTCTTCTCCATTTTCTCTACCTTCAATTTTGCTATTTTTCTTCAAATTTTCAACACAACTTCTTACATATTTCAACTTTCTTTTTCAAATATGTTTTACTTTCTCTCATTTTGATAAGAAAAAAGGATAACAAGAAGATAAGAATTTAAATTGAATAAAAAAAATATTAAAATTGAAATAAAAATAAAATAAATAGATTGAAAGAGGAGGTGGGTGGTTGATGGCTTCTGGAAAGGGATGGAGTAAGAGAGCAATTACCTCCTTTCTAAGAGTTGGACTTTAAAGCTTCTGGGAAGGAGTAAATACCCATAGTCGTTTCTGATATTCACGCAAATACTTAATATAATCCTCAAGAGTCTGATTTTTTCATTGTAGTCCTCCAGATAGAGCTTCAAATACTCATAATGATCCCTAAGCATATTTTTGGTGATGAGTCATCACCGGAACACTTACGTGGCGTCGTTTTGCCTGACTGGAGCTAAGCTGGCTTATTTTCAATTTATACCCACATTGGTCCATCGTAGTTGGTGTTATTGTAGAAAGTCCCGTTCCTGCACGCTTCGCTCTCCCTCTTCCTCGCATTCTTCATTCTCCCAATTCTCTTCCTTTACATTCTCCAAACCTACATCCACCCCGATGCCCAACCCTCCACCTCCAACGGCCTTCGTGCTGCCATTCGCCACCCTAGCGCCCCCAAAGACCCTGCTCTCGACCTCAGAAAGCGTCCCAAGATTAAGGACAAACTCGATTTCGACTAGAAGAATGCCCAGATCTTCAAGCTCAGGCTCGACCATGCTCACCTGTGCATAATCACTACTTGTGCCTTGTGGATTATGGTACATTAGTAGTGGTGTATTGTGTGTGTGATATGGGAGAAACTTTGTTCTTCTAGTATTTTGCTTCTGATACTTTTGCTTTGTGTATTGTCAGCATGGAAGAGGCAAAGAAGAACATTTATGCCTTTAGCACCACCACCTACACAGGATTTCAGTGCACTGTTGATGAAGCAACATCTGAGAAATTCAAAGGTAATGTTTTACAATTCGTGCAGTTGTCTTTGTGGCCTTGTGTCGTTATTTGGTAAAATATTTTTTGATCTTCTTGGTCTAATTTATGATTGTTCCTCTTGTAGGATTGCCTGGTGTTCTTTGGGTGCTGCCAGACTCGTATATAGATGTTAAAAACAAAGAATATGGAGGTTAAATTCGTTTATGAAAGAGGCACACAAGCTGTTCGACGAAATGCCCCAACGAAATGTTGTTTCATGGAAGACTTTGATATCTGCTTAGAAGCTCTCGATTTGTTTGACTCCATGAAAGTTATGTGTCCAAAACCAAACTATATAACAATGCTTAGGGTTCTATTTGCATGTAGTCATGCAGGGTTGGTAAATGAAGGCTGAAATTACTTTCGGTTTATGAAGAATGTTTATGGGATAGATCCTTAAACAGAGCAGTATAGTTGCATGCTTGATCTTCTTCGAAGAGCTGGGAAGCTTGATGACATGGTTAAGCTAATTCAGGAGATGAATTGTGAGCCGAATGTTGTAGCATGGAGGACTCTACTTTATGCTTGCAGAGCCCACCGGAATGTGGATTTAACCACATATGCTGCTAAAGAGCTTCTAAATTTAGATAGAAAATTTGCGGCTTGTTTTAATTTGTAACTTCTGCATCCATACAAAGTAGATGGCACTATGAATTTCCTCAACTAGTTTTTAGTTCCCACAAAGACTAAAGAAAGGGTGCATGGTTGTTGCTGTCTCTTAAAAAGTCTAAGATGTTGTATGGGCTTGTATATACATTTATGCATGCTATGTTTGAACTGTGACTTTTTAATGCCATTCTAGAAGTCTAGGATTTTCTATAGTATTGTTGAATTAATGATTTCCATGGTAATAATTGAAAGTAGTTTGAATTATCTTAGGTAAGTGGGTGGGATAGTGTGGTAGATTGTGGTCTTGATTTTCTTAAAAAGAACTTAAAGAGTTATTATTATTTTACCTTTAGCTTGGCAATAATTCCCTGTATCAATGATGATTGTCTCTTGAGATAATTATTTCTATAGTACCTCTTTATGTATGTTCTTTCTGTTTTTGTAGAATTTTCACCCTGCAACTTGATGTATCAATTTTTGTTTCACTTGTTCCAGGAAACCATTGATTAGGTTGGGTGCCAATATGCCTGCAAGAGCAGAGTGCATGGCCTAACGGAGTGATTTCGATTAATACACAACCGTTGGAATCAGCCATTTGACCCCTTATCACAATGGACAGACTAGCGATGTTGTTCTATATTTTGAAAATTATTGACATCTTGCAAGACTCTGATATCAGCAAGAAGCTGGAGCATGCGATGAAGAAAGCGATGAAGAAGAAGAAGAGATGAAGTTTACGAAAATTTGGGAATTTAGGGTTAGATATAAAGGGAGGGACCAACGTGGGTACAAATTGGAAATTGGCCAGCTCAGATAGCCGTTGGACCCATCCAGTGTGGCAAACAGAGGCCACGTCAGTGCTCCGGTGATGACTCATCATCATAAATATGCACAGGGACCACTTTGAGTGCTCGGAGCTCTATCTGAAGGACTAAAATACAAAAATCAAGATATTGAGAATTACATTGAGTATTTGCGCAAATCTCATAAATGACTATGGGTATTTACTCTTTTGGGAAAGGATGGAGTGGGAGTGCAATTATTCCTTTCCCATAGTTGGACTTTACTAGAGACATAGTCCAAGCCCAAATCCAATCTAAATTCAATCAGAGTATGTTTTTTCTACATTTTATCTATCAAGCTAAATTGGGCTCAATATGAAAAGACAAAAATTATATTGGATTCTCACTAAAAATTCTCACTATAAAAACTGACTTAAAGATTCCGAGGACAAAGAGTTGGAAATGGACCCTTACTTGAGGGAATAAAGTGTGATATCTTGCCATTAATTTTATAAGTGGGACAAAAAATAAATATGAGAGAGAATAATGAAGAGTTAGATTAAATAATTGACACCATCCAATTTTTCTCCACTGGAGAGGATCTGCTCCCCAAAGAGTTAAACCATTGCATTACCAAACCAGATAAAATAACTGGAAAAGCCTTGCATCAAATTGCATCCTCCATACCTTCCAAATTTATTTTAGTTTTGGATGTCGCAAGGTGTTTCTTGGATCAGTTGTTCCATCGTACTTCATGTCAGTGAGCTTATCAAAATTTTTTGCCAGACAAACTCGCAAGACCTTAGAAGAAAAGGGTGTCTTGCTTATCACTACAGGGTCATGATGATCGAGTTGCCTTTTTGGGTCCCAACTTTTCGAGGAGAGTGACCTCTCCCTTCTAAGTTGAAAGGAGTTAAAAATCGCTTTTGATATTCTTGTAGCATCTTTAACACGTCCTCTGTCCTCCCTTGGGGTTGTCCTTCCTCATTTTCCGGCGTGTCAAGAAGTTGAATTCTCCCGCAATTTTGATTCAGCTTCTTGACTTTTTGTTCTTTGAATTTTTGAACACTGAGACTTCTAAACTTCTTGCACTTGTCTTTCTCCATCATGTTCTTAAAAAAAATTAATATATAGATCAATTCTTAATATTTTTTTCCATCAGACATAATAGTTTTTTATTTATTTTCTGTTATGACTCGTTAAATTCTTTAAGTATTTATTAGAAAAAATATTAGTAAATATTATAATAAAATTAACTTTTAAAGTTAAGTTAAACCTATTTGATTAGTCACAAAATAAACCTATTTTATTTCTAATATAGTTTTTTTTCAAAAATAAGTGTTATTGAATCATTCTCACTACATACACCATTTCAAATTCAACAAAAAGAGATGTACTAAGTTTCATATTCTCTTAAATTAAAAGCATATTATTATTGTTTATTTAGTTTCATGTCTTGTTGTTTGTAAGTTTCATTTTGTTATGTTGAGTGTTCTCTAACTCCGAGCGAAATATGTCTTTCATTAAATGGTCCAAACATTGATTATATACATGTGTACGCACTATGTAAGATTAAAAGTAGATATACTCATACAATTATTATCGCTGAATGCGCATTTATCATTAGTATCAATTACACCACATAAAAAAATAAAATAAAATTATTATTATTATTATTTGCACAATAATTCTGTACCATAATTTTTTTACATTTTTAGACAAAAATAATAATACATTTATTCGTTAGATTCTTATGTATGTATTTATAATATAAAAAAGTTTTTGCATAAAAAATATAAAAAGTATATATCTTTATTGTCACTTATCAATAATAATAATAATAATAATAATAATAATAATAATAATAATAATAATAATAATAATAATAATAATAATAATAATCAATAAAGTTATTAGAGATTATTCTATAAGAAATTCAAGGTTGAAATTATTTGATCTTTTTGTATTTAATATAACTTAGCTTGGTGTGATAGCTGGGAATTAAGTATAATCAAAGTTATTCTTCTTAACTTGATCACCAAATTATCAATTAACTCAAAAAGCTAACTAATTTTTTACTTCATATTTAGACAAACTTAACATACGCATCCATATGGCACATACATATTATTTTTATTTGATTTATAATATGTGGAAAACCATGTTAACAAAAAAAAAAAGTGTGTCAAATTTGCAACTTAATTCTATATACATAATGTTAAATTGTCAACAAAAATTCGACAATGTCCTATTTTAAAATACGCATCCATGTGGCATATACATATTATTTTTCTTTGATTTATAATGTGTGCAAAAATTATGTTAACAAAAAAAATGTGTCAAATTGCAACTTAATTCCATATGCATAATGTTAAATCGTCAACAAGAATTCGACAATGTCCTATTTTAAAAAACATGCTTATATTAAAAAAATGTTTTAATTTTGATTTTAAAGCATTATTATTCAGCTTTTTTTTTTTTTACCAAAGATAGGAAAATTCGAACCCGCAATGTCGAAGTGAGTATGAGAAGACTATGTCATTTGAGGTATAGCTCGTTGGCAAACATCATTATTCACTTTACTTGTTTCTAACAAAAAAATTGTATCAATATGCTATATCGTCATTCAAATGCACAAAGCTAAGCTAATAATAATAAAGGTTGACATATAGTAAAAGTAAAATAAACGGAGAAACTGTTATATCTAACAAAAAAAAACGTTAGAGATTGATTTGTGTATTAATTTTTTTGGAACTAAAATATTAGTTTTTAAAATCCTTGAGAACTGATTTGAGTAATTATTTCACTGGAAAATAGATTGAAAACTGATTTGTTTACTGGAATAAAACATTAAAGATTGATCAGTATTTTTTTTAGAGACTAAAATATTTATTTTTAAAATTTTTAGCGACTGATATGGATAATTATTTTTTTTAGAAAAAAGCAAATTCTTTGGTGTTTTTAGAAAAAGGCAAATTCTTTGGTGTCATATTTGTTAAACTTGCCTTTTATGGTAAGTTTTAAATATTAAAAAATTATTTACTTTTATATTTTTTAATTTAAATATTAACTTTGATTTTTTTTTAATAAATTAGATAATTATATATAGACACCATAAAATCCACCTTTTACAAATCTCATCTATAAACGAGATAAGTATCAAACCAGTGTAAACTGTAAACAAAACATGTTCCTACTATAAACAAAGTGTGTAATAAAATAAAAACATAAATATTCTCAAGTTTGTATATCTTAGTAAATAATTTATTTTGTTTGTTTAAAAAAAATCTTCGCAACAACGTTCTTTATTTAAATAAAAATTATTATTTTCAATTTTTGTAATTTCAAAAATTTGCCATTCTATGCCTGCTTAGTGTATTTCACTGACAAGACAACAAAATAATTACAAATCATTGGCATCTAAAGGATTAATATTAGAACTATTATTAGGACTTCTGAATGTAAGTTATACATCTTCCTTTTTTTTCATTTCATTAGTTTTTAAACCTAAATTCTCACATTCTGCCCAAATTTATCACTAAGATACTCTTAATAGCTTGATAACTTGCAACTCCAAATGAAGTTAATGAATTTGTGTGAAATAAATGTATGGATATTACAACAAGTAATTTGTACAACAGTTCTAGGAATCTCTTGAACTGATAGTGATGCCATTGCATTTGTGATCAGCAACATAAAAGTGGTGTTTCACTCTCAAGAAATATAAAAGTCATGTTATGTCTACAGATATATAAGAACAAAACCATGAGCAGCATTGTTGTGCATGGCACCTTTTCCATTAACCAATCCCACAAATACCACGAATATTTCGGAGCTCATACAGTCATCGGCTGCTTCGTAACTATCGAAGCAAATCGATCCCAGCAACAGATTCATCCTTTAACCCTGGCATTGGCACAGAATGGTATAGAACAACACAAACTTTGAGAATTACCAGCCATAATCAGAGATACCACACCAAATGTGGGCATCCAAAGACAATATGTAGCAGAGAAACAGAAAAATGGTAAATTACGCTGAGCTCCTTGACACGAGACTCAGGAGGTAAGCATCACATTATATAAAATACATGAATATTGAGGGTCATATAAAAGGACAGCCGGTGCACAAACATCCTGCGACCAGCGTTAATGCAAGGTCCAGAGAAAGGCCACATCCAAAGGGAGTAATATAAGCAGCCTGAGCCGATAATTATATCAGTGGCCGATTCCACGGTTTGAACCCGTGATCTTGAAGTCACACGGAGACAACTCAGTCGTTGCTCCAAGGATCCCCTTCATTGAGCATGGTATAAAATATACTCTATTTCCCCTTTGGGTAAATTATACTTGTAGCAAAGAAAATAATATATATATATATATATATATACATGGAAACTCACTTGGACTTTTCTTTTGTACCTCCCTCAGACTCCTCAGTTTCAGTAGAGCCCAAGGCCGTTATCTTTCCAAAGGACTCCTTTGCATCTCCAAAGAAGTCTTTCACTTTATCAAGTACGGTTTTTAGCTTATCCGGTGTTGGAAGCTTCAAAATGGACATGCAAACCACAATACATGTTAGAGGAAAATCATCAACAGATTTTGTTAGTTAATTTTTTTGGAACATTAAGTTCTAAAAATATTAAAAGTAGGAAGTATATGGCTATATGGTTCAATGTAAAATACTAAAATCATTTCAACACGTTTCATCTCCAAAAAAGGCTCTTATGCAAGAAAACATGTTAGAATAAGTCTATTCATGTGCTTCCATTTGACAATTTAAAATTTTGGGGGAAAGTGATTTAATAATCATGACACATACAGTTTGTAATATACTCTCTGGCAATCATTGATCTACTTGCTTAAACCTAAATCTTTGAGTGTTAATGATGTTTCCGATTTTTTGCAAATCCATCAATACAAACAACTAGGATCCTCACTTTCCATCTTTAAGAACATGTGCTATCTAATCTAATGCAGGAAGATTGAAAATTTTGATGAAAATACCAAAGTACTCTGTTCAAGAAACATTAAGAATGATAACATCAATAACAGTAGTAGTAGTAGTAGTAAAGAAAATCTTGTGAATGTTCACCTCAACAACATCCGACGTAGAAAGTGCAGCTCTTATATTGTTATTCTCCTGCAAATTCAGCACATTGATAAGTTAGATAAACAAGCAGGACTCTTCCTTTCAAAGATTGTAAGATGTTCACTTCCAACACTAGAAATATTTAAAGATGGCCTTAAAATATTGAGGCATATAAACAAAGTATAAGGACATTACAACAAGTTTGTAGCCGTATCTGAAATCAGTGGCGTCCCGCAGCACAGCATGCTGCTTGAATGCAGTTTTCTGTATCTCCTTCTCATCCTATTTAAATTCAAACATGCAATCAGCAATGAAGAAAGCATATTGCAATTAAGCATAGAGGAAACTGAAGGGGTTTTAAGAGTAGTTGTGAGTTCATTTTACTACCAGACACAATGAATTGAGGTTTCGAAGGGGCAAAAAAGGGTCATAAGTGTAAAACAGACTCATATAGTTACTTGTTGAACCCTTCTCTTTCTCCCCCCTGCTAAAATCTCAGCTCACAATCACGCTTTAGAGGGCGGAACCGCAAGTCAAACTTGGAAAAAGATTCATTAAGAAGTCAAGAGTTGAGGGTTCAGAATGTCATAACAATCCACTTCAAAATACATTATTCTGCTTTACTTAGGTTAGTTAAGATCCTATAACTCAGCACCATGCACGAGGGAGAAGCCTTCATGCCTATACAGTTTTATAACAAACCAACTAACTAATTGCTAGGTTATGTAACTAACACACTTGAATTAACGTCTAACTAACTCAACTAACTCAAGTTGCACATAGAAAAATGCTCCACAGCAAAATAATCAATCAAACCTGCCATGCCAGAATAACAGAAGCATAATGAAACTTCTATTAACATCAAATATGTAAAGGTGAATTCTATGGTGCCTATAACTTGGTGTTTAACTTTTGTCTAATTTATTTTTTTTATCGCAAATTTTGAATATCTAATAATATTTACACCGCCAAATTTTATAATAATAAATAAATAAATAAATAAATAAAAGGAAAAAATGACTTACTTTGTAAATAACTGCTGCAAGATTTCTATCAAGTGTATCTTTGTATATATACTTGCCAAGAAAATTATCCTTTGCTGCAACCATGATTTTGGCAGTGGTGCCACCCGTTACTATGCTGAGAGGGTACCATATGTACAGCTAAAAATAATGACACATAAGTTATTTAATTGAAGAAATGGAAAAGAGTATTAGTTAATTAAAGAAATAAAATAAAATGAATTACGTCAGCCATGCGAATGAAGATAACGAATTTGGGGTTTCCATCGTCCTCGAGCTTGGGCAAGGGAGGAGGAGGGGTTCGCTGATACTGGCGAGCCATCATTCCCTTTTTACCCTTGGCTTCAACAACGAAGAATGCGCTGCGTCGTTGAGGAGGCTTGGGGGTATTTCGGGAAGTAAAAAGAGAGTGCCTAATTGGTGAAGCTGAAGCTTCGTCGTGGAGGTTGAGCCTTGAAGCTGAACTCGACGGAGGAAGCCGTACGAGCGCGTTCAGTGACATCGCCACTTCCATTCTTTTGAAACTAACTAAACAGTTGTGATGGTTGATACTTGATATATTAGTATTGATGGATAGGATTAGAAAATAGAAGCTTCACTGCTTCTAGACTCCCCACTACAGAAGGCCCTTTTCTTATCCATTTATTCTTTTTATTTTTAATTTATCTTTCTTTACATTCTTATTAATAAATTAAGGAAAAACCCAAAACATATGGTTTTAAATAAAGAATTGTTTTGATGCACTGTTAGGAAAATAATTTTACATATGAATTTAATTATATATTATGTCTCAACAAAAATAATTATATTTTATATTCAAAGGACATATATGATTGAGCAACTTAATAAAAATAGTTTATACTATTTTAACTTTTTCTTTAGGTTTTTAGAATTTAGCTTATCTAAAATTAGAGAAAATAACAGTTTAGTAATCTATGAATTTATAATTTCAATTATTTGTGAGATTTGTTATTTTTATTTAGTGTCTCATTTTATAAATCTTTTCATTAAAAATCCAACTTTTCATTTACATACAATTATATTATATGTATTAAAAAAATTTATCACGATATAAAAAGCACGTTTTTTATATTAAAAAATTATTTTGTTATATATATATATATATATATAATTTTAGTATTCATATAACATTTTTATTTTATATAAGGTGAAAAATTAAATTTAGTCCGAAAATGTTAAAAAAAATTAAAACTTATGAAAAGCCCCCCCCCCCAACCAAAAATCTAGTTTAGTCCGAAAATGTAAAATAAATAAAACTTATGAAAAGACCCCCCCCCCCAAAAAAAATCTAGTTGTATAAATAACAAAATATGATTCAGTGGTAAAAAAATATGTTTTTTTTTTTCTTACAAGTTCACAACACAAGTGGTTAACAATGCAAGCTGAATAGGTAAAAATTTCCAATTTCTATTTCTACGAGAAACTAAATCCTAAGTCATTTGTTGAATCTTAGAACAATTTTAATATTATATTTAATTTTATTTTATTTTAGATTTTATAAAATAATATAAAATATTTATGGGATTATATATTATAAATAATAATTTAAAATTTAAAATAAAATTTATTCTTTTAATATTTAATTTTAATTTAATTAAAATTTTATATTATTTTTAATTATTTTATCAATATAATTATATAAATAATAAAATTTATTAGTTTTTTATTAAAGTAATATTGTATTTTTAAGATGATATCAATTTTATTATACTAATAATTTCAATAAATTTTTTAATTTTAAATTAATTTATTTTTTAAAAATATTATAAATAATATTTTAAAAATACTCAGTTAAAGCTTCTATTTCATGTGTTTCCTAGAAAAAAAAAGTTTAGTAAAAAAAAAATAAAAAATGAGAGTAATATTCATACACGTGGCACATAGAAAGGCGCATGAATTCATGTCATGCAGGCCAATCACTATCTGTTAGGATTAATGCTCAAATTCGTGCCTAAAAGATTACGCGATCTTCATTTTCGTTTCCAAATAATTTTTTAATCAAATTTGTCCATGAAAGATAAACTGTAAGTCAAATTAGTCTTTTCGTCAATTGAATGATGACATGTCATGTTAAGTGCCACGTGGCATATCACGTGTCACTTGACATGTAAATTTTTTTTTTATTAATCAAAATAGTCCTTGAAAGTTCAGATATAAATCATTTTCATCTCTTAAATTTTAAAAATTAGTCAAACTAGTACTTATATAATTTTTTATAATATTAAATTTATAATATTTTTTATACTACTAATTTTAATATTATTTTTTAAACTTTAATAAACAAAATTCTCTTTAAATAAAATAATAAAAATAATTAAATTTTTATAAAGTTATTTTGTAATTTTTATTTTAAAATTTTACATTTTCAAGTTGTAATCTTTTATGTGATTTTTTTATTTAAATGAGTTTATCAAATTATTATTGATTATAGATTTAAAAATTTAATATTTTAAATTTTACTAAATAATATAGTAATAATTTTAAATTTTAAATTTTTTAAATTTTTTAAAATTATAATTTTTATTATTATTTAATTTATATAATAAAACTCAATAATTAAAAAACTGGTTTATGAAATCACTTTTTGAATCTTAATATTCTAATATAATTTTTTAAATATTTTATTTAAAACAAAATGAATTTTATTTTAATACGAAACATATCTATTTATATAATGTACTAGTGCGGAGTATCCTGTATTATGCATAAGTATAATATTTTTTATTTCATTTTATCTCATTGATTTGTGAAATTAAAAGAAAAATTATATAATATATCTCAAACATATAAAAATATAAAACACACAAAAATTTATTATGATATTTGCACGTATTACGCTTAAGAAGCAATTCGTTTATAATAATAATAATAATTAAGCAACAAATTTTCAATATTTTGTAAAGTTTGGAATTGAAGCAAATTTTGTGGATTTTCTTGAATTTTGACTCTAAGTATCACTACCATTACATCCTATATGTAAGTAATACCGTAATGAAAAAAAAAAGATGTAGTAGAAAAAAATAGTGGTATAACTTTGTTTAGGTTAACATACATAAATTTTGATTTTGAGCATATAACTTTAATTTGTTTAGGTTAATAAATACATACATTTCAATTTTGAGTATATATATATATATATATATATATATATATATATATATATTCCAGCAAAATGTAATAATATAAGAAAAAATTTTAGAATAGAAAAGAATAAGAGAATTTTTTTAGAAGAATTAAAGGAGAGAGATAATTTTATGAAGAAAAAATGAAAAAAAATTATATAAGGACTAGTTTGACTAATTTTTAAAATTTGAGGAATGAAAATGATTTACTTCTAGACTTTCAAGGACTATTTTGATTAATAAAAAACTTTTTTACATGTCAAGTGTACGTGGCATGCCACATGTCACTGACCTGCCACGTGGCGTGTCACGTCATCATACAACTGACGGAAAGACTAATTTGACTTACAATTTATCTTTCAAGAACTAATTTGATTAAAAAATCATTCGAAGACGAAAATGAAGAACATATGATCTTTCAAGGACAAATTTGAATATTAGCCCCTTTTTTAAACCATTCACGTAAGACACCCATCGACCACAATGGATGGAGGGATGAGAAATGTAAGTGTAGAAATTTTGAGTAAAAAAATCAAGAATTTATTTGTTTTTTTTTTATTGTCAGTTAGCATAGATTTTTTGTTTTGGGTTTTGGTTTCTAAAATAGGTCAAGTTGGGCCGAAAAGATTATTTTTGTTAGTATGATAAATTGTCCTGGTTCACAGAAAAAAAAATAAATGGCCCTGAAGTAGCGTTAACTAAAAGTTAGCCACCGACTTGGGTTAGCGTCAATGCTAAACCTATAATATGCCTCAGTATACGTTTTGTTTTCAACAGTCTTCAATCTTCACCGTCTTCTCTAGTTCTCTTTAGCGCAAATTGCATCATATTTTCTTTTTCTGTTTTCATTATCATTTTCACTTTTCTAGTTTGTTTTATGCATTGACAAAAGTTACATAACAGCATGGCGTAGTTGCATTATATTGCAGGTGAAAGTAACAAGAGCATTGCCATTAGGGTTTGTTTCCCCTCTACATTTCGTGATGCCATTGGTTCTTGGATCTTTCACAATGCGTGATTCATCGACTCTCTCGTTTCCTCAAGGGTTTCAAGGCGAATTATTCTTCATTCATCACTCTATCTTTCTCTCCCTTTTCTGTTTTGTTTTCCTTTCACAATTGTACAAGTTCATAACTGTTTTAGAAACAAAAATGTTGGTGTGTTTTCAGAAGCAGAATAATGGTGGGAAAGAAGCTGCTGCGGTTGATGTGTCCCCATCGATGCGTCAATGGTCATATTTTTACCTACAAGCCTCTCATTTTTTAAGAAGCCAAGTCTTATCATCAACGAGAAGGAGGATAAAGAAGGTATCTTTCTTTCTTTCTTTTTTTCTTTTTCTTGCACGTTATAATGGATTTTTTGAAAAAAAAAAAGAAACTTTTCCACTGCATTATAGTTAGTTAACGGCAATGCCTCAAGACTCAAGAATCAAGATGTTTCTATTTTAGAGTTTCTTTGGTTTTGCTTTTTTTTTATTGTTACAAGACAAGTTGAAGCTTTGGTGTTTTAAAATTAAGCAATGCATATTATTATAAATGTTTTAAAAATTGGATACAAAAGAAAAAAATAACAGGTCTCTTTGATTTTGCATCGTGTTAAAAACTCTTGTGTGTATTGTAGTTATTGAATGGAAGTTGGGACCTGGGAATGGTCAAGCCTTACACCTACATTGTCAATTTTAGTGGAGTCAGTATAATCAATTTACTCTTGGTGATTCTCAGGTGGTAAAGTAATTCGTTAGTTGTGTTGTTAACATGTTTTTCATTGCAATAAGTATTAAGTAGATTAATGATTGTCAATATGCTATTTTTTAATCTTTTTTGTCTGACATATACTACCCATGAACATGTGGAAGTGGAACCTGCTACTCTTGTGCTATTAGGCAAACAATGCAAAAAATATTTTTGGTATTACTGATTTGCCAAACTCTCTCATCAATGGACCCTGAACTGTTTATATTTTTCCAATACTGTAGTTGCAATGTGAATTTACTGATTTATAATATAGGGCCTCACAAAATGGAAATATTATTGTACATCAATTATTGAACTTGTTTAAATATGTTGGGCTAAGCACTGTTGTAATCATATTTGGTATAGTGTTGTCACTACTAGCTACTGCTACATGTAACTTTTTGGCATTTGTGTTTTAAGGTTGGTTATCAAAGCACTATGATTGTAGACTTCGCTAAGAATTATGGGTAAACTATTCTTTTGATGATCATTTTAGAAAAATGTTGGATATCAATGTGGCTAAAGTCATTTGTGGGATAAACAAATTATTTGATCTGATGGCATGGTAGAACTCTGCGACTCTATTCAGGACTGTTTTGAACATGTTAAAAGAAATGTTATACACCCAAATGTTTGGAATGTTATAAAACCTGATATGCATGGCATTCATAACTCTGCCTATGTAAAACTTTGTTGCAAAAGCTTTTACATAGTCGGTTCCAAGCCCGGATAAAAGAGGAGGATGAATGATGGTAAACATGGCTTTTACGATCTTGAAAAGATCGAGACATAACATACTTGGACCCAATTTGAAATAATGGATGATATACATTTGCTTTTATGATGAGTGATGGTAAACATAGCTTTTAAGATCTTGAAAAGATCGAGATACGACATACTTGGACCCAATTTGGAATAAAGGATGGTATACGTTTGCTTTTATGATATGAGAAAAAAGGGGACATGATCCACTTGACCCAAGAAATTGAAATTGTACGTTGGATGGCATGTATGGCTTTTATAATCAGAAAAGGATGGAAATACAATTTGAAATAAATGGTGTTAGCTTCTTTTGTAAGAGAGGATGGTGATATCTATACATAACCCTGAAATTTATAATGTTATGATATGATATACTGATTTTATGGTAGCGTTGGGAACAGATTATGAGGGCTTGAATAAGGAAAGCATGTTAGGGTGTTACAATGATAACGGGTTTAAGGGCTGTTTTCTGTGCAAATCTATGGTTGTAAATGGAATACTGCAAACTGCAGTATAGACGAGTAGGAGGAATTCTTTGGTGTAGACACTATTTAGAGATTGATGTGTGATTATCAAGTGGAAGACACTGAAGCTTGGATAAGCATATCTTCTAACTACATAAAGCAACTCTGCTGCACATATTGTGCTTTCTTGTTGCTTCGTGATCTAAGATATGGAAAGATTGATGCATGCTGCCTATCCAATTTAGCTAGTTGAAGATCCAGTACTGAAGGCATTCTGAGATTGGTGCAGTATTTGACTTTGACCCATGTTTTTTTTTGAACAACTTGACTCTAGAAAAACATGGTTTTAAAAATTATATTTATTTTATTAAAAAGTGGTTAACCAAAACTAAATTTAAAAAATTGGTTTTTAATCGATTTTTAATCGGTCAACTATAACTAAAACCAAATTTTATATAACTCTTGTGTTCAAATTGGTTAACTAATTTTTTTGTAAAAATCGATTTTTAACCAATCCAAAACCGATTTTAAAAATTTTTTTGAAAAAAAATTTAATTTTTTTATGTAAAAAACCGATTTTTTTAAAAATCAATTTTTTTTAAACTGATTTTTATTTTTATAATCAATTAAAAATCGATTTTTGAATTTTTTAACTGATTAATATTCAATTTTATCACATAACATCAGTTTGGTTAATTAACCAAATTATATTTTTGAGTAACCCAAAAATAAATTTAATTTTTGGATTAACCAAACTGTTCATACTCTACCCCAACACCAGGGTCCAAATCCAAATAATCAAAAAGATCCAATCTCAAGATTGGCCTTCGCCATCCACCGACCTCCATAGAAGAGGTTGGCTTCGACACAGACTTCTTTCCAAAAAAGTCAGGCTCGAGGGATAGCTGGCAGATAACACTTATTCAAATAAGTAACTGCCTCTAAAATCTCTCAACCCACTTCTAGAGGTCATATCTCAACAACCCTAAGATAAAGGGACGGTTATCCACCCTCAAAAGTGGAACTACTCCAACGGTAGTTATTGGATTACCACTATAAATATACTGACACCCCTCAGGTATCGTTAAGTTTCAATACTCTTAAAACCTGCTTAACCCCTTACTGACTTAGGCATCGAAGTGTCTTTGCAGGTACCACCTTCTATTCTTTCACATACAAAACTCGGATGGAGGCCCCCCAGACACGAACGAAGTCGGAACCACCTTCCCGAAATGCTTGGCCAATCCTTCAAGTCCAATCCACAATTCTCAGGTTACCCACGTAACATTGGTGCCATTGCTGGGAAATTTGAGAGATCAACTCATGATGGCGGACGACTTAAATGAGGACAGAAATATAGCGTCCGAATCTGAACAGGAAAATCCAGATGGTGGTAACAATGACAGAGCCATAGTTACCATGCAAGGAACGGCAAACCCGCACAGAGAAGGCACCTCAGGAGCGAAAGACCCAAAGGAAAATCCCTCTAGGGTGTATGAACCAGGAAGAGAAGGACAGCCCCATGCAGCCGATCTCATCGGACTGCTCCACGGCCACCAAGGTCGGCTGGAGCAGCTAGAGTAAGAGCTAGAGCGACAGCAGAAAGCTGAGAGAAACCTGAGAAGAGAGATCGAGCGATGAAAGGAGCTTGAAGAAAAGCTCCTAAGATTGGAATCGAATCTCTGAGGTCGAAGCTCTCGTAGCAACCGAGAAGACTCCCCCTTGGGGGGAGGGGAGCAAAGACCCGTTCAGTGAGGATATACTGAGGGCAAAAGTTTCAATGAACTTCAAAATCTCCGACTTGGATCTATACGACGGGACTACCAACCCAAAGCATCACCTAAGAAATTTTAAAAGTTGGATGTACTTAGCCGATGCTTCTGATGCTACTCGCTGTAAGGCCTTTCCGACGACCTTGACAAAGTCATCGATGAAGTGGTTCAATAGTCTCCCCCCAAGTCAGTTACCAATTTTGACGACCTCTCGCAAAAGTTTCTCATACGATTTTCAATCTAGAAGGATAAAGTAAAGCACGCACCGAGTCTCTTGGGGGTAAAATAGGAGGTTGGAGAACCTTTGAGGAACTACATGGAAAGGTTCAATAAGGCGTGCCTAGAAATTCAAGACCTGCCTACAGAGGCAGTGATTTTGGGCCTAGTAAATGGACTCCGAGAAGGTCCCTTCTCCCAGTCCATCTCAAAAAGGCACCCGACTTCTTTGAGTGATGTACAGAATAGAGCAAAAAAGTACATCAACATGGAGGAAAACGCCAGGCTGCGAGAACCAAACTGGTGACCTGGGCATTGACACTCATCAAAGGAGAAGGAGAGAGAGCCCAAGAAAAGAGAAGTCAGGCCTGAAAGGCCCAGGAGATACCACTCCTATACTCCTCTACGAGTTTCTCTAGTCGATGTCTACAGGAAAATTTGTCACACCGAAAAGCTACCTCCCCCCGACCCATCAAGAACAAGAAAGGGGAAAGTTGTGGTGAATACTACGAGTACCATAAGCTATATGGTCATTCACAAATGATTGTTACGACCTGAAGAATGTGATAGAAAAGCTGACCAGGGAAAGTCGGCTTGACAGATATCTCATGAAAAGGTCGGACCATCATGGCAAGAGAAAGCGAGACGAGGAGGATCGAAGAGATCCACCACCACAAACTCCAGAAAGACATATACATATGATCTTAGGATGGTTTGCTAGAGGAGGTCTCACAAAGTCATCTCGCAAGAGGCACCTGAAGGAAGTCTACCAGGTCGGGGGCGAATTGCCCGACCTCCCAATCATCTCTTTTACCAAAGAAGATGGGCAGGACATTCTTCCCAGATATGATGATCCGGTAATGATCATTATGATCCTCGCCAATGCCCATCTACATAAAACCCTGTTGGATCAAGGGAGCTCGGCCGACATCCTGTTCAAAACAGCATTTCACAAGCTAGGATTGGATGAAAAGGAGTTTAGAGCTTACCTTGATATCCTATATGGCTTGGGGGATACACCAATAAAGCCACTAGAATTCATACTCCTACACACAATTTTTGGAAAGGGGGATGAAATCCAAGACTCTGAGCATCGACTTCATAGTCGTCGACGTAGGTTCGGCCTACAATGCTCTAATAGGCAGAACGACTCTTAATCGGCTTGGAGCAGTGGTATCCACCCCCATCTCTGCATGAAATTTCCAACACCAGAGGGAATCACAATCATCAGGGGAGATCAAAAGTTGGCGAGAAAATACTACAACGAAAGTCTAAACTTGAGAGGAAAAGGCAAGGAGGTTCACGCCATTGAGCTCGGAGGAGTCCAAGCCAAAGAAGAGTTACGACCACAGCCCGGGAAAAAGACTGAAGAGGTACAAGTCGGGGAGGAAGAAGGAAAAAATACCAACATAAGAGCCAATCTGAAAGAAGATTTGAAGTAAAAGCTTACAAGACTTCTACAAGAAAATTCTAACCTCTTTGCTTGGAAAGCCTCCAACATGCCAGGGATAGATCCCGAACTCATGTCTCATAAACTGTCTGTGTACCCTGGGTCACGACCTGTTCAGTAGAGAAGACGGAAGCTCGGACCTGAATGGGCTCAAGTGGTGGAAGAACAAATACAAACCCTCTTAGAAGCTGGCTTCATCAGAGAGGTCAAATATCCGACTTGGCTGGAAAATGTGGTGCTAGTCAAGAAACAGAACGGAAAGTGGAGGATGTGCGTCGACTACACTAACCTCAACAAGACGTGTCTAAAAGACCCATATCCACTTCCTAATATTGATACCCTAGTAGACTCCAGCTCGGAATATTAGTACTTGTCGTTCATGGATGCGTACTCGGGATATAACCAAATTTTGATGTACAAACTGGATCAAGAAAAAATATCCTTCATTATGACTAGAGCAAACTATTGCTATGTGGTCATGTCCTTTGGACTAAAAAATGCAGGGGCACATATCAAAGGCTGATGAATAAGGTGTTTGCACCTCACCTTGGGAGTCTAATGGAAGTATATGTAGACGACATGTGAGTAAAAATCAAGGATGAGGCCGACCTCTCGTAAGTCTTCAACACCATTAGAATGCATGGGATGAGATTGAATCCTGCAAAATGTACCTTCGCGGTGGAGGTTGGAAAATTTTTGGGATTTATGCTAACATAAAAGGGGATTGAAGCCAACCTCGACAAGTGTAGAGCAATCCTAGAAATGAAAAGCCCGACTTGATTAAGGGAGGTCCAGCAGCTAAATGGCTGACTTGCAGCCCTCTCTAGGTTCTTGGCGGGATCAGCATTAAGATGCCTACACCTTTTTTCCCTACTAAGAAAAGGATGCCAGTTCGAATAGACTCCTGAATGCGAAGAAGAATTAATGATGACAAACATTATTTTTGGGCAATTATCTAAATGTTAATTATTTATGATTAAATGTTGCAGGCTAAAATTGATACAAAGCAGCAGCCCAAAGTGAATGGAAAATATAAACAAGGCTGGTAGGCTACAAAAACAACAACAGTCCAAGAAAATAAAAGAAATGAAGTCAGATGGGCCAAAGGGGTTGTATGAATTAAAACCAATCCAAGCTCGTATCCATCACTCCAAGCTGATCCTTCTCATTTGCTTTTACCAAAAGTAATGTTCACTTTTCATCTTGGTCAGAAATCACAGAGGTGAGAAAGAGCTTCTTCCCTA
Organism: Arachis hypogaea; assembly: GCF_003086295.3. Taxonomy (NCBI): domain Eukaryota; kingdom Viridiplantae; phylum Streptophyta; class Magnoliopsida; order Fabales; family Fabaceae; genus Arachis; species Arachis hypogaea. The sequence continues at coordinate 8,525,851 of NC_092045.1, forward strand.
AGCTATTCACTAAAGAAGCAAGAAAGAGAAGGTTAATAAAAAAGGGGTTGAGGTCTAATCAACCATATCAAACCAAATCAAGCTAAGGCAAAGGTCAAAGGTAACCTATTTCCAATTGCATGCATTCTGCCATCTTCTCTTCTTCCCATCTCTCTACCAGTCCAAAAATGGGATACATGGAAAAGTTGATCTCTGTTCTTCACTGCTGTGCATCTACAGTTAAAATTATATCTTGGGGACCAAGTAGTTTTTTTAATGGGCAAGATCTGTGTTCACCTTTGAAAGACTTTTTGTGTTTGCTGTCTTGAGGCTTTCGGTCAACAAAGGAGGTCAGAACAAAAGTTCCTAAATTGAGGATTAATGGAAGAAAGTGAACGGTTAGGTTGGTGAATCACACATCTCAAGAGTTGATCTAGGGAAGAGTGACTCAGCAACATGCAAGGAGATACAAAAGAAGTTGGTTCACCATTTAGAAGTCAAGGAGAGATAACCAGTGTTCTTGAGGTGTATGTTCTGAGAAGAGCTCTTTGAAGAAGTTCATCTACTTGGATAGTGCTTCCTAGAAAAAAGGGGCATTCCGCCAGAATGAAGAACTAAATCAGAGGCTAGCAAATTTGGTTTATCACATAGCAAAGAGGCTGTTGAAGAGTCAATCTCCTTCATGTTTTACAGATTGTAATTTTCTTTTTAATGTTTATCTTTCTGTAATTTCTTGAGTGAAAAGACATAATGAGAAAGCTCAAGTAAAAGCCAATGAGTGGAAAGAGGCTGAGTGATACACTTGTGAGAAAAGTCTAGAGTTATTTCAGATTTCTTTAGGTAAGTTTGTATCTTGTATCTTGTACTTGTGAGGTATCCATTTCTTAGTTAGGTTAGCACTAAGAGTGAAGAGTTAGGTATTAGCATAACCAAGTCAAGTTAGGTTAGAACTTGAGTGTGAAAGGATTGTGTCAATCCTGTAGAATTAGTGTATGTAATACTTTAACTATAGTGAAAATTTCACCACTGTTGTGGTGGAGACTAGACGTAGGTTGCATTGCACAAAGGCAACCGAACCAGGATACATGATGGTGTCAGCTTCTCTCTTTACTGCTCTGTTTTGTTTTATGATATTCATGAGACAAAATGAAATTGTCTTATAAATTTTTCGCTGCTGAGTTCAAACAAATTTAGATTGCAAGGTTGTTTTAAAAGGGTTAATTTAGCAACTTAGAAGAAGGCCATAGATTCAACCCCCTTCTCTAAGCCTTCTACAACCTTCAATTGGTATTAGGAGCTAAGGTCTCAAGAATTAAACTTCACTGCTTGGAGCAAAGATCCAATAGTGAACAACTTGGGCACAACCACAGTTGCCTACACCCTCACTGAAGGCCAGTCAAACAACAGGCATCCTTTCTTCAACGGGATGAATTATGCCTACTGGAAAGAGAGGATGAGGATCTTCATTCAATCCATTGACTATAACATTTGGAAGATTGTTGTGAGCGGTCTCAAGATTCCAACAAAAATAAGTACTAATGGAGTGGTGACTCCAAAGAAGAAGCTGAGTGGAATGAAGACGATAAGAAGAAGATGGAGTTGAATGCTAAAGCCATCAATCTTCTTCATTGTGCCCTTAGCTTTGAAGAGTACCAAAAGGTGTCTATATGCAAGACAGCCAAATAAATTTGGGAGAAACTTCAGGTTACACATGAAGACACTAAACAGGTCAAAGAAACGGAAATTGATATGCTGCAAAAAGAATACGAGATGTTTAATATGAAGGATGGAGAAAACATTGATGAAGTGTTTGAGAGATTCTCAATCATAATCAACAACCTTGATGCTATGGGTACAAACTACTCAGAACAATCCCTAGTAAGAAAACTCCTTAGAAGTCTCATAAAAGAATGGGAAACCACTGCCACTATTCTAGCCGAAAGTAATAACCAAAGCCCTATAACCTATTATGAGCTGAGAAGAAAAATCCTTGCCTATGAAACCACACACACAAACCCAAACTCAAAGAAAAAGGGAATAGCCCTCAAATCGAAAATGGAATCAAAAGAGAGTGAGTCTAGTGATGGTATTTCAAATGATGAGCTTATATTTTTTGTTAGGAGATTTAGAAGGATGATGAAGAACAAGGGCAAGTACAAGGGTTCAAGCTCAAAGGAACACAAGATGGACTTGAGTAAGGTGATGTGTCATCATTGCAAGGAGGCTGAACATTTCAAGCTAAACTGCCCGAAGCTCAAGAAGGAGGACAAAGGAAAGAAAGAAAAGAAGAGAATGCTCATGGCAGCTTGGGAGGATCTTGAGAATGACTCCAATGAGGAAAAAGATTTTGAAGGTGAAGATAAAATCTGCTTCATGGCTGGAAATAATCATCTTAATGAGGTAAATTTCTATGACTTGTCTATAGATGATTTACATGCTATAATTGATGATCTTACTCTAAACACCTCAAAACTACTAGATAAGTACAATAAATGTAGATTTGAAAAAGATGTGTTAAAAGCTGAAAATGAATTTTTAAAAGAAAAGGTGAAGGAAACTGAATGTACTTTGGACATTATTGAAGAAAACAGATTTCTAAAATCTGAACTTGAAAAATTAAAAGGAAAGCACATTATGAATCCTTCTCAAGAGTTAATTGCTGAAAATAAAAGATTAAATGACATGATTAAAATGCTGAATGGTGACTTAGCAAAATTTGCTCAAAGTTCTAGTAACTTGGACAAATTACTTGCAAGCCAAAGACCATTGTTTGAAAAATCTGGTTTAGGTTATATCTCCAAGGAAAGTGCAGTTTTTAATGATTCCTCTATGAAATTTGTGGCTTCTTTATCAAATAATGAACCCACATCCAACAAATCTGGTATTGGATATGTTCCCACACTTGAAGAGAAATTTGATGAAGTTTACACAAGTGAAACTAAGCCTTCACCAATAATCGAACCTACTTCAAATAGGTCAGGTCTGCGATACATTTCGAAAAATGAGGTTGCTTTCAAGAAACCACCATTTTACAACAAAACCTCATACTCGAAAAGTTCAAAAGTTTTCAAAAATTCTGGTGAAAATGCTTTTGCAAAGAGGAACAATTATAACAAAAATTAGTTTGTCAAAAGAAATGCACATCTTCCAAAATCAGAATATTTCAGCCCTTTAATCATTTCCAGCATAGCAGCTCATCTCAATTTCAGCAACATACATCAGGAAATCATTGTATTAATTGCAAAAAAATTGGTCACTCATATTCACAATGCTTCATTGAAAAAAGAATTATAGGAAACCAAATTTACAATGTTGTATGTGATTTTAATGCACTTGGGCAATCAAGATGGATTAACTTCAAAGGATCCAAATTAATTTGGATACCTTAGATTACTTGAAGTTTTCATGCAGATTTACCTAGCATCGAAGAACAAAAAGGATATCTGGTACTTGGATAGTGGATGCTCAAGGCACATGACTGGAAAGTCAACTTACTTCATCAAACTAAACAAGTATGATGGAGGTTTTGTGACCTTTGGAGATGATAGAAAAGGTAAAATAGTGGCTGTTGGAAAAGTAGATAATTAACATTCTACTTTCATAGATGATGTATTTTTGGTATGTGGATTGAAGCACAATCTTTTGAGTATAAGTTAGCTGTGTGAGTTAGGATATTTAGTGACTTTCAAAAGACCTGAATGCTGTGTTGTAAATGAAAATACTAATGAAGTGTTCTTTGTTGCTAAGTGTTGCAATAATGTGTATGGACTTACCCTTAATGAACTAAAAGATCAAAATGTAGCTTGTTTTCATTCTAAAGAATCTGAAAAGTGGCTATGGCACAAGAAATTGGGCCATGCAAGTATGTTTCAAATAAACAAACTTGTAAAGAAAGGGTTAGTAAGAGGTCTTCCTTTGATAAAGTTTGACAAATACATCACTTGTGATGCTTGACAAATGGAAAAACAAACAAAAAGTTCATTTAAACCAAAGGAAGACATCTCAACTAAAAGGCCACTTGAATTGCTACACATTGATTTATTTGGTCCAACAAGAACTCAAAGCCTAGGTGGTAAACATTATGGTTTAATGATTGTGGATGACTATTCTAGGTTTGGTTGGGTTTTATTTCTTGCACACAAAAATAAAGCCTTCTCGGCCTTTGAAATCTTTTGCAATGAAAAGGATTTAAAGATCTCTTCTATAAGAAGTGATCATGGAACCGAATTTGAAAATCATTTATTTAAATCCTTTTGTGAGGAATTTGGAATATTTCACAACTTCTCTTGTCCTAGGATACCACAACAAAATAGTATTGTGGAAAGAAGAAATAGAAGCCTTCAAGAAATGACTAGAGCTATGCTTTATGAGAGCAATGTTCCAAAATTCCTTTGGACTAAAGCGGTTAACACAGCTTGCCACATTTTGAATAGAACTATCATAAGGAAATTTTTGAAGAAAACCCCTTATGAACTTTGGAAAGGTTACCCACCAAACTTGGACTACTTACAGATCTTTGGATGCATATGTTTTGTTCTTAATAACAAAGATAATTTGGGTAAATTTGATCCAAAGGCGTATGAGTGCTTATTTGTAGGATATTCCACAACTAGTAAAGCATATAGGGTTTATCATCAAGATGCTAGGATTATTGATGAGTCCATACATGTTACATTTTGTGATACTAACTTGGTGCAAAGTATTTTGGAAGATTGTGATGCAGGAAATCAAGCTCAAAAGGACGATAAGACTGCACAAAATCTTGAAAGTGAAAATTCTGGACAAGCTGAACCAAAAACTGCAGTGGCTGATAATTTAAGAGACAATTCTATTTTGTCTCATGAATCTGAAGGAGATCCTGAAACCAGCAGTACCTAAAATTCCTTAGTAATTGAATCTGCCTCCAAGTCCACCAGACCTCGTGAATGGAGATTCTTGAAGAATTATCCTGAGAAATTTGTCATTTGGGACGTCTCTCATGGGGTTAAAACTCGGTTTTCAACTAGAAAGGCAAATAAAGAAACAAACATTGCTCTTCTCTCTCAAATGGAGCCTCAAAATATCAAAGAAGCCCTTAGTGACCCTTCTTGGGTAAAGGCAATGGAAGATGAGCTTCCTAAATTTGAGAAGAACCAAGTGTGGACATTGGTTCCAAGGCCGAATGGAAAGAAAGTGACCGGCACCAAGTGAATATTTTGGAACAAACTAGGAGAGGATGGTAGCATTGCAAGAAACAAAGCAAGGCTAGTGGCACAAGGATATGACCAAGAAGAAGGGATAGACTTTGATGAATCCTTTGCCCCCTGTTGCCCAAATGAAAGCCATAACACTTCTCTTATGTTGGGTTTTGTGGTTTTAAATTATATTAAATAGATGTGAAATGTGCTTTTTTGAATAGTGTGATAGATAGAGAAGTGTATGTGGAGCAGCCACCTGGTTTTGAAAATAAAGAGCTTTCTAACCATGTTTTCAAATTATCAAAAGCTCTCTATGGTTTAAGACAAGCTCCTAGAGTTTGGTATGAGAGACTTAGCTCTTTTCTTTTGAAAAATGATTTTCAAAGAGGCACCACATACACTATATTTATCAAGAACTCTAAATATTCCTTTATTCTAGTCAAAATATATGTTGATGACATTATTTTTGGATCTGCCAATGAATCCCTTTGTACTGAATTTGGAAAACTCATGACAAGTGAGTTTGACATGAGTATGATGGGTGAACTTAATTTTTTCCTTGGGCTGCAAATTAAACAAACTGAAAAAGGTATTTTCATTCATCAAGAGAAGTATGCCAAGGAACTAGTTAAGAAATTTGGTATGGATAATACCAAACCCATGGGAACTCCTATGTACCCTAATTCAAAATTAGACAAGGGAGAAACTAAGAAAGATGTAGATGAGACTATGTATAGAGAAATGATTGACTCTCTTATGTACTTAACTTCCTCTAGACCCGATATTGTGCAAAGTGTTGGAATGTGTTCAAGATTCCAATCTAAACCAAAAGAGTCTCATCTTTCTGCAGTTAAGAGGATCATTAGATATATTCATGGCACATCCAATTTTGGTCTTTGGTATCCTAAGATTGATTATTTTTCTGCAGTTGGTTATTGTGATGCAGATTTTGCCGGAGATAGGGTTGATAGAAGGAGCACATCAGGCTCATGTTGCTTCCTTGGAAAGTCCTTAAATGTTTGGTCAAGTAAAAAGTAGCCAACCGTGGCTTTATCCACTGCAGAGGCTGAGTATATAGCTGCTTCTTCTTATTGTTCTTAGCTTATGTGGTTAAAAACACAACTTGCTGATTACAAGTTAAATGCTGAAAATATTCCCTTGTTGTGTGATAATGAGTACCATTAATATTTCTAAAAATCCAGTTTTGCACTCTAGGACTAAGCATATTGAAGTGAAATTTCACTCAATAAGAGAACATGTTCAAAAGGGGAATATTATCATTCAATTTGTTAAATCAGAAGAGCAATTGGTAGATATTTTCACTAAACCACTAGCTGAGGACAGATTCTGTATGCTTAGGACTAGTCTAGAAATTTTACGCCATGATTCTTTATTTGAAAGTTGCTGATATGTTTGTTGGAGTTTTTGTCTCATAAACAGGGATGAGGCAATTCTGGGCAAGCGAAGAACGTTCTCCTCAATCAGCGTTTTTGGGCTTGTTGCACGTGCAGATTTATCTGGGCAACCTAAAAAATCTGAACTTAGGTGGTCCTACATGTTTCCTTAATGTACACCTCCTCTGGCCCAATATGAATGTTACATGAGTTTTATTTTGTTTTTGTTGGCATGTCTGCTTTAGCTTATTTTTTGTTGTTTTCTTTTAAGTCCAAAAAGATTTCAAATTTTAAATTGATTTCCATTTTAATTTTTTAAATAAAATAAAATCTTTCTCTTTTATGATGTCAAGTCATTTCAAGTCAAATCAGAAGGTAATGCAGTTGCATGATTTGAGAAAGTTTCTTTTGGGTATGGTTACCAATACTTCTTCTTCTCGCTCCATAACTTTTCCAACCTTTCGGTTTCTCCTCACTACCTTTACTGCTTCTCTTCTTTAAAAATCTGAAACAAAGCAAATGAGGAAGAAAACCATAGCTAAAAGGCCTCCTCGTGAAAAGGTTTACAAGCTTCTTACAAAACCCTCAACTCGCTCCCAAGATCGAACCTTCACTCCTTCTCCTTCTCCTCCTACCTCACCTCTTAGGACTGACCCCATGGCTCAGATTAAGAACCCTTCAAGGTTCCCTCCTTCAGTCAAGCCAACGCCACCTCCGAAGGAACCTCTATCCAAACCTGGGTCGTCGAAGCCGAGTTCATCGAAGGGGAAATGACCAGCAGCGCCTGAAACTACCTCTGAGCCCACACAACCTAAGACAAGCTCTATTCCCTTACGTTCTCAAAGAGGTAAACCTCGTCTCCTTCTCAAATCTATTAGAGAACCAGACATTGATCCTTTTGCTCATAAATTCAACTTCATGACATCTCACTCCAACTATAATCCATATAGATTTAGGTCTGCTATGAACAATGACTTTTATGAAGGAGTTATTAAGTACCGTACCCTGTGTCCCTCTTTTCTTGCCGATTTGCCAAACCTGAAAAAGAAAGGTTTTTCTTTTGTTGAAAATTTGGAACTTTTATACTGGAATCACCTCTTTAACATCAAAAGCCTGTTTACCTACTTTTGGTCAAAAAGTTTTATGCAAACATGACATATCATGAAGGAAGTGTTCACTCTTATGTCAAGGGCCGAGATATTGTTTTGAATAATGAAACCATCAGTGATTCTTTGAAATATACTGATATTGGGGTTTGTGCTTATACCTCTGTTAATTGGGAAGAAGGAGTTGGTATTTCTTACAATGATGCTTTCGCTCATATTTGTGAACATGTTTTCTTGATTGATGGCATTACACCCACTCACAAAGCCCTAGGATATGATTGTGCTCAGATGCACCGCATTGTCAACCATATCATTCTTTCTCAAAGTGGTTCATATCAGAGGGTTTCTTATACTGTCACTCTTGTTTTATATGCCCTGCTCACTAAAATAGAGATTTCATTTGCTTATTTGATGGTTAGATACATGTTTGACTATATTAGAAGTGAAAAAGACAAAGCCCTTCCTTATGGCATGTTTCTAACTTGTATTTTTGAGCATTTTGGTGTTGACTTGTTCAATGAGGATTATGAAAATAGACATTCATATCTAAAGGGAGGTGGTACAGTGAAACAGCAAAAAGGACCTACTCGATCTGAGAGAGTGGTTCTAGATGATGATGATGATAAGTTCATCCCTGAAGAATCTCCTTCTCCTTCCACCGAGGGCACTTCCATCTCCACTGGACAAAAATTTACTCTGCTTAATGTTGTCAAAGACATCGTGCAGGAGTTTGTCTCCCAATCTAATCACATGATTGCCATGAGTAAAGAACAGAGGAATCTAGCAAGCAAGCATGAGAATTTCCTCCGAAAATCAAGGGATATAGTGGCTGTATTTATGAAGTTCATTGATAATCTTCAACAAGATGAAGATCCTGCCACTGATACTGAAGAGGAAGCTGATTCGGAGGGAACTGGTTCAGATGCCTAGATTTATCTCATGAAGCTGTAGCTGTCTGCTCCTTTTTGTCTCATAAAAACTGTTTCTTTTGTTACTTTTGAACTACTTTTATTACTTCGGATGACTGTAATACCTTAACAACTGCTATACTTATTTTTAATTTATTTGATATTTTGGACTGTGCTCTAACACTTTCTTGCAGGATTTCAGGTGCTATTTTTTATTGATCTTGCTTATGGTCCGATGACAAAAGGGGGAGTAAATAGCATGATAAATAGCATGAGTAGCATTAACATGTGAATGTGATTTTAATTGTAATCTTTTGATTGCTGCTACTAGATTTTTTGTGTTTTTAATTGCTGGTGCCACAATGATTTGGGCATGAAAAATTGATTTGCAACTTTTTTGCTACTGCTGTGTTTTCTTTTGGCATGAAAATTGGAACTTGCTGTATATGATATGTTGCTGGTTTACCTTTGACTAAACTTGATGTTTTATTTTTGTTGCTGACATGATATGTACAACATTGGGCTGAATTTGTGGTACTGATTGTTTAAACTCCGTTAGTCAAGATGAAGTTGTGTAGCCTTTTATTGTGCTCTCTATAAGTATAATGTAAATAGGAACAAAAAGGGAGAGCATAATAAATTCAGGGAGAGCTACTCTTGAAAAAGAAAGGGGGAGCAATATAAAAGCTGGTAACATCATTCAAAGGAAAGTTTCTTAACTTAAATAATTTTTTTCCTTTGATCATTGTTTTAATTATATTTGTCATCAAGGGGGAGATCGTTGAGTTAAGAAATTAACTAAATTAATTAATGATGACAAACATTATTTTTAGGCAATTATCTAATTAATGTTAATTATTTATGATTAAATGTTGCAGGCCAAAATTGATATACAAGGCAGCAGCCCAAAGTGAATGAAAAATATAAACAAGGCTGGTAGGCTACAAAAACAACAACAGCCCAAGGAAATCAAAGAAATGAAGTTAGATGAGACAAACGGATTGCATGAATCAAAACCAATCCAAGCTCGTATCCATCACTCCAAGCTGATCCTTCTCATTTGCTTTTACCAAAAGTAACGTTCACTTTTCATCTTGGTCAGAAATCACAGAAGTGAGAAAGAGCTTCTTCCCTAAGCTATTCACTAAAGAAGCAAGAAAGAGAAGGTTAAGCAAAAAAAGGTTGAGGTCTAATCAACAATATCAAACCAAATCAAGCTAAGGCAAAGGTCAAAGGTAACCCATTTCCAATTGCATGCATTCTGCCATCTTCTCTTCTTCCCATCTTTCTGCCAGTCCAAAAATGGAATACATGGAAAAGTTGATCTCTGTTCTTCACTGCTGTGCATCTACGATTAAAATTATGTCTTGGGGACCAAGTAGTTTTTTCAATGGCCAAGATTTGTGTTCACCTTTGAAAGACTTTTTGTGTTTGCTATCTTGAGGCTTTCGGTCAACAAAGGAGGTCAGAACAAAAGTTCCTAAATTGAGGATTAATGGAAGAAAGTGAACGGTTGGGTTGGTGAAGCACACAACTCAAGGGTTGATCTAGGGGAGAGTGACTCAGCAACATGCAAGGAGATACAAAAGAAGTTGGTTCACCATTCAGAAGCCAAGGAGAGATAACCAGTGTTCTTGAGGTGTATGTTCTGAGAAGAGCTCTCTGAAGAAGTTCAACTACTTGGACAGTGCTTCCTAGAAAAAAGGGGCATTCCGCTAGAATGAAAAACTGAATCAGAGGCTAGCAAATCTGGTTTATCACATAGTAAAGAGGCTGTTGAAGAGTCAATCTCCTTCATATTTTACAGATTGTAATTTTCTTTTTAATGTTTATTTTTTTGTAATTTCTTGAGTGAAAAGGCATAATGAGAGAGCTCAAGTAAAAGCCAATGAGTGGAAAGAGGCTGAGTGATATACTTGAGAGAAAAGTCTAGAGTTATTTCAGATTTCTTTAGGTAAGTCTGTGTCTTGTATCTTGTACATGTGAGGTATCTCTTTCTTAGTTGGGTTAGCACTAAGAGTGAAGAGTTAGGTATTAGCATAACCAAGTCAAGTTAGGTTAGAACTTGAGTGTAAAAGGATTGTGTCAATCCTGTGGAATTGGTGTATGTAATACTTTAACTATAGTGAAAATTCTACCATTGTTGTGGTGGAGACTGGACATAGGTTGCATTGCACAAGGCAACCGAACTAGGATACATGATGATGTCAGCTTCTCTCTTTACTGCTCTGTTCTGTTTTATGATATTCATGAGAGAAAATGAAATTGTCTCATAAATTTTCCACTGCTGAGTTTAAACAGATTTAGATTGTAAAGTTGTTTTAAAATGGTCAATTTAGTAACTTAGAAGAAGGCCATAGATTCAACTCCCCATTCTCTAAGGCTTCTACAACCTTCAAGACAGATTTTCAAAACTCATTTTCTTCATGAATTCTTCACTTTTGCATACTTTTTCTTTATTTCTTCAAGTCATTCTTGCCAAACATAAGACATCGAATCGGAAAAAAAAAAGTAAATTAAAATTGACAATTTTAAGCATAAAAAGTATGTTTTTCACAATTAAGCACAATTAGAAAGAACTATTCACAAAAACATGATGCAAGGTAAGTTGATAAAATTCACTCTTTTCAAGCAAAAATAATCGTAAAATATGGATTTATCAACTATCTATGCAAGTAGAAAAATCTTTTCCAACATTACCAATGGCAATTATTTTTACCTTTATCATCATCTCCGAAAGTGACAAACCCTCCATCATACTTGTTGAGTTTGATGAAGAAGGTGGTATTTTCGATCATATATCTTAAACATCCACTATCAAAATACCACATGTCCTTTTTCTTCTTAGATGTAAGACAAACTTTAATGTTCTTCAACTAACCTTAGATATCCAAATCTATTTGAATCTTTTTATGTGAAATCTTTTTGGTTGTCCAAAGACATTATAATCATGAATAATTTTATACAAATTATTATTACCAAAAGACCTCAGAAAAATGAAGCATTATTGAGGAATATGACCATTACTATTGCATTTATAGCAATAGTTCCTATTTGCTGAATTTTAAAACTTGCTAAAAATTTTAGACTTAACATTCTTGAAAGAATAAGCTTCTAATTTTTTAAATATTTGTTTAAAAATAGATTTGCTTTTCTATTTGAATCTAGGTGGTCTAGATTTTTCAAAATTAGATCTTTGACAAGCAAATAATTTGTCAAGATTTTGTGAATCTTGAACAAATTTTGCTAGATTTCCATTTAGTTTTTCAATTTTCTTATTCAGTCTTTTATTTTCAGCAATTAAATCAGCAGAAGCTGAGACCGAATTTGAATTTGTTTAATTCAACTCTTAAAACATTATTTTCTTCTTTCAAAGAATTTTTATCACAAGCTTTAGTTACCTTTACCTTTTCTAACAAAATTTTATTTTTAGCTCTCAATGCCTTATTATCTTTCTTGCCCTTAACATATTTATAAAAAAATTGTGAATTCACAATAAAAGCTTTGGTAATAGAGTGTAGTTTATTAATAGATAAATCAGAGAGATTTACGAATTTTTTTGAGAAATAAAATAAAAAATAATTATTTTTTCATACATGATTATTTAACTTTAATTTTTATTTTTCAAATACCATTTTTTTTGGATTTAGGGTGAATTTGTCACACTCTCCATCGCTTAACTCTCGCGAACTTTCCTTCAATTTTTTTTAAATCCCACGTAACTCAAATTTTAAGCCATTATCAATATTTATCATCGTCTCCAAGTGCATAAAAATACACAGATAACAACCATGACTTCTTCAACATTGTTGGCGGCAATGACAATCATTATTATCGTTTTCAGACATATACAGATACACGGGTCATATTTAATAAGAATTTTTTCTCATTATAAATAAAAAAACTATTATTTTTCCAATAAAAATATAACTTATTTCTATATACTCTTGTGTACTCCTACGTATTTTGGAGACAATGATAATAATTGTCATGGTCGGTTGTGAAATTTAAGAATTTGAGTTAACAATTTTTTTTAAAAATTAAAATAAATTCGTCGGACTTAGGTATAAAATTCGTCGTAAGTCGAGACGAACTTGTTTTAGAAAAAAAAGTTATATTTAAAAAATTAAAATTAAAAAATAAAGTTTAAAAAATAATAAATTTTTTTATTTTATTTTAGTGAAAAATCTAAAGATCTATCTTATCCATATTCGTGTGATAAGTCATCTAGCACAGTTCTATCAAACACATCTTTGCATAGGAACCAACAACCAAATAAAATAATTAAATGAACTTAAACGCTAAGTTAAAATCCTCTCACCAGTCTCATTCAAATATATTATACGAAACAAGTCCAAAAAAAATAACATTATATGAAAATGTCTGTCTCAAGTATCAATGAGTCTTAGTTCATATTGCATATTTTTCTTTTTCCATTTTAAAAATTTAGGATTCAAATTTTAAAAATTTTAATTGAAAAAAAAATATAGTAAAGTGTGAAAATTGTGTGAATGTGTTGTATATCTAAAATTGGAGGTTATCCAATCTACTGACAAAAAAAAATGTCTTTACTCTTTTATTTTTATTTATTTTCTTTTTCACTATTTTATTCCTCTCTCAAACGGACACGAAATTTCAATTTGCAATTTTTGTCATTGTGAAATTACAATTTCAAAGTTTCATTTTATACACATACAAAGATGTATTGTTATTCTCTCTCTCTCACTTTTTTTTTTCGAAAGTCGAAACAGATGTGTTCTTTTTTTGTCTTGGCGTTGGGCCAATAAACGCCCTAACCAAAAACTAATCGGATATTTACAACAATATATAAAATAATGTTACGGAGCCAATAAATAAAGTTTAACACAATCCATCAACTATAACTCAAATAATATAATCTCTCTGTAAATACCTAAAAGTTTTGACTTCGAAACTCATTCTTAACTTAAAAAAAAAATAAAAAATAAAGTTCAACACAAAATCCGTACTATTAGTAGGTTTTCTGCGGGCATAGCTAAACACAAAAAAACAGAGAGCAGGCCACTTGTCTACAAGCCTACCATGATATGTTAGTGAAAAACCTAAAAAGATATTGCAGTAATTAAAAAACTTACACTGATTTAAGTTCTAGTGACATATATCTTGCTGAAAATTATGTTGGGTTCGAATTCTAGCTGTCACTAAAAAGTGATTATATAAAAGTATAAAACTTATGGAAAGAAGCAGGATGTGTGTTAAGGTATTCGACAAATAAAACATATTAGTTCATGTAATTAAAATTACTAATGTAGGATTGGTCAATGAATCAAGGTGTGGTAGCTTATTAGTTGCCTAATAACTACTAAATCGTGTCTCCATGGGAATCTTTTTTACTACATGAGCAATTCCGTTTTAAAGTGAAATACTTAGTAAGAACCTTACTTAAAACATTTAAATCCTAAACCAAAATTTAATTACTTAAATGTCATTCTTTTAAAAAATATTACTAGTGGATTAATGCTTTAATTCATCCCTAAAAGATTATGCGATTTTCATTTTCGTCTCCGAATGATTTTTTTAATTAAATTAGTCCCTGAAAAATAAACTATAAGTCAAATTAGTCCTTCCGTCAGTTGAATGATGACGTGTCACGTAAAGTGCCAAGTGGCATCACTTGACATGTAAAAAAAATTTTTATTAGTCAAAATAGTCCTTGAAAGTCTAGACATAAGTCATTTTCATCCCTCAAATTTTAAAAATGAGTTAAACTAGTTCTTATATATTTTTTTTTAATTTTTTCTTCATAAAATTATCTCTCTCCTTTAATTCTTTTCAAAATCTCTCTTATTATTTTCTATTCTAAAACATTTTCTTACATTATTACATTTTGCTAGAATATATATATATATACTCAAAATTGAAATGTATGTATTTATTAACCTAAACAAAGTTATATGCTCAAAATTAAAATTTATGTATGTTAACCTAAACAAAGTTATACCACTATTTTTTTTCTACTACATCTTTTTTTTCCCCATTACGGTATTACTTACATATAGGATGTAATGGTAGTGATATTTAGAGTCAAAATTCAAGAAGATCCACAAATTTTGCTTCAATTCCAAACTTTACAAAATATTAAAAATTTGTTGTTTTATTATTATTATTATTATTATTATTATTATTATTATTATTATTATTATTATTATTATTATTATTATTATAAACGAATTGCTTCTTAAGCGTAATACGTGCAAATATCATAATAAATTTTTGTGTATTTCACATGTTTGAGATAGATTATACAATTTTTCTTTTAATTTTACAAATCAATGAGATTAAAATGAAATAGAAAACATTATACCTATGCATAACATAGGCTACTCCGCACTAGTACATTATATAAATAGATATGCTTCGTATTAAAATAAAATTCTTTTTATTTTAAATAAAATATTTAAAAAATTATATTAGAATATTAAGATTCAAAAATTGATTCCATAAACCAGTTTTTTAATTATTGAGTTTTACAATATAAATTAAATAATAATAAAAATTATAATTTTAAAAAATTTAAAAGATTTAAAATTTAAAATAATTACTATATTATTTAATAAAATTTAAAATATTAAATTTTTAAATATATAATCAACAATAATTTGATAAACTCATTTAAATAAAAAAATTCACATAAAAAATTACAATTTGAAAATGTAAAATTTTAAATACATCTGACAAAATAACTTTATAAAAATTTAATTATTTTTATTATTTTATGTAAAGAGAATTTTGTTTATTAAGGTTTAAAAAATAAAAATAAAATTAATAGTATAAAAAATATTATAAATTTAATATTATAAAAAAATTATATAAGGACTAATTTGACTAATTTTTAAAATTTAAAAGATGAAAATGACTTGCATCTAAATTTTTAAAGACTATTTTAACTAATAAAAAACTTTTTTATATGTCAAATTTAATATTATTTTATATTTTAATATATATTTTATGTTAAATAATGATTAACTTTTATATATATGTAAGTAGGCCAAGTCTCTGGTGACTATGGCTATAGTGGCTAAGGGTGGCTAAGGCTACACTTAAAAGCGTATCCTTCCACAAAGAAAAGCGTCACCTAATGGAAAAAAGTAAATTAGAAGATTTAAGAGAAGAAATAATTAATCTATCAAAATTAATAGATCAAAAATTAATGATTTTAACCAATGTCAATTGTAATGACACTGAATTTTTAAAATCAATACAAAACGATTTTTCTCAAAATCTTAATTTTACTTTAAGTTTTATTGAAGGAATTCAAAAACCTGAAAAAACTTATATTTCACACGGGGTTTCTAAAAAATGTTATCATGGAGATAATTATCCCCATCTTCATCATACTTTTAATCCACAATTAAATTCTATAATAGATATGCTTGAAGAAATATTAGTTTCTATAAAATTTTAGAAAAATAAAGAAAAAGAAGAGCCTAATATAATAGATAAAATTGAACAGATACTTGATAAACACTTCCAAAAAGAAATTCCTAAGAAAGAAGTAGTCCAAAACAAAATCGAAGGGTTAGACCACCTTTAAAATTATGAATATTGATGAAAAATTAGAAGAAGTTACAATGCTTTTTAAACAATTAAAAATGGCTCAAGAAGATATTTCTATGGAGCAAGGTTTTCAAATTAAAGAAGAACCAGAAATTTCTGAAAGAGAAGAATATGTTTTAGACTATTCAAGTGATGAAGAACCAGTACATCCAGTACAAGTAAAAGATGAAGCTGGAACATCTAGTAATAATAACCAAACCCAATTTAAATGGAAACAGGTTTTGAAAATTATGCCTTCAAAAAAGGTTTTATAAGCAAAAATTCGAAATATACTAAAATACCATCTAAATACGTTCCTAAAATTCAAGAACTAGAAGGAGAAAAAATGCTTGATCTAGATTGTAAAAAGAACGAAAAAGAAATTTTCGAAGATTGGATGAACTCTTTTCTATTAGAAGCTTATACAAATCCAAAATTAAATGAATTATCTGAAATGGATATCTGGAATTTTATAGGTTTCCACACTAAAGGAACTATAAGAAATTATATGTTATCAATAGATAATAAAATAATAGAAGAATTAGCTGAAAAAACAACAGCTTATGATAGAATAGCACACATAATGAGAGTTCTATACAAAGAATTTTTTGGAAAAAATGTCATAAATCATAGAAATGAAATTTCTGAAAAAGAGTATTTAGAAGCAAAAAATCATTTGGCCAATATTCAAATATTTGATTTATGCTATATAGAATCTTATATTTGTGAATATAGAATATATTATTATAAATTAAAAGAAGAAGATAAAAATCATTATCTTAACATGTATATCACAAAACTTCCATATCCTGCTAATGAAATTATTATGGGAAGATTTATAAGAGAAATAAATAATAAAACAATTGAAAATAATTTCGGTGGAGCAACATCTGCTATAAGGGAGGAAATAAAAGAACGCTGTATGCAGGAAGCTACTCAGAAAAGATTTAATAATATAATTAGAATTTGTTGTCAAGATAATGAGGAAATTCCTCAAAAATATGGTTCTAATAAAAATTCTCGAAAATACCATCCTTATAAAAATATCCAAAGAAAAAGAAAATATCATTTTAGAAAAAGAAAATATTATCCAAATTGGAGAAAAAATAGATATTTTAGGGAAAGAAGTATCAATAAAAAACAAAAGAACTATTGCCCAAATAAAAAAGAAAACTGTAAATGTTGGTATTGCCAAGAAGAAGGACATTATGCAAATGTATGTCCAAAAAAGAAGGATAAAAAAGACCTAACCAAACAATTGGAAGTTGCAAAAACTTGTTTTATGGAACCTTTAGAAGAATCTGATGATGATCTAAAATATATTTTTGAATATGTCTCAGAAACAGACTCAGAAACAAACTCAGGAACTGAGTAATAGCGCTACATTTATTACTGTAAAAATTACAGAAAAATTTATTAATGCCTTCATAGATACAGGAGCAACAAAATGTTTTGCAAGTTCAAATATAAAGCTTAATTGGAAAAAGTTAGAAAATCCACTAAGAATTAGAATAGCCGATAAATCTATACACAAGATTAATTTAAAAGCAGAAATGGTTGAAGTATTCATTCAAAATTATAGATTCATTGTTCCATCTATATATAAATTAGAATCTGGAATAGATTTAATTATAGGGAATAACTTCTTAAAGTTATATCACCCTTTTATCCAAGAATTAACATATATAGTTTTAAAAGCCCCATATGATTCCTCTTTAAATCAAAAAGCAAAATTAATAAAAATTCCGACCACTACTCTAAACGAAATCTTAAAATTTAAAATATTTTCAATTTTAGAAGAATGTTATCTAAATTTATTCTTCCAAATAAACATTCCTAAAAATAATCTTGAAATTAAAATAGAGCAACTTTTAAATGAAGTATGTGCCGAGAATCCTCTGGATATTAAAAATACAAATAAAGAATTAGTGAGTATTAAATTGAAAGATCCTTCAAAAGAAATAAATGTTCAAAATAGAATCCCTTATTCAGCAAGAGATAAGGAAGAATTTTCAATAGAATGTAGAGATCTTTTAGAAAAAGGAATTATTAGGCTAAGTAAAAGCCCTCATGCAGCCCCAGCCTTCTATGTTGAAAACAATAACGAAATTAAAAGAGGAAAACGAAGAATGGTTATTAATTATAAGAAAATGAATGAAGCAACCATAGGTGATGCTCATAATCTCCCAAGAAAGGATTCCATCCTAGAAAAAATCAAAGGAGCAACTTGGTTTTCATCGCTCGATGCAAAATCAGGATATTGGCAACTTCGATTAGACGAAGAAACAAAGAAATTAACTGCTTTTACTTGTCCAACAAAAGAATCAACAGGAGTATTACTCTACGAATGGAATGTCCTACCATTTGGACTAAAACAAGCTCCAGGTATTTATCAGAGATTTATGGAAGAAAATTTAAGAGATTTGAATGAATTTGTTCTAGTTTACATTGATGATATACTAATCTTTACAAAACAGGATAAAGAAGATCATCTTCAAAAATTACTAATTGTTTTAGAAAGATGTAAAGAAAAAGGTTTAGTCCTTAGTAAAAAGAAAGCTAAACTAGCAAAACAAGAAATAGAATTTCTCGGATTAATTCTATCCACTGAAGGAAAATTAAAACTTCAACCAAATGTATTAGAGAAAGTAGATTTATTTCCTGATAAAATGGAAGATAGAAAACAATTACAAAGATTTCTAGGATGTATAAATTATATTTCGGATCAAGGATTTTTAAAAAATATAACAGACTATACTAAAAGCTTATTTTCAAAAATAAGTATAAAAAAGATTTGGAAATGGGAAGAAAAGGATAGCCTGCAAATTCAAAAAATTAAAGAGCTTTGTAAAAATCTTCCAGAACTTTATATTCCAGAAGAAGATGACTATCTAATAGTAGAAACAGATGCTTCAGACAAGACATGGTCAGGCTGTCTAAAAGCTAAAAAAGCTGAAAAAAGCTTGAACAAAGAAAAAGAATCACTAGATTCTAAACATTCCTCAAAGGAATTACTATGCAGATATATATCCGGAACATTTACACCAACAGAACAGAGGTATACTACCCATGAAAAAGAAACTTTAGCAGCGATAAAAACTATTAAGAAATGGAGGATTGATCTACTTCCTAAAGAATTTACATTACGAATGGACTCAAGTTATTTAACAGGTTTTATTAAATATAATTTACAAGCTGATTATAATCATGGTCGTCTGGTAAGATGGCAAATATTTTTATTACAATATCCAATTAAGATTGAATACATTAAAGGAAATAAAAATATTATTGCAGATACATTGACAAGAGAATGGAGTTCATTGTCAACACAATGAATCAAGAAATCCAGAAGCTTGAACAAGAGCTTGAAAGGTGCAATCACTGTCAGCAGCTAAGAGCTCAAATTCAATCTATCAAGAAGGCCATGGAAGCCATGAAAGTAACCCAACAAGCAACATTACCCACTACAATACCAATACTGACAACACCATCAGAGTTCAGCCAGCTAAGCGTGGTGGACCAGCCACAAAACCCAAAACCAAAACTAATTTTTTCTGAAAAAATCTCTGAAAATAAAACTCTGGCAGAAATAGTTAAAAAATCAACTCAGGACAAAAAATATTATGTCATCTATAATGGCCCAATGAAAGGAGTCTACGATGATTGGGCTAAAGCAGCCCCATTCACCCACCAGCCCAAAACTATTCACAAAGGAGGATTTTTGACAATAGAAGAAGCAAAAGAATTCCTCAAAGAATATGAAGTGCTCCACCCAGAGCAAATTCTAAGAAGAGCTGACAAAGCTCCAACCCAAGACCAAAGGACTCCAGTCCAAGTTCGAACAGGAATGCTGAAAAATATTCCCACAAGAGCCGAAATAAATGACAAGAAAAGGGTCTGCAGATCAAACTGTAGAGAAACCCTTAATCTGATTCTAAACTGGACTCTAGACAAAAGAGCGATATTGGGATATTATCCCATTAACAAAGAACAGCTAACGAAGTTGGTAATCTTCCCAGAGGCTTCACCCTCTGATACATATCAATTTTTCCAATATGGATTAATTGATACAATCCTAATTTTTGACAATTTAAATATTATTAAAAAATTTCCTACAGGTTTTATAGATGCAGTAAAAAAATTTAAAAATATGATTGATACAAGAGAACCAAGAGATATATCCCTAAAATTTACAAGTAGTCAGCCAATCTTCAATGAAGAAGGAGAATGTTTGATCCCAGCATTTCAAGTAGTTTTCATGTCAGTCTTCCCAGGAGATTTTCAACCAATAGAACAAGTTCAAGATTTATCAATCTACAGCGACGAAGGAAGATTGGCCAGCACATTGGCAAGGGTCTTCGAGAGAGCCCAAAAAATAAACAAAGAATCCAGAACAAGAATAAACTACAAAAGCAGAAACACTCTAATTGTTTCTAGTAAAAGAAACCAAATTGAATCAAGAGAGATGAGACTCCTAGTGGATTTTGAATCAGCATTTTACAACTTTTCTGGATTACTGGAAAAGCTTCCTGACGGGATAAGAAGGAATCTATGCCATTTACTAAAAGACAAAGAAGACCATAGGTGCCAGCTATGCACCTCAGAAATGTCTGAAGAAAGCAACAATACTGTAGACCCCACCCACGTGGGAAAAGAAGTGGATGAGACATCTGAGTCATCCATCAACATTATTATTGAATGACGTAAGAGCTTACATCACAAAAGCACCAATAATGTAGTTGGTGCGAACTAAGTGCTCAGTGACGCAACCAATGACGTCACAAGAAGGGTAAGGATGGGATTTGTCCATCAGACCCAACCATTATAAATAGATTGCTAAGTCATTTGAGAGAGCATCAGAAATCAGAAAGCAGGAAGCTTAAAGTACTCACAGGCCAGGAGGGCGAAGAGGAAGTAGCTGAGGCGATTCTGGAGTCTGATCAAATAGAAAAATAATTATAAGAAACTCCCTTCTGGAGTTAAATTGTAAAATCTCCCCTCTGGAGAAAAACACCTATTGTAAAATAACATTAAATAAAAGTTCATCTCCAGAAAGGTACATCTTCATCTCAATCTCTTTATATTATGAACTATTTAGAAGATTTGGAAATAACTGAAGAATCTGATTACTATAAAATAACTGCTTTACTTGATAATGAAAAATAAGCTATTTTAAAATCAGAACTAGATCTCAAAGCAAATGAGAATTTTAAACAAAGTTTTTTAAAAGAAATTTTTAATAGAAAGAACATAATATATTATGGAAAAATGCAGTTTGAAGCACCTGTAAAAATAGAATCTGCTAATGGAGAACTTGAAATAGCTCTAATAGATGAAGAACAAATAAACGAACAAATAAAGAAAATTAAAGATCAACAAAAAATATCTAAGATTGGATGGATTCATATTAGTACTATCCAAGTTTTAGTAAAATCAACATATATGAAAGGAATTAATTCACCAATAAGTTTAGCAATTTGTGATAAAAGAATTATTGATCCCATAGATCAAATAATTGGAATTATTCATGGAAATTTGACAAATGTAAATGTTAAATTTAATACCCATATTGGATATGCCATCCCCTTATCAACAAAGAATTTTGATAGATCCATAAGCTTAGCTTATAAGTTTCATAGACAAAGTTTAATGGAACAAAACGACGAACCTTTTTCAATTACATATGCAATAAACTATGCATTAACCAATAGTCATCATAGTATAGAATTTAAAAACAAAGAAGGAATTTATATTGATGATTTATTCCAAAAGGTTGTTAAAACTGAAACACCAAGGCGCAAACCTATTGAAAAACCAGTTTTATTATTAAGGGAACCATCAAGAAAATCGTGTTCCTCTAGTTTTCGAATAAGAGAATCTAAAATCAATAGTCCTCTAAGTTTATCCTATTTAAAAGACGATGAAAAAGATTCTGAAATACGAGATTTGACAAAAAAGATTGAAACACTAAATGAAACCTTAAAAAACAAGCTATGACAATAAATAAAGAAGAAATATATGTGTCTTATCAAAATAAGAAACAAGAACTCTTTGAAAGAGAAAATCATTTGAAATATTTAAGGTTTTCTGAAATAAATCAAAGAGCTTTCGAAGCTTTAGTATTACTTTATAATAATCTGAAAAAAGAAGTCGAAGAATTAGAAAGAATAATAGAATCTTTAGAAAATAACAATGAAGCTATGGCAGAAGATGCAGAAATTTTAATATGAAAGAATTTCAAAAAAGTCTTATTTCTTTAAAAACAATTAAAAAAAATATGAAAACAAGAATAATGGCTATAGCCATGAAAATAAAACATTTGACAATTGAATCTTCAGATTTAGAAGCAGAAATCAAAAGAGTAAATAAAAAGATAATAAAAACAAGGAAATTAATACAACGTTTTAAAACAAAAAAATCAGTCAAAAATCTAAAAGAAAATATCAAAAATAAATAGATTTATCGTGCTCGTAGATTGCATTATCTTCATATACAAAATATGATTGCGTTACAAGCTTTTGAATCAAGAATACATGTTCAAAATATTCAAGTAATACAACCTCTACAGGTTGAACCTCTAGAACAAGTACAAAACTGAATCCAAACAAGAATTACAAGTACTTTTATTACCTTTATAAAACCCTATAATCTAAAAAAGCATATAAAATGCCTGGTATAGCAAATCAAACATTACAAGATTTAAAAAATGATTTAGATTTTCAAAAAAGTCAAAAAAGATATTATGAAGTAAGATTACAGAATAGTAACATTTACACAAGAAATAGGAAAGAAGTAGAACAATTCTGTAAAAATTGTATAAAATGTATAACAAGAGAAATAGAAAAATTGCTAGAAGAAATAGAAGAATTTAATAATGCAAACCCAACCCAAGAAAGATATTTCAAAAATTAAATTTAATATGAACAAAACAGAAATTTTATTTGAAAAAATTGGTATCAGAGCCAAGTTAACGATTAAGGGAAACATTTTCTCTTTAGGTAACACTTTTAGTAACACGATTTTGGTTGCCAAATGTCACAACCGGATTGGTGAAATGCTCATAGTCACCTTAGCCATGGGCAAGTCAATGCCACCACAGATGGCACCATGTAAGTAATGTAACATAATTATTAGTCGCTTAATCTTATTCAATACTTAACTCTAACTGAGATATGTTGAGTTGAATTCGACTAAAATTAGATGTAGCTCATGAAAATTAAGTTTAATTTATGGTTCGACTCATTAATAAATAAATCAATTTATAAAATTATAGTTAAGTTTAGAATTATATATAAAAAGATTATTACAAAATTTTTTAACAAAATATTAATATATTTTGTTTTCTTCTATCATAAATAATTTTTTATTTATTAGACTTATTATATTTTATTTTATCTTTATTTTTTTATTATGTTATTTCTATTTAATTTACAATAAAATAAACAAAGATTTTAATTTAGATATTGCAAAAATAAAAAAACAATATTTTGTTATACAATGGCGAAAATATTATAACTATCAAAATGGATTGAATCCATGAAACAACCCGTTTAACAATATATTCTCATTTTTTTTCTATCTTTTAATGTTTTTAAGTTTTAACAAAACTTTTAACAATTCAGCCCAAGTATCTCAAATTCTAGCCTAATAACTTATTAAAAAGACAAAAAATTTGATCTAAAATTAATATTTTATTTTAAAAATTACCTATGTTGACTTAAAATAAATGGGCTGGCCCATTTAGCTTTTTGAGCTTTCCTTTCTATTTTGGAGGCATGTATATATACTTTTTTTTGGTCAGTGTCAAGGCCCACCAAAGACCCAAAGCAACAAAAGTGAATGGACCCCCAAGACCCACCCAATCCAAAAAACAATTCTATCAGATTCCTTGTGCACCATTTTTCCCAAGATTTTCAACGAAGTCAAACCTTCTCCACTGTTATCCCACATGTATATATACTTGATATATATATATATATATATATATATATATATATATATACCATGACCAAAAAAATTTATACTTGATATATAAACGTACGGACCTAAACATGTCAAGCCAACCCATTTGAAACTGAGAGAGAACTAAGGGGTCTAATATGGCCTCGGTCTTTAAGATTTTTAAAATTTTTATTTTTTAGTTGCTAATAGTATTAGTTTAATTATATGTTAATATGTCAGTGCCTGTTGTGGTAACTATAATTATGGTAGTTACAGTAATTATAAAACATAAACATAAAATAAAAATAAAAATAAAAAATATTATTAAAATATTAAAAGATATGAATTTAATTTTAATAATATTTTTTAAAAGTTGTTAAAATTATTTAATTACTATAGTTATTATAGTCATAGATCCTATAAATTTCACCTAATATGCACATGTGCATATGTTAATGTGTAGTATGTTATGATTTTTTTTTGTTAATATATTATATTATAGGATTTCACATGAATTAGAGGAGTAATTTCGATTAATTTAAATAACTAGTGTGTAATTTGAAAACAAGACAAACTAAGAGGTTGAATTTTAAACAGTAAAAATATCGGCACAATATTCTAAGACTTAAGATTAATTTTTTTTATTTATGTGTTTATATTTTAAGCGTGTTCCTTACACAATTGTTGGGCTATCTTTTGTATTTTAATTTTTTCAAACATTTATAATCATATTACATATACATTAAAATTAACAATCAGTCAATCACCGAATACAAAAGTATGTATTTGACTTCTTGCTAAACAATTATGATATTATTGTAAACAAATTTGATTAATTGTTTTTGTAGATTTGATTATTTTATTATAGTATATGTTAGATTATTCTATAATTATTTAATAAAAAATATGTGATCAATATATATATATATATATATATATATATATATATATATATATATATATATATATATATATATATATATATATATATATATAGTGACGGATATATATATGATTAAGAAATGTTTAAACTGAATTTGATTTACTCATTTTTCAAATAGAAAGAGAGAATATACGATGAACTAAATTCTAATTCTTTTATTTCAAATTCAGTAAATAATATTTGAAATGTTATTAAGCAACATATTAATTAAATAATTTATTAAGCAACATTATATTGAAAATTATATTATTTAAAAATTTAATTTAAATATGACCACTAAAGTATTGTCAAACACATTAAAATACCAAAATTTTTAAAGTATATTTGTTAGGCATAATTTTCAGATATTATAAAAAGTAACTAATGTATGGTTTAAGATATAATTTTATAGATCATATATGGATACATATTTAATAGTATTTTTGTGCTAAGAAATAAAATGGTAACTTTATTTTATTTAATGATTTAATTACCAGAAAAATTATATTATGTTGATCTTAGACATTAAAGAGAATAAGAATTCGTCTCAAAAATAATGGTATTGACATAACGACACTCATACACGAAGAAATATATTCATTAGTAACTAAAGAAGAGAAGACAAGGTCTATTAAACTAAGTGAAGACTATAAATTTGAATTTATTTTATTTAAAATTAAATTTAGTTCTTATAAAAAATTGATTTATGGTTAGGATTATCAAAAATTTTATTTAGTTTTAATTTATTTAGTAGTATTTTTAGGCGTTTAAAATTTAAATTAAATCTGATCTAATATAATAAGATCAAATTTGATAGAAATTAATTATCATATCTTTAGGTATTTTATGTTTAAATCAAATTTGATCTAATTAAATAAGATCATATTTAATTTAAATTAATTAGAGTTAATTTTGAGTCATATCTTTTATTTAATTTCAGATTTTATTATTTTATTCTAAAAATATTTAGTCCACTTTTAGGCTGATCAAATAGGAGTCTATTTAAATGTGTAAGATATTTTATACAATTTAATTTTTTATGAATAAAATTTTGTTGTTGCTTTATGTAATTTTTTTATGTATATTCAAGTGAAATGAGTTATTTGTTTTGCTTGTTGTATGAAGAAATTGAATAATCTAATTTAAAGTAATTTTTAGTGTTAATTTTTTTAATTTGATCTCTTTAATTTAAGTTGTCAAAGATAAATTTTTTTATAATCTAATTAAAAATTCTCTCAATAACCTAAGTTGTTAAGAATAAATTTTTTAAAAATCTAATAAAAAACTTTTTTTTTTTATTTTCGCTATGTCTTTGTTACTCGTTCTTTTTTTCTTATCATATTTTGTTTTTGTTTAGCTCGCTTTTATATATAAAATTTCTAATTTTTTCGCTGCCCTTCCTTGCCCTGCTCTGCCCTCAGATATATTTTTCAAATATAAATATTATAATTATGTGTATGTGTGCAAATTATATAGTATTATTGTTATACATATTATAATAAGTAATGTATAGTCATAACATTTTATACATACATACAACATATATATATATATATATATATATATATATATATATATATATATATATATATATATATATATATATGAAAACTACTTTCCTTGTTACAGTATTTATTTTACAATTATGTCCCTAATTTTTATGAATCTAGTTCTAATTATTGTAGACGAATTCACATACTCTGTGCTATTATAAAAACTTTTTTTTGTAATTTTTGTATTCACAACAAGCATCAGTCAATTCAATACAAATTTATATTATGTTCATATTGTAAGTATTATTATTCTAAAAACTAATATAATTAATTCTTTAGATACTTTGATAGTATTAAATTATTAATACTTGTTTTAATATATTTATACGTATTACGATTACATTTTTACTTAATTGAAAAGACTCTAAAAATAGTTTGTATTAAAAGCCAAGTGAAAGCTTAGTTCTGAGGACCAAAAAGAAAAGAAAATATATATATATATATATATATATATATATATATATATATATATGTAGTTACTCAACCTATTTAAACCATTGGAGTTCTTTAAACACCATTTAAAAATTTTTTCAAGATAAATATAGAGATAAAAATTGTTTATATATTGGTAAACTCAGTGAGCAGTCCTAGTAATAAGATAAATATAAAGATAAAAATTATTTATATATTAGTCAACTCAGTGAACAATCCTAGTTATAAGTCCTATTTAAAGATAGTAAAATCCTTGATCAGTTAGGATGGTTCCGTAGCACGAACCTTTGAAAGAGAATAATGACTTGGTGAATAAAGACTTTAACTGAATTAAAAAAGAAGTTTTATAATTGATCTGTACCATTCATAGGTAAAAATGAAGTTTATAAAAGACAAAATTAGTAATAATCATATTATAAATAAAGGCATGCTACACATACAAGTTTTTTTGACTTACAAGTTATACAAGTTGCTCCAAGTTTAAGAAAAAAACACGCGCTCCTTCAATAACACGTTCACTCTTCGTTTTTTTCCTCAATCAAAACGCAAACCATCAAGAAAAAAACACGCGCCCCTTCCACAACACGTTCACTCTTCCTCTTCTTCCTCAATCAAAACGCAAATCATCAAGATTCAAGGGACATTCAAAACAAACTACTACGATTCTGCAGAAATGTTCTAACTCCTCGCGAAGAGTAGAAGAAATCAAAAAGAAAAGATACAAATCTCCATAAAAAATCACCAAAAAAAAGGAAGAAACTACTGTTTTATTGTTCTTCTATGTTTTTCTTCTAGATTGTCTCTATCATGTGTCTCATCCTTAACCAACAAAATATTAAAAGATTTCAAGAAGAAAGATACTGTCTCTCCCTGTTTTGGGTGTATTTCTTAAATCCTTTGGGTGTATTTCTGTAATCCTTTGAGTGTATTTTTGTAACCGTTTGGGTGTATTTTTGTAATTCTTTCTGTAACCGTTTGGGTTTATTTCTGTAACTGTTTAGGTGTATTTTTGTAATCGTTTGGGTGTATTTATGTAATTATTTGGGTGTATTTCTGAAGTTCCATTATCTTCAAAACGATTTCAAAACTTGATTTCAAAAACCATGAAAATCGAAAAAGACGAAGCAAAGAGAGAGCGCATGAAAGAGATCCAACAAATTTGGCAAGAAACTCGAAAAAAGAAACAAAATCTTTTGAAAAATGGAAGTTATATATTTGTACGTTAATTGATTTAAATTGATTTAAAATTCTGTTAAAAAGGCACGTAACAAGCAGCGCGTTTAATAGGTGAGTTTCATTCAAACTTGTAAAGCTTGTAAATACAAAACACTTATATGTAGAGATTAATCCTTATAAACATATTAGAAGAAGAAAAGTTGAGAGCACACCAAAAAAAGATTATAATTTTATTCATATAAAACTTATTCAAGTAGCAGTCAAATTTAATTTTAGACTAAAAATTAATATTTCTATTTTTATGGTTATAAGAGATACAAAATTTAAAAAATTTTAAGAATTTTTAATTGCCATATAGAGAGTAATTATCATGATGGCCTAATATTTTTTAGTTGTTATCAAAATTTTGTCATGAGTTTAAAAAATAGATTAGTGAACATTTTAATGCAAAATATAATAAAGATTTAAGAGATTAGTATCTTACTAGATATTTTAAAGAAGACACCATACAAATAAGAGAATTATATTATAAGTATTTGATAAAAAAGTAAAATTAATTTATATTTCTTTGATTGGTTTAATAATTATTTTCAAGACTTTAAAAGAGAGTTTTGTTCTTTAACAAAAACGACCTCTATAGAATAACAATATTCTCGTTGAGAGACCATATAACTACCAGTGGCCCAAGACTTACAATTAGAAGTCACTCTTTATAAGCATAGTAGTGTAGAAAGCACTGTAGACAAAAATGACATTAAAAAATTTCTCAGTAACTTAACTATACTAACACAGTTTTAGATGTTATGAAAAAATAACTAGAATAAACATAGAAAAAGCAAAGGTATAGAAAAATCCATATACAAGTTTCAAAATCCTCACATAATCAAACTGAAAACAAATGTAGAAGGCGACAGAGACGATATAAAAGAAAAACTTAAATTAATAAGTAGGGACAGACGATTATCAATAGTTCAATACCATAAGTTTGGAAGTTAATAAAATATCACTAAAATCTTAAAATTATCAAAAATTCAAAAATTATTATCCAACACCAACTCTAGTAGATATAAGTATTGAGAAAAGAACACAATTAGTATAGAATAGCGGGTTCTGATTTAGTAGAATAGAATTTAGACGAATTAAGTGAACAATGTAACATCTTATCACACAGAACTTTACGCTTAAGTTGTAAATCAATGGTGACGAGACATTATGACACTCAAAAAAAGAGATACATACATAATACTTGAAGAATAATATTATAACTAAGAGCCTGTGAAAAAAGATAAACGTCGATAGTCATTAATCACACGCGAAATACGTTAACGCAAGTAAATGTCATATACAAAAGCAAAACATATACATGAGTTCACAATAGAATATATAGTAGTCACTAGTCTTGACCCACGAAGAAAAGACCGGCTAAAATATTACAACACTTGAGAATTTTCAAAATATATAACCTATCTCTTCAACAAAAGCCTATAAGAGAAAATACAGAATATACAGTAAAGTTTCAAAAGTGAAGAGAATTCTAAAGCCAAAATAAATTTCAAAGGTGATCCTCTTCGCTTTGCCACCAGAAACTCCCACACTCTCAGCAAGGTCCATTGCATCTTGCATCTAAAAAATAACAAATCCATAACGGGTGAGAACTTGAAAGTTCCTAGTAGGGTAACAGTTTCAACTAAAGACTATATAAGAAAATATGAATCCTCTAGACAACCTTGATCTCCAACTTCTCAAGAATCCAAACCTAGGCTCTTAACTAATCTACACAGGGTAAATTTTACTAAATTGAATGTACTTTAAACTACAACCAATCCCATTCATTCCTAAAAGTCATCATCTTTAATGCCAGTCCCAAGTCTCATTAATGAAATCAAACACAAATAATAAGCAGTACAAAGCAAACACAATTAGAGAGCAATTATAATAAATAGTACACTTAACAGTTAATAGAATGTCAATTAGGCAAACCAAAATAGTTATGCAGACCCAAACAATTTCAAACAAATGTAATATAATGCATGCTTGTTTTACTGAGCGTGAGCTCACATGTCAGTTAAACTGTCAAACCTGACACATCCAGTAGCTAATCCAGATATCATCTCTCTACCGTGCATCCCAGGAGGAACATAACACACATATATATGATTAACAAGAAGGGAATCCTCAACCTTCTGGAAGGAAATCCTCTACCTTCCACTATCTCACTGGAGGCAGCGCTATCTGGGATATAGTGCCCGTCACACTTCACAATCAGAGAGAGACTGTGGTGTAGTAAGAAAGGAAATTCTCAATCTAACTCGTCCATACCACAACTAGAAATTAAATTGAAGGAAATCCTCAACCTTTTATCTAATTTCCCGGTATAATAAGAGAGGGAATCCTTAACCCCGCTTGTCTACCGGAATAAGAGAGGGAATCCTTAACCTCAACTTGTCTATCCGTGAATGGGACAAAGCCACCGTCCTCACTGTGGGTGGGATGAACCACCATTTTCACAACATCAATCATAATCTCATTTCAATCATAATCACAATCAAACATAACCAAGATCAAAATTCAAACCACAATTATATATAATCATATTTCAATCAAATCTTATCATAATCATAATTATTTATGTTCACAATTATCACAAGGATAATTATCTTCAAACCGTAAGTGGGATAAAACTTCCGTCCTCACCACAGTGGGTGACGTGCCTCTAATGACCAGTTTAGAAATTTCAATAAATCAAAACTCAAATTTATCGCAAGTACAGTTCCAAACCGGTAACTAGCACTAGCATTGTCAGAGTTTAATTTGGTTGTCACAGATTCAACCCAATTCGAATAAAAATAGCCGAGAGTATTACTCTCAGGTCATTCTTCTTAAGATGTGCAATTGTGTGAATCAGATTTGGTTAGAATAACCGGGGTTGATAAGCAATAACAAAAAATTATACTGCGAAGCTAAATATGCGAGAAACTTAAACTGCAAGAAACTAAAGCAAGATGATGGAATTATCAACTAAAAAATTATGGAATCAACAAAGCATGACATGAATTAAAATCTATTCTAAGGAAACTAATTAAACTAACTAAAAATAACTAAAACAGAAAATAATCAAAGAAGGTTTTTGGGTTTTAGTATAAACGTAAAAAGCTCTTGGCTAACTTGTCTATTGCAACACACGAGATGGAATCCTCAACCTCAACTTGCCTACTCGTGAGCGGGACAAAGCCACCGTCCTCATCGTGGGTGGGACGAACCACCATCCCTATAATATCAATAACACAAGCGAGACAAAAATTCACGTCCTTACCAATTCAGTTATCATATCACATAATCATGCAAGAGGGACAAAACACACGTCCTTGCCAATCAGTAATCATTATCGACCAAACCCATTATCATAATCAAATCTAGCATTAATCATAATCGCTATCATATATCTCAAACATAGTTTTCATCATAAATCTCATATAAATCCTCACTTTTTGACATAAGCCTTTAATCAAATCGGTTCAATCATAATCATAATCTTAACCAATTATACCCCATCTATTACTAAAATAACTACCATAATCGATTTGTGAGTGGGGCAAAGCCACCGTCCTCACCATGAGTGGAACGAACCACCATCCTCACAATATTTAATACATTTTATTTTACACGTCTTATAGGGAAGTACCCCAATTTAAATTCATTAATTCTATCCCCAATGATATTAAGGTCAAAAATATAAATTTCAGAGTTCATACAAAGGTTACAGGAGGTTACAAACTCGTCGGATGTGTTAAATAGTTCAAAAACAGCATTTCAATAAAATTCGGGGATCGTGCATATGCATGGCTCGTGTGTACATGCGGAACCTGGTTCAGTTTTAGCAAGAAATTGGCATCGTGCATACGCATGGATTGTGCATACACGCGTCATGTGTATGCATGCATCGTGCATATGCGCAGTACCTAGTTCGGCCACCAATTCTACAAACTCTGCACAATTCAATTTTAAACACCAATTTCCAAACACCCATAACTTTTGCTACAAAACTTGTTTTTCCTCCATTCTTCAACCGTCTTAAAGTAGACATTCCTAATTTTAATTCAAGATAAATTTTATTGATTTTCAAATTTCAGGGGCCAAGTTATGACCTTCTAAAGTTGACCAAAATTTTCCAAAAATACATTTTTCTACAACATTAGATTTTACCATTTCTCAATTCTTTCTCTTTTGAAACCAACATCAACAAGCCTCATCCATCATTTACACTCCATCAACTCATCAAACACTCTGGCTAGGGAAGCACCACAGTGGTAGCAAGGAGCTCACTGTCTATTGCAACAAGGGAATAAAGATGAGATAATTATTTAGAAGGTGTTTAGAGAGGAATTTTACAAAAAAATATTTTTCAAACTCTACAAGGCAAGCTAAGGAGTTGGAATTGCTACAAATGAAGCAAGGATCTTTGACCGTGGCTGCTTACAAGAGCAAGTTTAAGGAATTATGCCGCTTTTTGTGGAATTGTCAGGGTTCCCCTAAGGGGTACGACGAATGCAAATGTAGGAAGTATCAAGATTGTCTGAGAGATGACATCATGCGAGCTGTGGTGTGTAACATCCTAATTATCCTAAGCCTTACCTCATGCCGTAAAGCAAAGATTAATCAAGGATTACGATAATTCTAAGGTTCATACATAAATATATAGAAGGAATAATAATTCTAGAAGCCCGATGAAGGAAATAAACTCAAAAACAGGATTTGAAAAGTGAAAAACGTACTCACGAAGCTACTAACTTAACGCACAAGATATAGATATAATATAACAAAATATAAGAGTATAATAGCATAAGAATCTAGCCACGGCTCGTGGAGTTTAAGCTGGCTAGCCATATACAGACAATACATAAATATGAAGATTTAAAACAGCTTATACAAGTTTTCCTCTCAAAGTAAGCCTCTAGGCAAAAGTAAAAACAAAAGTGAGAGTACAAATCAAAATAACCAAAAATGACAACAAAACAGAATAAGATCCTCCACTCTGCTACCATCACGTAACTCACTAAGGTGGGTTACGGCCTGCATCTGAAAAATATCAACAACGTATGGAATGAGAACCGGAGGTTTTCAGTATGGTAACAGTACCCAGTAATGTAAGATGTAAGCCCCTGGGATGTTAGAGGCAATCCTAGAGCTTCATACTAAACAGATATTCAAACTTAACGAAATAAATAACTTAGACCATAAACAAATAACATGGTTTCTAATCTTAGAGGATTTCTAACTAAAACTAGTCACTGCTGTCCCACAACCTTCACCAACCTACCCTCCGTGCGATCCCATCGCCACTGCCTGCCTAACCTCCGTAGCTCCAGACAAACACAGATAATGTAAGCAAGGAAAACACAGGTAGTATTCATATATATAACAAGTAATTCAAGAAGCAAGTAGGCATGTGATACAATTAGGCAAACTCAAGTAATCAAAGCAAGCAAGCATATAGAAGATGCATATGATGAATGTCTGTCCTATTGGATATGATATCACATGTCGGTTATTGTGCCAAATCCGACAGAAAATTCGGACGGCAACTCCCGGATTAGTCTCTCTGTTGCGCATACTCAGGAGGAATAATTTCGAGGGATAAGTGTCTTACCACCTTCTCCTTTCAGAGGGAAATGTTTCGAGGGAGAGTGCCCTACCACCTTCCTCTGGATGCCGTATGATTCTGTGGGTTAGTGCCCTACCACCTTGCAACCAGAGAGAAACCCATGTTCAAGAGGAAAAATTTTGAGGGATGAGTGCCCTACCACCTTCTCCTTTCAGAGGAAAAACATTTCGAGGGAGAGTGCCCTACCACTTTTCTCTTGAGCGGTAACCATGAGTGAGAAGTCCAGCTTCAAGCCTCATATCCGAACGTAGGCGGGAGACTGCCACAGCCCCTACGACGGATAACAATGCATATCATAATCACGTATTCAATCTCAGAGGCCACTCCTCATAGCACACTTTCACTCATACTCATTCCATCATCCATAATCATTCATTTCCAAGTTTTCAACTCATCACAACCATCATCAATTCACAATTTTCTATTCTGAACTCACTTGTTCATCAATTTCTCAATTCATATACCATTCTTCCTTCGCACTCCACCAAACCCATCCTTAGTATACCAGAAACTTAAGCCTCCATTCTCTAACTTTTCAAAATAATACCAAACCAAAACTCTCAAGACCTTACCCATGTTTTAATGCCCAATAATAAGCCCAAGAGTCTTAAAATGGTGTCACAGAAGCTTACAATCTTGTTGAGAAGGTGAAATAGTGAAAACAAAGCTTAAGTTTGAAAAATAGGGCATGTGCATACGCATAAGGGTGTGCGCGCGCACGCCCAGGAGATTTTAGAAAGTGTGCGTACGCATAGAGGTGTGTGTATGCACGAGTGCAAAATTTTTCAAACTCTGGTCGCTCGCACAAGGTGTGCGAACGCCCTCAACAGAGTGCACCTTCCAACGTGTGCGTGCGCACAGGTTGCAAATCTTCGTTGGTTGTGTGCGTGCATAGGTTGTGCTAGCGCTCTAAACAGAAAGCCTCGCCCTGTGTGTGCGTACGCACAAGTCTATGCGTGCGCACATGTTTAAAAATTCACAGGGGTGCGTGTGAGCACATACCAGAAATCACAAAATTCTGCAACATTGCAAAATTTCAGATTTTGATACCAAACTTTGAATGATCATAACTTCCTCTACAAAAATCCAAATTTTACAAACTTTATATAAATTTGAAGACTTTCCAATGATATTCAATTCTAAATAAGTTTCAACAAATTTTGAAAACTGAGACACAAGTTATAACTTGTCAAAGTTCACTAAAAACCAGTTTTTACCAAAAACCTCAAAACTTTAATTTTAACCAACTTTCCATTCAAAACCAAATCAAACCTGCTCAATCATCATAAACCACTACCCCACACAATCTCTTACCTTTTCATATCATTCTCCTCAATTTTACACCTAAATTACTCAACCATGGCACCATATATCACTACCAATCCATAATTCCCAATTCAATCATAATCCACACTCATAATCATCATCAACCAACAACAACCAAAACAACTCCTCATCAATTCTAGTAATCATCACCAACAATATCTAACATTAACCAAATCCATCATAAGACTCATCAACACCAATCACATTATTCAAAACCACAATATCATTATAAGCGCTCATAATTTTCCTCATTCACCAATAACATTTTCACAAATCATCATCAATCATCAACAATACCAATAACTCTCAACAACTATAATAATTCTCAACATTCATCATCAACCACAATAACTAACAATCAATATCATCATCAACATCCATCTTCAAATCTCAACATCCACCAACACAACTCATCAATAATCATCATCTAATAATATGTATATCATCCCATTCAAACCCTTTCATCCCACATACAAACCATCATCAAGCATACATTTACATACAATTAATCATACAATCACACCCTTCAACCTATCTTAAAGTCAACTAGCCTAAGTGTCCATTGATATTACATATTATATAGAGGAGACCGAAACCATACCTTGGCTGCTCTCTAAAAAGCACACCGCATCAAGATTGGAATCCAACAAGCTTTCAACTCACCAACAAGCCACCAAAGCTCAACTAACATCATATATATACCAAAATCAAAACCTAAGATACACAAAATAACTAAACACAAGGGTTTAGTGCAACCTTACCTTACCCAATGAGATTAGGGATAAAATCCAATAATTACCTGCTACTAGAGATCACCTAAATAAGCAAAACCACAAAATCTACTCAAAACCATAACCCCAAAAATGTAGAATTCTAGGGCTGGAAACTGGAGACTGAGATGAAATTTCTTACCATGTTTGCTTATATATAATCGAAGAGCTCGACAAGAGCTTCGCGTGGCTGCAAACGGCTCGTCAATCGGAGGTTTGTAACTCAAGTTATGGCTCCTGAAAGATGGAGGTGAATAGTGACATCACCTCTTCTCCTCTCTTCTCTTCAAACCGCGCCTCTCTCTCTTTGGGCTGGAAAATGAGCTCAAAGCTCATTTAATGAACTTATATATGTTGGACCTTGGGCCCGGTCCAACCCGTTAGTGTTTTTGGTCCGTTTGGCCCACTTTGGGCCAAAATCTTTAAGATTAGTTCTCGGTTTTCGATTCTAAATTATTTTTGCCTTTTTAAAATAATAAATCAATTTTTTCCCAAAATATGCGGTACTGGGAAGACTAGAGCCGGTTCTGTCGGCTTAAGAGCCAGTACACATTTTTACAAAAACTTTTCGAAAAAGATATATTTTCCAACTCAGAAAAATTTACTGAAATCAAATTTTACCTTTAAATTTTCAAATTAAAACTTCTAAATTTTAAATCTATTCTGGGCACTAAAATTATTTTATTAAAACAGTTTTACGTGAAAAACTCTGGTTCTTACATGGTGTCTCTTGAGATAAAAAACTTTGCGGAGTTGGTAAACAAGAGCCGCATGGTAGAGGATCACTCTAAGAGGATTGAAATCCCTAGGACCAACCGTGGTGACTACCACAACCAGGAATGTGCAAGATCCTTTGCTCTAAGGGGCCATAACTTCAAGAGAGAAGGTTACAATAAACAACCTCCGCAAGCCCAAAACAACTTTCGAAGGAAGAATAACAACAACAATCATCAAGGAAGGAGGTATGGGAGGTAACCTCAGAATGATATGATATGTAGGCAGTGTGGAAGCTATCATCCAGGAACTCCATGTTGAGTTGGATTGGGACTATGTTATAGATGTGGAGGAGCTGGTCATATGTCCTGGAACTATCCTGAGAAGGCTAACCAGAATGCTACTAGAGCCCCACAGCAAGGTCGTGTATACACTATAATGGCGGAGGATGCCGTTGGGTTTGATACCTTGGTTAGAGGTTAATAAGAGATTGGTGGTAATGTGTTAAATGCATGGTATTACTGATAAGTTGCTAATTTAGGATCGTTGATGCCGAAATTGTATTTGAATTCAGATTTAGTAGCAGATTATATGATGACTTAGGATAATATTGGGTATTTGGTAAATTGTTGAGTACACGAGACAGGTAAAAATGGAGAAAGGTAAATGAGCATTATTTAGGCTTGAAATTGGCTGCATTTGACATTGAATGGCATTCAGTTTTAGTTAGGATGAATGAAATTGTTTGTATCTATGATTAGTTGAATATTGTTGAGACTGTGCATGAAATATGATGAGTATGTTTACGATTAAATAGTTATGAGATTTTGGGATACATGAGTAAGTTCTGATTTTGATGATGATGGATTGGTTTACAATATGCATATATTGTAAATTCTGTATTGATGGGAAATTGGTGCAAGTTGGGAGTGAGAATTTTATGAGAATTTAACATGGTTGTAATTAATGTAAATAAGGACGGATAACCTGAATAGGTACCCTAAAGTGTGTTAAGATCTTAGGTAGTGTGATTATTTTGATTAAGGATTTTAATGAACTTGTGATTTAAACTTAGAAATGCGCTAGGGTCCTAGATTACAATTGAAGTCTTGGGATAAGCGTAAGCATTATTTAGGTTATATGTTGAGAAAGCTTAGAAATGGGCCTAGGTTTTGTAGTCCGATAAGAGAATATGATGTAAATGTATGGTAGGCATTTGATCTTAGTTGTCATAAATGAAATTTAGTGATTATCTAATATGTTAATTTGTGGTTTAGTAATTAAGGAATGAGTGATTTGACTCTTACTAGATAAAAATCAGAGTGATGCAGCAGAAGCTTGCGGAAGTATTAACATATGATAGATACAAATAAGAGCTGTAGAAGGTGACTAAAAAAAATATCTTAGGCTTAAGTACTCAAAGATTTTAGCAGGTTGATTTCCAAAAAATTAAGTTTAATTATGGCTGTAAGATTTGATTGATTCAGAAATGGTTATGGAAATGAGTATCAGTGTGTAACTGGATTTGGGTGATAAGTGAGTGCAAGATGTTGTGTTTGAGGAACAGTTATTACGATAATAGATCATGTTAATTTTGGTTTTAGGATAAAGACTAAAAATAATTAGCTTCAAACGAATTCGAGATGTGGAAATGAAGTGTTGAGTTGTGTTGAAGTGGGAATGCTAAGGTTGTGTTGCGATTAAATTGAGAAAACCTGCGAAGGCTGGTGAATTTCGACTTAGAAGAGATTTCATCAATTTCGGTAAGAATTTGAAGAGTTTTGAAGACTTTGAGTTATGATTTTGATTGGTATAGTTGTGGAAGGTTTTATAAATAGGAAGATGAACGTGTTATTTGATTAGCTATTAAGAAAAATCTAGAGAAAGTTAAGAGTAAGACAAGAATACATCGTAGACTTAAAATTCGATTAAGTTTATGAGTGGATGTGATAAAGTATGAGGGAGGTGATAAAGTATTTAAATTGACATTAAATAGTAAGATGAATGATGTGAGTTTGGTTGAATTTGAGGAAGCTTTCAATGGTGATCTACCCAAGTTTTGTTTTCTTTTCATGAACCAAATTTTTAGGACAAAATTTTAAATAAGGTAGGTAGGATATAAAATTCGGTCTAATCGAAAGTAATTAAGTAATTAATTAAATATGAACAAAAATGGTTAGAAAAGTTAGCAATCAAAATTTGATCATTTAAATATAATATTTGGACTCAATGAATTTTTCTAAGTCGAAAAACATAATTTTTTGCGTAAATTAAAGATGCACACTGAAAATTTAACCGGCAGTACCAGCTGAGATCTGTCCGGTACTGCAGTTGAGAAAATCAATTATGGGTGAGAAAAAGTTAATAAATTAAAATTCATGATTTGAGAAGGTAAAAATATTTAAAATGTGAGTTAAAACGCTAATGTTAAAGGTTTTAATCCAAAATTGGGCCTACGGACTAAACTAAGTGAACCGGATCCAAGTGGGTCCAAGCCCACACATACGCACGCACGCACGCGCATATATATATATATATATATATATATATATATATATATATATATATATATATATATCCATAACTTAATGAAATTTAGCACCAATTTCCCATTTTGAGAGAGAGATTCGGTGGTGAAGAGAGAAGAGAGCGGAGAAATGAAACCTTAGCAACCATCAACTTCAAACCTCCATAATTTTTGCTCTGGTGCTCCGATTGACAAGCCGTTTATGACCATACATTGCTCTTCTGGCACTCTTTGATTATATTTAGGTATTATGATGAGTATCTCATTGTCCTTTACCTAGTTTTATTTTTCTCCTCTGATTTTGTATTTTGGTTTGGGTTTTGAGAAGATCTTGTAATTTTGGTTGTTTAGGGGTGCTCTAATATGAGCTATTGATGCGTTTTATCAACTATTTTTTATGGATTAAGGTAAGAATCCTCCAACTCTTGTGATTTATGAGATTTTATAAATCCTAAGTTGATGTATGTATGAAATTGTGTATATTAGAGTATTGGGTGCTTTTGAGTACACATTTGGAACTTGAGATTAGCTTGTAGAGCTTTTGGGTGAGCCTTGAAGCGGAGAATTCAAGTGTTGGGTGTGAACCGCCATCACTAAAGGTACGGTTTAAGTTTTATTTAAGTACCGTGTGGTGTGATGAGAATTCGTAGGTTAGATACCCCTAAGATTATGTTTGAATTGTGTAATTAGATGGTATTGATATGTATAGTTGATATGTTGTGGTAATTAATGATTGGGTTGAGAATTGTGTGATTTTGCATATTTGGTGTATTGAAAAATTTGATGAATTGGATAATTATTTTTGGGTTGTGGAATATGTATTAAATTTGTGAATTTGGGCCGGAGGCCGGGAAAAAGGTAAGGACAGTAAGTGATGATTGAATTATGTGATGATATATGTGATTGAATAATGTTCGGTTGCTCGGGTAGATGGCAGGTCGAGTGAGGTCGAGGTGGGAGAAACTGGGTGTTAGAGAGGATCTGGATCTGGGCGTGAGCTTCGGGGCTCAGGCGATCGGCGGAGCTGTCAATGGGTCAGCCGATGGGGTCACCTGCAAAGACACTCTGATGCTTAAGTTAGTAGCCATATGAAGAGGTGGCCAAATAGGGTAAGAAAGGTGATGTACCTCTGGGGAGGGGTAGGTCCCTCCCAATTTATACTCTGAGCTCGGGTGGGCCCTGATGAACGGATATTTTATACACTTTTTGGGGGTAATTTCATGTAGAATTTAGTATGTTTTAGTTAGTTTTTAGTATAATTTTATTAGTTTTTAGGCAAAATTCATATTTTTTGACTTTACTATGAGTTTTTGTGTTTTTTTTTTGTAATTTCAGATATTTTCTGGCTGAAATTGAGGGAGCTGAGCAAAAATCTAATTTAGGCTGAAAAAAGGACTGCGAATGCTGTTGGATTCTGACCTCTCTGCACTCGGAATGGATTTTTTGGAGTTACAGGAGTCCAGTTGGCGCGCTCTCAATTGGGTTGGAAAGTAGACATCCAGGGCTTTCCAGCAATATATAATAGTCCATACTTTGTGCGAAGATAGACGACGTAAACTGGCGTTCAACGCCAGTTCCATGTTGCAGTTTGGCGTTCAACGCCAGAAACAGGTTGCAAGTTAGAGTTCAACGCCAGAAACAGGTTACAACCTAGCGTTCAACACCAGAAACAGCCCAGGCACGTGAGAAGCTTAAGTCTCAGCCCCAGCACACACCAAGTGGGCCCCAGAAGTGGATTTCTGCACTATCCATCCTAGTTTACTCATTTTCTGTAAACCTAGGTTACTAGTTTAGTATTTAAACAACTTTTAGAGATTTATTTTGTATCTCATGACATTTTTAGATCTGAATTTTATACCTTTTAACGGCATGAGTCTCTAAACCCTATTGTTGGGGGGTGAGGAGCTCTGCAGCGTCTTGATGAATTAATGCAATTATTTTTGTTTCCCATTCAAACATGCTTGTTCCTATCTAAGATGTTCATTTGCACTTCACTATGAAGAAGGTGATGATCCGTGACACTCATCACCTTCCTCAATCCATGAACGTGTGCTTGACAACCACCTCCGTTCTACATTAGATTGAATGAGTATCTCTTAGATTCCTTAATCAGAATCTTTGTGGTATAAGCTAGAATTGTTGGTGGCATTCATGATGATCCGGAAGGTCTAAACCTTGTCTGTGGTATTTCGAGTAGGATTCTGGGATTGGATGACTGTGACGAACTTCAAACTCACGAGTGTTGGGCGTAGTGACAAACGCAAAAGGATCAATGGATCTTATTCTGACATGATCAAGAACCAACAGATGATTAGCCGTACTGTGACAGAGCATTTGGACCATTTTCACTGAGAGGATGGGAAGTAGCCATTGACAACAGTGACATCCTACATACAGCTTGCCATGGAAGGAGCCTTGCATTTATGAAAGTGAAGAAGCATTATGTTACAGAAATTCAGAAGACAAAGCATCTCCAAAACTCCAATATATTCTCCATTATTGAGTAACAATTATTTATTTTATGCCCTTTCACCTTTTACAATTGAACTAAAAAAAACACTGTTGTTGGTATCCTGACTAAGAATAATAAGATAACCATAGCTTGCTTCAAACCAACAATCTCCGTGGGATTTGACCCTTACTCACGTAAGGTATTACTTGGACGACCCAGTGCACTTGCTGGTTAGTTGTGCGAAGCTGTGAGAAATAGTCCATTAATATTGGCATACACAATTTCGTGCACCAAGTTTTTGGCGCCGTTGCCGGGGATTGTTTGAGTTTGAACAACTGATGGTGAATCTTGTTGCTTAGATTAGGAAAAATTTGTTTTTTTTTCACTAGAATTGCATCTTTTATTATCCCTTCTAAAAAAAATAAATATTTAAAAAATATTATTTTTCTTTATTTTTAGTTTTTCTGTGAGTTTAGTGTCATGTTTTAAGTTTGGTGTCAATTGCATGCTTTTCTTTATCTTTCAATTTTCGAATTGCATGTTCTTTATTTTTCCTTGATCTTCAAATTGTTTTTGTCAATTCTTTCTATTTTGATCTTTTGTTTGTCTTGTTTTGTGTCTTTTCTTGTTTTTCTTGTGCTTTTTCAAATTTTTAGTTTTTAAAATTTTTTAATTTTATTAAATACCTTTTTAAAACACGTTAAATTTATAGGTCAGTTGGTTAGAGAGTTGGCTTATGTTCTTTGCAATTGGGTATCTTCTTTTTAAAACTTTTTCAAAAATAATTTTTTTTCTTTGATTGAATCTTGTGCCAAACTTTAAGTTTGGTGTTCTCTTGTTAATTTTCTTTAATTTTCGAAAATTTAATTTGATTTTTCAAAAAAAAAAAAATTAGTTTGGTGTTCTTTCGTTTGTTCTTATTGTTCTTGTGAATCTTCAAAGTGTTCTTGAGTCTTCTTTGTGTTTTGATCTTAAAATTTTTAAGTTTGGTGTTCTTTGGTGTTTTTCCTCCAAAATTTTCGAAAGCAAGGAACATCTAAAAATTTTAAGTCTTGTGTCTTTTGTGTGTTTTTCTCTTTCATTATAAAATTCAAAATTCAAAAAAAAATATTTTCAAACTATTTTAAGCCTTATTTTCGAATTTTTTTATATAAAAATTCAGATTTCAATTTAAAAATTTTTCAAATCTTATCCTTTTAAGATTTTTTAAAAAAATTTATATCTTTTTCGAAAATATCCTAACCACTTTCTCTCTACTCACTTTTTTGAAAATCTTCATACAATATTTTTAAATTCTTTTTTTTTATTTTATTTTTACTTTTA
Source organism: Arachis hypogaea (assembly GCF_003086295.3). Classification (NCBI taxonomy): domain Eukaryota; kingdom Viridiplantae; phylum Streptophyta; class Magnoliopsida; order Fabales; family Fabaceae; genus Arachis; species Arachis hypogaea. Next base: position 8,568,788 of record NC_092045.1, read on the forward strand.
TTTATTTTTAATTTTATTGTCGTCTTTATTTTATTTTATTTTATTATTATTATTTCAAAATTTTTAAATATAATAAAATAAATTCACATCATCTCCCTTTCTCCATTATGGACTTAAGGGGAAATGAACAGTCCAGAAGGACTCTGGGGTCATATGCTAACCCCACTACTGCTTCATATGGGAGTAGTATATGTATACCCTCCATTGGAGTTAGTAGTTTTGAGTTGAACCCTCAGCTCATTATCATGGTGCAGCAAAGTTGCCAGTATTCTGGTCTTCCACAGGAAGAACCTATAGAGTTTCTGGCACAGTTTTTACAAATTGCTGACACAGTACATGATAAGGAAGTAGATCAGGATGTCTACAAATTGTTACTGTTTTCATTTGCTGTAAAAGACCAAGCTAAGAGGTGGTTAAATAACCAACCTAAGGACAATATAAAGACATGGAAACAGCTGTCAGAAAAATTCCTGAATCATTATTTTCCTCCAAAACAGATGACACAGCTAAGGCTGAGCATCCAAGGCTTCAAACAAGGAGATAATGAATCCCTTTATGATGCCTGGAAGAGATACAGAGAGATGCTGAGAAAATGTCCCTCTGAAATGTTTTCAGAGTGGGTGCGGTTAGACATCTTCTATTATGGGCTTATAGAGAAAGCTCAAATTTCTCTAGACCACTCATCTGGTGGATCTATATACATGAGAAAGACAACTGAAGAAGCTCAAGAGTTCATTGATACAGTTGCCAGAAATCAGCATCTGTACCTGAGCAGTGAACCTTCCATCAATGAAGAGGCTAAAACAGTAACTGCTGAACTCAGTCCTACAGAACAAGTTACTGAATTCAATCAGCAACTAAATTTTCTAACAAAACAGCTAGCCAAATTCAAGGAGATACTACAAGAAACAAGAATGGCTAATATGAATATGGAAATACAGTTGAAGCAAACAAAACGGCAGTTATCAAAACAAATAACAGAAGAATGCCAAGCAGTTCAATTAAGAAGTGGGAAAACATTAAATACCTCACTTCAAGGCAGCAGGAAGCCAAGAAATGAATAGACTACTACTCAAAATCCTTCTGAGGACAGTCAGAGCCCAGAGAGGAAAAATTTTGGCGCTCAAATGCCAGAAAATGGGTGGGAAGCTGGTGTTGAACTCCCAACCCATGCTCAGTCCTGGCGTTCAACGCCAGAAACAAGCAAGGAATTGGCATTGAACGCCCAAAGGAAGCATAGTTCTGGCATTCAGACACCAGAAACAGGTAAGGAGTTAGCGTCTAACGCCACTCCAGCTTCCACCCCTGGCATTCAAACGCCAGTGGGAGATCAGACACATACAAGTGCTGATAGCAACCCCTCTAAAAAGGCTTCTCAACCCACATCTGTAGGCAATAAACCTACAGCAACTAAGGTTGAGGAATACAAAGCCAAAATGCCTTATCCCCAGAAACTCCGCCAAGCGAAATAGGATAAGCAATTTGCCTGCTTTGCAGACTATCTCAGGACTCTTGAAATAAAGATTCCGTTTGCAGAGGCACTTGAGCAAATACCTTCTTATGCTAAGTTCATGAAAGAGATCTTAAGTCATAAGAAGGATTGGAGGGAAACTGAAAAAGTTTACCTCACTGAAGAATGCAGTGCAGTCATTCTGAAAAGCTTACCTGAGAAGCTTAAAGATCCCGGAAGTTTTATGATACCATTGACAAACCCCAATTTGACGGTTTGTTTTGTATTAAGTTTAGAGTGTCTTGATAACCTTTTGTCACATTTAGCCTATGAATTAGCATGGTTTTGTTATCTCTCCCATATTCGTACTTAAGCGTAAAAACATGCTTTTTAAGCCTTATTTTGATGAACTCTAATTTCTCTTTGATTCCATAAGATGCCTTGATGTGTTTGCTAGTAATTACAGGATTGAAATAGGCTAGGCATGGATCAAAGGAAGCAAGGAAGGAAGCATGCAAGTGGAGAGAAGCACAAAAAGCCAAAGAGTTGATCTCGGCCAAGCACGCGTACGCGCACAAGGCGCTCGCGCGCACATCGCAGAATTAGCCAGGGACGCGCACGCGTACCGTGCGCGCACGCGTCGTGGTCCGCACGTGATTCTTTTATTACAACACGTGCCTGGCGATTTTTGGAAGGTTTCAGCAACCAACTTTGGCGCCAAAATGCATATAAGAGCCAAGGATTGAAGGGGATTGACACACATTCACATCCATAGACTAATTTTAGATCATTAGGTAGATATTTTTAGTTAGTTACATTTGTAGAGAGAGAAACTCCAACTTCTCTCTAGGATTCATCTTCATTTTCTCAATTCTCAACCATTCCTTGGTGAGATCTATTACAACACTCAATTTACTTTGTTCATGTTGTAGATCATCTTCTCTAATCTCATTAGTGTTTGTAATTGTTCTAATCTCATAAGTCTTAGATTCAACTTTGTTGTTATTGGATTCTATTGATTCATTGAAGATTTCATTTTCATTGTTGTTCATTGTTGATTGTTGTTAATCTCTTGTGTTGAATTGCTTTGATTCTAATTCTTCTCTCTCCATTTTGCTATGTCTTTCATTCTTGCTCTCCAAGTGTTTGAGAAAATGCCAACTTTAGATATGGAGTAGCATCCCCTCACTTGGCCTAGTGGTTGAGTCATTGGAGACACTTGAATAATGGATGTCAATTGTTGATTAAGAATTGAGAATTGCTAATTGACTTGGAGTGCACTAAAGCTAGACTTCCCTAGGGTAAGACTAGGACTTGTGACTCAAGTTAGTTACTTTTACTTGACTTTCCTCTATAATTAGGGGTTGACTAAGTGAAGCAACACTCTTTTGTTATCACAATTGAAGGAAACTATAGTGATGGAACTTCCAACGTTCAACCTTGGCCAAGGTTTTTACTATTGATTGATTGTTGTTCCCTTTTATTAACACCTCTAGGCCACATTCTTTAGACCACAAAGGACCACTTAACCAATAGCATGCATCCTTTTAGCATTCCTAGGGAAGAACAACTCGGGACTAATACTCTCGGTTATAGATTGTAGATTTGTTTGATGATGGATTTTGCGTCGGTTTAGACTATACTACAATTGATTACTTGATAATTTCTATACCGGCAAAAATTCATTCGTCAAAATGGCGCCGTTGCCGGGGAATGCGCATGAGTGCCATGTTTTTGGTTAATGTAAATATGTGAATATTGTGAATATGTTTGTCTTTTGTTTGTTTGTTAGTTTTTGTTGGTTTTAGATCTCTATTAGTTTTTTTTCTATTTGCCATTATGAATTCTCGTCCTTGTGGTTTTGGATATGACTATGACTACTTTGTAGGCGATGAAAACTTGAATGATGGCTCACATTATGGGATAGACGAATTCTCAGGAAGGGAGCCATATCCATATGAGCAATCACCATGGCAACCTTCCCCTTCAAGTTACTATGATGGTAATCCCTCCTATAATGCATATCATTCCTATGGATATGATGAATCTTATCATGGTTATACCGCTCAACCACCATCATTCTACACACCATATTCTCAACCCACACCTTATTTCCACCAATTGCCTACATATGATCCAAATCTATATTCCCCCCATGCATACCCTTGCGATGATTATGAACAAGCAACCCTTGAATCACCACCACCCCAACATCCTTACCTTCCAACCCAAGTCCTCATGAATGATACACTTGATATCATCCTTCAAGAGCAAGAAGAACTCCAAACCGCCTTCACTAGTTTCACCTCCACCCTCCAAGAATTTACGTCCCGTATAATTCCACCTTCCACCAATAACCAAAACAACTTCCCACCTCAAAGCTTTGATGAATCTTCTTTCCAACCATATTATGATTTCTCCTCTCCGCCACAAACCTCCATGGAAGCATATCAATGTCCATTAATCCAAGAGCAATATGATCCTAATTATGTTAGTAAAGCGGAACAAGAATTAAGGGGTCGTTTCAAGGAAGAAATGGATCGACTTCAAGCAACCATCCGTCAAAAGATAGATTCTTGGGATTCATATCATAACCGAAATGAGTTCACGGGTGATTGTGAGAAAGCAACCAAAGAGGGAGGTATGAGGGAGACTTTAGAATCTCAAGTTGAGTGCAAGGAATTGGAGTATGTGTTGCAACAAGCGGAGGAAATGAAGATTGTTGAAAATAAAGAGGTGGAAAAAGACCTAGAGGAGGTTGAACAAGAAGGAAGTTCCATCAACGAAAATAACTTTACATCAAGTGACAATGGTGATCTTGTTGAAGCTTCCTCCATCGAATGTGAAATCAATGTTGAGGAGGGTGCGCAACCTCCAACACATGACTTGATCAATAATAAAGGTTTGAAGGAAGTTAGCAAACAAGAAGAATTTAAAGAAAGTTATCAAAAGATGGAAATCATCATGGAGGAGCCAAAGGAAGTGGAACCTACAATGTCAAGACCATTGGATATCTTCCTTCCTAAGTCGCCGTCCCCATCACAAATTGAGTGGGTAATCATCTCATCCTTTAATTTTCTTGGCCCATATCAATATGCATTGTTAGAAACGGACGGCCAACTTAGAGCTCTTTGTGGGCTAGAGAGTAAGAACGGATTAGATGTCGGTGGACAATTTGAATCAAGGTGCATAAAGGATGGAATATCAAACTTTGAGTCTCAAAGGTGGAGTGAAGCCAAATTCAATGGGATTAGGATGATGAGTATGAGTTACAAGGAGAATTCAATAAGTTTGTTACCCTATTGGAAGCATGAAGATCAAGAAGAAAAGGAGTTAACAAATAAAGTATGGGACCCCGGAACATACATAGACCACTATCAACTTAAGGGCCTCGTTACTTGCTTAGGCCCCCTTGAAGGCCTTGTACGTTTAAATTGGGATCCCGGAGGCTATTGGAAGTGCAAACATTGGTGGGGATTCGAAGAAGAGTTTAAGCATAAGCCACCCTAGCAAGGACTCCACCAAATGTCCAACTTAAGGACTTTAACTAAAAGTGCTAGGTGGGAGACACCCCACCATGGTAAACTCTTTCCACTCTCTTCTAACCTTGTTTAATAAGTGATTTGAGTTACCATTTTAGGTAGGTTCTCATATCATAATTAGCTTGTTTGTGTACATTAGTAGCTAGAATATTAACATGTATATTGTGCTTAGTAGAAATAGAATAAATCTTAAAACCAACTTGCATTTTAGAAAGTGTAGGTTTTTGACTAAATAAGGAGTTGTAGGCACCATGGGGAGTCTTTGGGCAAGTAGAGCTTTTAGGCATTATCCTCTTCAAAAAAAAAAAAGAGAGAGAGGGGGTGGACGCGCGCGCACGCTGCACGCGCACGCGTCCATGAGCAGATACATCATCACCCACTTTCCAGAGAGTTGGGCCTCTCCTAGGCCAGCGTTATGCCCCGAGCCCAATTCACTCCACGCTGACGCGCATTACGTGCGTGCGCGTCAATACAACTATAGAGAAAAGCACGCATACGCGCACCAGCCGCGTACGCGTCGAATTGCTGCTGCAAGATCTTGCGCCAAGCCCCAGAGAGTTAAGCCAGCTCTGAGCCATCCTTAAGCCCCTGGCCCAATTCAACGCGCGCGGACGCGTACGTGCCGCGTACGCGCAGGCCTACGTAGTGCAACCTCCAGGCCATTGACCAGAGAGTTAGGCCTCATATGGGCCAACCTTAAGGCTCCAGCCCAACTCCTTGCACGCGTGAGCGCACGGTACGCGGACGCGTCTTTGCCTATTTTGATCTTCCGCGCCTAAGCGCGCTGTACGCGCACGCGTAGGTCCCTAGTTTCATCAATGCATGCGGACGCGCAAGGTACGCGCCCGCGTCGTTTCAAAAAGTTGATAACCTAATGCGCAACGAGCATTGCGCCCTTCTTCCCCCCAACCATCCTCTTCTCCTCCCTTGCCGCAACCACCTTCATCACCGCCGACGGTTGCACCGCCATCACCGGCCACCCTCCCTCTCATCCTTCTTCTTCTCCCTGTCACCACCTCCCCGATCCTCAGGATTAGCATCGAGGACGATGCTTAATCTTAAGTGTGGGGAGGTAGCCGGTGGCATCATTAGATACCGGTGAACATTTTGGCCACTTTGCTAGCTATCTTACTTTGCACACTCTTTGTATATATTTGATGTATTTTGAGTTTATTTTGGATACTTTTACTGCTTGATACTTTTACTACTTATTTTGGATTTATTTTGGATTTTAGATACTTTGATGCTTATGGATATCCTTAGATGTTTTAGATGATAGATTTCATACTTTTACTTTTAGTTGAATTTTTCTTTATACATTTTTGCATATCTTTCTTTTTAATTTGTGGTTGTGATTAGAAATCATACTTTGACTTGCAAACACTTAGTCACCCTTTTCGCATAAGAAATTGGTTTTAACTGAAAAAAGAAAGGGTGAACTAAGAAAATTTTTGAATCTTTCAATCATAACAATGCCTAGTCAAACATTGAAAGTTTCCAAGAAGTTTAAATATAGGGCATTTACCCAATTGATTGAAAGAAAATTTTTGGTAGAACTTGCTTGAATTTCATACGTTGTGAATCATGTATTGAACTAAGAACACAAGCTTGTGAGACTTGAGCCTATTGATGTGGTTACATTTTATAACCACTTATTTTCCATTCTTGTGTGAAATTGTTCTCTTTCTATGATTGTAATCCTTGATTTGCTTGATTCTATATGTCCATTTATTTCTTGTATTTATGCATTTATATGATTGAGGCCATTATTTCATTAGCCCACTTTCCCAAATAGCCAACCTTTTACTCTCCATTGTTAGCCAATTTTGAGCCTATGCTTAACCAACTTATTCTCAATTTAGCACATTACAAGCCCAAGGCGGAAAACCAATAAAAGTCCTTGTTTGGGTCTTTGATTAGCCTAGGCTAGTGAGAGTGTTTATTATTCAAAGTTGGTGAGGCTTGGGAACATTGGATGGGATAAAAGGGGTAGTACACTTTCATGTTTAAGAATTGGGTACATACTCATGTATTGATCAATTGAATAGATCTTATGCATTGATACTCTTGTATATAGTTTGACAAAAGAAAAAAGAAATGAAAAAAAAAGAGAGAGAAATAAAAGTGAAAGTAAGAAAAACAAAAGAAAAAAAAAGAGAATAGAAAAAAAAAGAAAGAAAAAGAAGAAAAAGATAGAAAATAATAAAAAGGGGACAAATTACCCCAAAGTGAAGTCAATAAAAAGGAATCAATGCATAGATGTCATGAATCAAATAGGAAATGCATGAATATGTAAGAAAAAGTGAAGAATGGGTAGTTAGAATAGTTTGAACTTGTATAGGTCATTACATAGTTAGGTGGGGAAGTCTATGCTAATCAAAGATTCAAATCCTAGCCCACTTAACCATAAATGATCCTACCTTGACCCTAACCCCATTACAACCTAAATTAAAGACCTCATGATGAATGTATGCATGCATTGAATAAATGTTGATTGTTAGAAGAAAATCAAATTTTGGAAAGCTTGATTAGAAGAGAATTGAGTGAATTGACCCTTAAACACTTGAGTGAATAGAGCGGATACACATATCCGGTGAGGGTTCAAAAGTTCAATCACATGTGTTCACCCATATTATCTATATTCTTGCAAGTTTAAATTCTTTTTGATAATTCAATACAATTGTGGTTTGGAATTAATTCCTATTACCTAGCCCTTGTGCTTACACATGCTCTCTTGGCAATTTGATATGTTTGAATTAAGCATTTGCATTTACTTTAAGTAGTTGCATTTAGATAGGACTCATATAGTTTAGTTGCATCCAACAAATGTCATAACCCTTAGTTCCTTCTTATTTTAGCATGAGGACATGCTAAGGTTTAAGTGTGGGGAGGTTGACAAACCCCAATTTGACGGTTTGTTTTGTATTAAGTTTAGAGTGTCTTGATAACCTTTTGTCACATTTAGCCTATGAATTAGCATGGTTTTGTTATCTCTCCCATATTCGTACTTAAGCGTAAAAACATGCTTTTTAAGCCTTATTTTGATGAACTCTAATTTCTCTTTGATTCCATAAGATGCCTTGATGTGTTTGCTAGTAATTACAGGATTGAAATAGGCTAGGCATGGATCAAAGGAAGCAAGGAAGGAAGCATGCAAGTGGAGAGAAGCACAAAAAGCCAAAGAGTTGATCTCGGCCAAGCACGCGTACGCGCACAAGGCGCTCGCGCGCACATCGCAGAATTAGCCAGGGACGCGCACGCGTACCGTGCGCGCACGCGTCGTGGTCCGCACGTGATTCTTTTATTACAACACGTGCCTGGCGATTTTTGGAAGGTTTCAGCAACCAACTTTGGCGCCAAAATGCATATAAGAGCCAAGGATTGAAGGGGATTGACACACATTCACATCCATAGACTAATTTTAGATCATTAGGTAGATATTTTTAGTTAGTTACATTTGTAGAGAGAGAAACTCCAACTTCTCTCTAGGATTCATCTTCATTTTCTCAATTCTCAACCATTCCTTGGTGAGATCTATTACAACACTCAATTTACTTTGTTCATGTTGTAGATCATCTTCTCTAATCTCATTAGTGTTTGTAATTGTTCTAATCTCATAAGTCTTAGATTCAACTTTGTTGTTATTGGATTCTATTGATTCATTGAAGATTTCATTTTCATTGTTGTTCATTGTTGATTGTTGTTAATCTCTTGTGTTGAATTGCTTTGATTCTAATTCTTCTCTCTCCATTTTGCTATGTCTTTCATTCTTGCTCTCCAAGTGTTTGAGAAAATGCCAACTTTAGATATGGAGTAGCATCCCCTCACTTGGCCTAGTGGTTGAGTCATTGGAGACACTTGAATAATGGATGTCAATTGTTGATTAAGAATTGAGAATTGCTAATTGACTTGGAGTGCACTAAAGCTAGACTTTCCTAGGGTAAGACTAGGACTTGTGACTCAAGTTAGTTACTTTTACTTGACTTTCCTCTATAATTAGGGGTTGACTAAGTGAAGCAACACTCTTTTGTTATCACAATTGAAGGAAACTATAGTGATGGAACTTCCAACGTTCAATCTTGGCCAAGGTTTTTACTATTGATTGATTGTTGTTCCCTTTTATTAACACCTCTAGGCCACATTCTTTAGACCACAAAGGACCACTTAACCAATAGCATGCATCCTTTTAGCATTCCTAGGGAAGAACGACTCGGGACTAATACTCTCGGTTATAGATTGTAGATTTGTTTGATGATGGATTTTGCGTCGGTTTAGACTATACTACGATTGATTACTTGATAATTTCTATACCGGCAAAAATTCATTCGTCAACCATACACATTAGAAGGTACTTGTACTAAGAAAGCTCTATGTGATCTTGGGGCAAGTATCAACCTAATACCTGCATCTAATATCAAAAAGCTTGGGTTGACTGATGAAGTCAAACCAACCCGGATATGTCTCCAACTTGCTGATGGTTCCATTAAACACCCATCAGGCGTGATTGAAGACATGATTGTCAAGGTTGGGCCATTTGCCTTTCCCACTGACTTTGTGGTGCTGGAAATGGAGGAGCATGGTGGACAAAATTGTGATCCTCTTTGTATTTGCATGAGATTTATTTAATGGCTATTGACTATATGTGGACACAACTCCGTTCAACTTAACCAGCAAGTGTACTGGGTCATCTAAGTAATACCTTACGTGAGTAAGGGTCGATCCCACGGAGATTGTTGGTATGAAGCAAGCTATGGTCATCTTGTAAATCTCAGTTAAGTGGACTCATAAAGTCAAATGTGATTAGATTGGATAAATAAAAATAAATAAAATAAAAGGGATAGAAATACTTATGTAAATCAATAGCGGGTATTTCAGATAGGCGTATGGAGATGCTGTGCTCCTCTTGAATCTCTACTTTCTTATTACATTCATCCAATCCTTCTTACTCTTTTCCATGGCAAGCTGTATGTAGGGCATCACTGTCGTCAATGGCTACTTTTCATCCTCTCGGGAAAATGGTCCTATGCGCTGTCACTGCATGGCTAATCGTCTGGAGGCATCACCCTTGACAATGGCTACATCCCATCCTCTCAGTGAAAATGGTCCAAATGCTCTGTCACAGCACGGCTAATCATCTATCGGTTCTCAATCAGGTTGGAATAGAATCCATTGATTCTTTTGCGTCTGTCACTAACGTCCAGCCTTCAGGAGTTTGAAGCTCGTCACAGTCATTCAATACCGGAATCTTACTTGGAATACCACAGACAAGGTTAGACTTTCCAGATTCCCGGAATCCTACTCGGAATACCACAGACAAGGTTAAACTTTCCGGATTCCCATGAATGCCGCCATCTATCTAGCTTATACCACGAAGATTCTATTGGGAAATCTAAGAGATATGCGCCCGGCCTAAGGTAGAACGGAAGTGGTTGTCAGTCACGCACGTTCATAGGTGAGAATGATGATGAGTGTCACGGATCATCACATTCATCAAAGTGTTGTGCAACGTATATCTTGGAATAAGATTAAAAGAGAATTGAATAGAAAGTAATAGTAATTGTATTGAAACTTGAGGTACAGCAGAGCTCCACACCCTTAATCTATGGTGTGCAGAAACTCCACTGTTGAAAATATATAAGTGAAAGGTTCAGGCATGGCCGAATGGCCAGCCCCCATGGTCTAAGGACTAGGTGTCCAGAGATGTCTAATACACTAGTAAAAAGTCCTATTTATAATAAACTAGCTACTAGGGTTTACATGAGTAAGTAATTGATGCATAAATCCACTTCCGGGGCCCACTTGGTATATGTTTGGGCTGAGCTTGATCTATCCACGAGCTGAGGCTTTTCTTAGAGTTGAACTCCAAGTTATAATGTGTTTTCGGCGTTCAACTCCGGATCATGACGTGTTTCTGGCGTTTAACTCCAGACAGCAGCATGTACTTGGCGTTCAACGCCAAGTTATGTCATCAATTTCCTAATAAAGTATAAACTATTATATATTTCTGGAAAGCTCTGGATGTCTAATTTCCAACGCCGTTGAGAGCGCTCCAATTGGAGTTCTGTAGCTCCAGAAAATTCATTTCGAGTGAAGGGAGGTCAGATTCCAACAGCATTAGCAGTCCTTTTGTCAGCCTTTTTCAGAGTTTTGCTCAAGTCCCTCAATTTCAGCCAGAAATTACCTGAACTCACAGAAAAACACACAAACTCATAGTAAGGTCCAGAAATGTGAATTTAACATAAAACTAATGAAAACATCCCTAAAAGTAGCTTGAACTTACTAAAAACTACCTAAAAACAATGCCAAAAAGCGTATAAATTATCCGCTCATCACAACACCAAACGTAAATTGTTGCTTGTCCCCAAGCAACTGAAAATCAAATAGGATAAAAAGAAGAGAATATACTGTAAATTCCAAAATATCAATGAATATTAATTATAATTAGATGAGCGGGACTTGTAACTTTTTGCTTCTGAACAGTTTTGGCATCTCACTTTTTCCTTTGAAGTTTAGAATGATTGGCTTCTCTAGGAACTTAGAATTTCGGATAGTGTTATTGACTTTCCTAGTTAAGTATGTTGATTCTTGAACACAGCTACTTATGTGTCTTGGCCGTGGCCCTAAGCACTTTGTTTTCCAGTATTACCACCGGATACATAAATGCCACAGACACATGACTGGGTGAACCTTTTCAGATTGTGACTCAGCTTTGCTAGAGTCCCCAGTTAGAGGTGTCCAGAGCTCTTAAGCACACTCTTTTTGCTTTGGATCACGACTTTAACCACTCAGTCTCAAGCTTTTCACTTGGACCTTCATGACACAAGCACATGGTTAGGGACAGCTTGATTTAGCCGCTTAGGCCTAGATTTCATTTCCTTGGGCCCTCCTATCCATTGATGCTCAAAGCCTTGCATCCTTTTTACCTTTGCCTTTTGGTTTTAAGGGCTATTGGCTTTTTCTGCTTGCTTTTTCTTTTTCTTTCTATTTTTTTTGCCATTTTTTTTGCAAGCTTTTCTTTTTTTTCATTGCTTTTTCTTGCTTCAAGAATCAATTTTATGATTTTTCAGATTATCAATAACATTTCTCTTTATTCATCATTCTTTCAAGAGCCAACAATTTTAACATTCATAAACAACAAGATCAAAATTATGCACTGTTCAAGCATTCATTCAGAAACCAAAAAGTATTGTCACCACATCAATATAATTAAATTAAATTCAAGGATAAATTCGAAATTCATGTACTTCTTGTTCTTTTGAAGTAAAACATTTTTCATTTAAGAGAGGTGAAGGATTAATGGAATTTATTCATAGCTTTAAGACATAGTTACTAACTACTAATGATCATGAAGTAGAGACACAAAACATAGATAAACACAACATAAAAACCGAAAAACAAAAAGAAATAAGAACAAGGAATGAATCCACCTTAGTGGCGTCTTCTTCTTGAAGGACCAACAATGTCCTTAAGCTCTTCTATGTCCCTTCCTTGCCTTTGTTGCTCCTCCCTCATTGTTCTTTGATCCTGTTTTTGATTTTTATATTTTTTTCGTGACTCCTCATGATCATGTACCTAATAAAACACAAAATAACAATAAAATGAAAATTAGATAAATAAAATTGGATTGCCTCCCAACAAGCGCTTCTTTAATGTCAATAGCTTGACAATGGCTCTCATGGAGCCACAAAGGTGATCAGGTCAATGTTGTATAGTCCCAACACCAAACTTAGAGTTTGGATATGGGGTCTTAACACCAAACTTAGAGTTTGGTTGTGGCCTCCCAACACCAAACTTAGAGTTTGACTATGGGGGCTCTTCTTGACTCTGTACTGAGAGAAGCTCTTCATGCTTACTCTCTTTTGTCACAGAGGGATGGCCATGTGCCTTAAACACAAGGTAGTCCCCATTCAATTGAAGGACTAATTCACCTCTGTTGACATCTATCACAGCTCCTGCTGTAGCTAGGAAAGGTCTTCCAAGGATGATGCATTCATCCTCTTCCTTCCTAGTGTCTAAGATTATGAAATCAGTAGGGATGTAAAGGCCTTCAACCTTTACTAACACGTCCTCTACTAGTCCATAAGCTTGTCTCAATGACTTGTCTACCAATTGTAATGAGAACAAGGCAGGTTGTACCTCAATGATCCCCAGCTTCTCCATTACAGAGAGTGGCATAAGATTTATCCCTGATTCCAGATCACAGATCATATAGAGCTTTTGCAAAGGTCATGGTGCCTATGGTACAAGGTATCAAAAACTTGCCAGGATCTTATTTCTTTTGAGGTAAAGTTTGCTGAATCCAGGTATCTAGTTCATTAATGAGCAAGGGAGGTTCACTTTCCCAAGTCTCATTACCAAACAACTTGGCATTCAGCTTCATGATAGCTCCTAAATATTGAGCAACTTGCTCTCCAGTCAAATCTTCATCCTCTTCAGAGGAAGAATAGTCTTCAGAGCTCATGAATGGCAGAAGGAGATTTAATAGAATCTCTATGGTCTCTATATGAGCCTCAGATTCCTTTGGATCCTTAATAGGAAACTCCTTCTTTGTTGAGAGACGTCCCAGGAGGTCTTCCTCACTAGGATTTCCGTCCTCCTCCTCCCTTGTGCATTCAGCCATGTTGATTACATCAATGGCCTTGCACTCTCCTTTTGGATTCTCTTCTGTATTACTTGGGAGAATACTGGGAGGAGTTTCACTGACTTTCTTACTCAGCTGGCCCACTTGTGCCTCCAGATTTCTGATGGAGGATCTTGTTTCACTCATGAAACTGAAAGTGGCATTTGACAGATCAGAGACTAGATTGGCTAAATTATAAGTGTTTTGTTCAGAATTCTCTGTCTGTTGCTGAGAAGGTGATGGAAAAGGCTTGCTATTGCTCAGCCTATTGCGTCCACCATTGTTAAAGCCTTGTTGAGGCTTTTGTTGATCCTTCCATGAGAAATTTAGATGATTTCTCCATGATGAATTATAGGTGTTTCCATAAGGTTCACCCATGTAATTAACTTCTGCCATGGCAGGGTTCTCAGGATCATAAGCTTCTTCAGAAGCTGCCTCTTTAGTACTGTTGGATGCATTTTGCCATCCGTTTAGACTTTGAGAGATCATGTTGACTTGCTGAGTCAACACTTTGTTCTGAGCCAATATGGCATTCAGAGCATCAATTTCAAGAACTCCTTTCTTCTGAGGTATCCCATTATTCACGGAATTCCTCTCAGACGTGTACATGAATTGGTTGTTTGCAACCATGTCAATGAGTTCTTGAGCCTCTTCAGGCGTTTTCTTTAGGTGAATAGATCCACCTGCAGAATGGTCCAATGACATTTTCGAAAATTCAGATAGACCATAATAGAATATATCTAATATGGTCTATTCTGAAAACATGTCAGATGGACATCTTTTGGTCAGCTGCTTGTATCTTTCCCAAGCTTCATAGAGGGATTCACCATCTTTTTGTTTGAAGGTTTGAACATCCACTCTCAGCTTGCTTAGCTTTTGAGGAGGAAAGAATTTATCCAAGAAGGCTGTGACCAGCTTATCCCAGGAGTCCAGGCTATCCTTAGGTTGTGAATCCAACCATATTCTAGCTCTGTCTCTTATAGCAAAAGGGAAAAGCATGAGTCTGTAGACTTCAAGATCAATTCCATTCGTCTTTACAGTCTCACAGATCTGTAAGAACTCAGTTAAAAACTGATAAGGATCTTCAGATGGAAGTCCATAAAACTTGCAGTTTTGTTGCATTAAGGCAACTAGCTGAGGTTTCAGCTCAAAGTTGTTGGCTCCAATGGCAGGAATGGAGATGCTTCTACCATCAAATTTGGATGTTGGCTTTGTTAAGTCACCAAGCATTCTCCTTGCATTATTATGTTTTCGGCTGCCATCTCCTTCTCTTGTTCGAAAATTTCTGAAAGGTTGTTTCTGGATTGTTGTAATTTAGTTTCTCTTAGTTTCCTTTTCAGAGTCCTTTCAGGTTCAGGATCAATTTCAACAAGAGTGCCTTTTTCCCTGTTCCTGCTCATATGAAAGAGAAGAAAACAAGAAAAGAAGAGGAATCCTCTATGTCACAGTATAGAGATTCCTTTGTGTTAGTAGAAAAAGAGAGGGGAGAAGAATGAGGAAGAATGAATAATCTGTATAAAGAGTAAGGATAGGGGAGGTGAAGAGAAGTGTTAGTAAATAAATAATTAAATAGAATAAGAAAAGAGAGGGAAAATTCGAAAATAATTTTTAAAAAAAGGGTTAGTAATTTTCGAAAATTAGAAATAAGATAAGATTAAAATTAAAATTTAAAACAAAAAGAATTTTTGAAAAAGATATGAGATATTTTCGAAAATTAGAGAGGGAAAAGTAGTTAGGTGGTTTTGAAAAAGATAAGAAACAAACAAAAAGTCAAAGAGTTAGTTGAAAAAGATATTAAAATCAAATTTGAAAAGATAAGAAGATAAGAGGTTAGATAAGATATTTTGAAATCAACTTTTGAAAAAGATAAAATTTTTGAAAAAGATAAGATAAAAGATAAAAAGATTTAATTTTTAAAATTTAAAATTACTTACTTCACTAACAAGAAACTTCAAGATAAGATTCTAGAACTTAAAGATTGAACCTTTCTTAACAAGAAAGTGACAAACTTCAAATTTTTGAATCAATCACATTAATTGTTAGTGTAATTTTGAAAATATGATATAAAGATAAGAAAAATATTTTGAAAATAATTTTGAAAAATATTTTTGAAATTTTCAAAAAATAGAAAAAAAAATGAAAAAGATTTTAAAAAGATAAGATTTTTAAAATTGAAAATTTGACTTGACTTGTAAGAAACAACTAATTTTGAAAATTTTTGACTACGTCAACTCAAATTTTCGAAAATTATGAGAAAAATAAGGAAAAGATATTTTTTTGATTTTTGAAATTTTTTTATGATGAGAGAGAAAAACATAAAAATGACCCAAAACATGAAAATTTTGGATCAAAACACATAATGCATGCAAGAACACTATGAATGTCAAGATGAACACCAAGAACACTTTGAAGATCATGATGAACATCAAGAACATAATTTTGAAAAATTTTTGATGCAAAGAAAACATGCAAGACACCAAACTTAGAAATCTTTAATGCATGGACTTTAACAAACGAAAAATGCACATGAAAAACAACAAACAACACAAAACAAGAAAACATCAAGATCAAACAAGAAGACTTACCAAGAACAACTTGAAGATCATGAAGAACACTATGAATGCATGAAATTTTTCGAAAATAATGCATAAATTTTTAAAAACATGCAATTGACACCAAACTTAAAAATTGACTCAATATTCAAACAAGAAACACAAAATATTTTTGATTTTTATGATTTTCTAATTTTTTTGTATTTTTATTAATTTTTTTTCAAAAATAAAGTTTGGAAAAACGAAAAAGAAAAGAAAAAATTTTGAAAAATATTTTTGAAAAGTTTTTGAAAAGAAAATTACCTAATCTGAGCAACAAGATGAACCGTCAGTTGTCCATACTCGAACAATCCCAGGCAACGGCGCCAAAGACTTGGTGGACGAAATTGTGATCCTCTTTGTATTTGCATGAGATTTATTTAATGGCTATTGACTATATGTGGACACAACTCCGTTCAACTTAACCAGCAAGTGTACTGGGTCATACAAGTAATACCTTACGTGAGTAAGGGTCGATCCCACGGAGATTGTTGGTATGAAGCAAGCTATGGTCATCTTGTAAATCTCAGTTAAGTGGACTCATAAAGTCAAATGTGATTAGATTGGATAAATAAAAATAAATAAAATAAAAGGGATAGAAATACTTATGTAAATCAATAGCGGGAATTTCAGATAGGCGTATGGAGATGCTGTGCTCCTCTTGAATCTCTACTTTCTTATTACATTCATCCAATCCTTCTTACTCTTTTCCATGGCAAGCTGTATGTAGGGCATCACCGTCGTCAATGGCTACTTTTCATCCTCTCGGGAAAATGGTCCTATGCGCTGTCACTGCATGGCTAATTGTTTGGAGGCATCACCCATGACAATGGCTACATCCCATCCTCTCAGTGAAAATGGTCCAAATGCTCTGTCACAGCACGGCTAATCATCTGTCGGTTCTCAATCAGGTTGGAATAGAATCCATTGATTCTTTTGCGTCTGTCACTAACGCCCAGCCTTCAGGAGTTTGAAGCTCGTCACAGTCATTCAATACCGGAATCTTACTCGGAATACCACAGACAAGGTTAGACTTTCCAGATTCCCAGAATCCTACTCGGAATACCACAGACAAGGTTAGACTTTCCGGATTCCCATGAATGCCGCCATCTATCTAACTTATACCTCGAAGATTCTGTTGGGGAATCTAAGAGATATGCGCCCGGCCTAAGGTAGAACGGAAGTGGTTGTCAGTCACGCACGTTCATAGGTGAGAATGATGATGAGTGTCACGGATCATCACATTCATCAAAGTGTTGTGCAACGTATATCTTGGAATAAGAATAAAAGAGAATTGAATAGAAAGTAATAGTAATTGTATTGAAACTTGAGGTACAGTAGAGCTCCACACCCTTAATCTATGGTGTGCAGAAACTCCACTGTTGAAAATACATAAGTGAAAGGTTCAGGCATGGCTGAATGGCCAGCCCCCATGGTCTAAGGACTAGGCGTCCAGAGATGTCTAATACACTAGTAAAAAGTCCTATTTATAATAAACTAGCTACTAGGGTTTACATGAGTAAGTAATTGATGCATAAATCCACTTCCGGAGCCCACTTGGTGTATGTTTGGGCTGAGCTTGATCTATCCACGAGCTGAGACTTTCCTTGGAGTTGAACTCCAAGTTATAACGTGTTTTGGGCGTTCAACTCCGGATCATGACGTGTTTCTGGCGTTTAATTCCAGACAGCAGCATGTACTTGGCGTTCAACGCCAAGTTACGTCATCAATTTCCGAATAAAGTATAGACTATTATATATTGCTGGAAAGCTCTGGATGTCTATTTTCTAACGCCGTTGAGAGCGCGCCAATTGGAGTTCTTTAGCTCCAGAAAATCCATTTCGAGTACAGGGAGGTCAGATTCCAACAGCATCAGCAGTTCTTTTGTCAGCCTTTTTCAGAGTTTTGCTCAAGTCCCTCAATTTCAGCCAGAAATTACCTGAAATCATAGAAAAACACACAAACTCATAGTAAAGTCCAGAAATGTGAATTTAACATAAAAACTAATGAAAACATCCCTAAAAGTAGCTTGAACTTACTAAAAACTACCTAAAAACAATGCCAAAAAGCGTATAAATTATCCGCTCATCAGAGCATAAGAGTGCAACGCTCATTCTAGGAAGACCTTTCCTAGCAACTGGATGAACTCTCATTGACGTCCAAAAAGGGGAAGTGACCCTGAGAGTCAATGAGGACGAGTTTAAGTTGAATGTTGTCAAAGATATGCATTATCCAGACACCCAAATGAATGCATGAGCATTGATATTATTGACTCTCTGGTAAAAGAGGTCAATATGATTGAGAGTCTCAAATCAGAGCTAGAGGATATCTTTAAAGATGTTCAGCCTGATCTGGAGGAACCAGAGAGAATAATAGAACCTCTGAAAATCTCTCAGGATGAGGAAAAACCTCCAAACCTGAGCTCAAACCATTACCACCATCCTTGAAATATGCATTTCTGGGAGAAGGTGATACTTTCCCTGTAATCATAAGCTCTACCTTAGAGCTACAGGAAAAGGAAGCACTAATTCAAGTGCTAAGGACACACAAGACAGCTCTTGGGTGATCCATCAGTGATCTTAAGGGCATTAGCCCAGCCAGATGCATGCACAAGATCCTATTGAAGGGTGACGCTAAGCCAGTGATTCAACCACAGATGCAGCTGATTCCAGCCATGAAGGAGGTGGTGCAGAAGGAGGTCACTAAATTACTGGAGGCTGGGATTATTTATCCTATTTCTGATAGCCACTGGGTAAGCCCTGTCCAAGTCATCCATAAAAAAGGTGGCATGACAGTGGTTCATAATGAAAAAAATGAACTGGTTCCTACAAGAACAGTTACAGGGTGGCGTATGTATATTGATTACAGAAGGCTCAATACAGCTACCAGAAAGGATCATTTTTCTTTACCATTTATAGACCAGATGCTAGAAAGACTAGCAGGTCATAAATACTACTGCTTCCTGGATGGATATTCAGGTTATAATCAAATTGCAGTAGATCCCCAGGATCAAGAGAAAACAGTATTCACATGTCCATCCAGAGTATTTGCATACAGAAGGATGCCATTTGGTCTGTGCAATGCACCTGCAACCTTTCAAAGGTGCATGCTCTTTATTTTCTCTGATATGGTGGAAAAATTTTTGGAAGTCTTCATGGATGACTTTTCAGTATTTGGAGACTCATTCAGCTCCTGTCTTGACCATCTGGCACTTGTTCTAAAGAGGTGCCAAGAGACTAACCTGGTTTTAAACTGGGAGAAATGTCACTGGTGGACGAAATTGTGATCACTACAACTTCGCACAACTAACCAGCAAGTGTACTGGGTCGTCCAAGTAATAAACCTTACGCGAGTAAGGGTCGATCCCACAGAGATTGTTGGTATGAAGCAAGCTATGGTCACCTTGTAAATCTTAGTCAGGCAAACTCAAATGGATATGGGTGATATACGAATAAAACATAAAGATAAAGATAGAGATACTTATGCAATTCATTGGTGGGAATTTCAGATAAGCGAATGGAGATGCTTGGTCCCTTCCGTCTCTCTGCTTTCCTACTGTCTTCATCCAATCCTTCTTACTCCTTTCCATGGCAAGCTTATGCAAGGGTTTCACCGTTGTCAGTGGCTACCTCCCATCCTCTCAGTGGAAATGTTCAACGCACCCTGTCACGGCACGGCTATCCATCTGTCGGTTCTCAATCAGGCCGGAATAGAATCCAATGATTCTTTTGCGTCTGTCACTAACGCCCCGCCTTCAGGAGTTTGAAGCACGTCACAGTCATTCAATCATTGAATCCTACTCAGAATACCACAGACAAGGTTAGACCTTCCGGATTCTCTTGAATGCCGCCATCAGTTCTAGCCTATACCACGAAGACTCTGATCTCACAGAATGGCTGTCTCGGTTGTCAGGCGAGCGCTCGGTTGTCAGGCGATCAACCATGCATCGTGTATCAGGAATCTAAGAGATATCCACTCAATCTAAGGTAGAACGGAGGTGGTTGTCAATCACACGTTCATAGGTGAGAATGATGATGAGTGTCACGGATCATCACATTCATCAAGTTGAAGAACAAGTGCTATCTTAGAACAAGAACAAGCGGAATTGAATAGAAGAACAATAGTAATTGCATTAATACTCGAGGTACAGCAGAGCTCCACACCTTAATCTATGGTGTGTAGAAACTCCACCGTTGAAAAATACATAAGAACAAGGTCTAGGCATGGCCGTGAGGCCAGCCTCCCAATGATCTAAGAACTAGATGTCCGAAGATTCCAATACAATAGTAAAAGGTCCTATATATAGAAAACTAGTAACCTAGGGTGTACAGAGATGAGTAAATGACATAAAAATCCACTTTCGGGCCCACTTGGTGTGTGCTTGGGCTGAGCATTGAAGCATTTTCGTGTAGAGACTCTTCTTGGAGTTAAACGCCAGCTTTGGTGCCAGTTTGGGCGTTTAACTCCCATTCTTGTGCCAGTTCCGGCGTTTAACGCTGGAATTCCTAAGGGTGACTTTGAACGCCGGTTTGGGCCATCAAATCTTGGGCAAAGTATGAACTATCATATATTGCTGGAAAGCCCAGGATGTCTACTTTCCAACGCCGTTGAGAGCGTGCCAATTGGGCTTCTGTAGCTCCAGAAAATCCACTTCGAGTGCAGGGAGGTCAGAATCCAACAGCATCTGCAGTCCTTTTCTGTCTCTGAATCAGATT
The DNA here is from genome assembly GCF_003086295.3 of Arachis hypogaea. NCBI lineage: Eukaryota > Viridiplantae > Streptophyta > Magnoliopsida > Fabales > Fabaceae > Arachis > Arachis hypogaea. Next base: position 8,589,706 of record NC_092045.1, read on the forward strand.
TTTGCTCAGGTCCCTCAATTTCAGCCAGAAAATACCTGAAATCACAGAAAAACACATAAACTCATAGTAAAGTTCAGAAAAGTGAATTTTAACTAAAAACTAATAAAAATATACTAAAAACTAACTAGATCATACTAAAAACAATGCCAAAAAGCGTACAAATTATCCGCTCATCACAACACCAAACTTAAATTGTTGCTTGTCCTCAAGCAACTGAAAATCAAATAAGATAAAAAGAAGAGAATATGCAATGAATTCCAAAAACATCTATGAAGATCAGTATTAATTAGATGAGCGGGGCTTTTAGCTTTTTGCCTCTGAATAGTTTTGGCATCTCACTCTATCCTTTGAAATTCAGAATGATTGGCTTCTTTAGGAACTCAGAATCCAGATAGTGTCATTGATTCTCCTAGTTAAGTATGATGATTCTTGAACATAGCTACTTAGTGAGTCTTGGCCGTGGCCCAAAGCACTCTGTCTTCCAGTATTACCACCGGATACATACATGCCACAGACACATAATCGGGTGAACCTTTTCAGATTGTAACTCAGCTTTGCTAGAGTCCCCAATTAGAGGTGTCCAGGGTTCTTAAGCACACTCTTTTTGCCTTGGATCACAACTTTATTTCTTTCTTTTTCTCTTTTTTTTCGTTTTCTTTTCTCCCTCTTTTTTTTCGTTTTTCTTCTTATTTCTTCTTTTTTTTTGTATTCACTGCTTTTTCTTGCTTCAAGAATCATTTTTATGATTTTTCAGATCCTCAGTAACATGTCTCCTTTTTCATCATTCTTTCAAGATCCAACATTCATGAACCACAAATTCAAAAGACATATGCACTGTTTAAGCATACATTCAGAAAACAAAAGTATTGCCACCACATCAAAATAATTAAACTGTTATAAAATTCAAAATTCATGCAATTCTTTTCTTTTTCAATTAAGAACATTTTTCATTCAAGAAAGGTGATGGATTCATAGGACATTCATAACTTTAAGGCATAGACACTAAGACACTAATGATCACAAGACACAAACATAGATAATCATAAGCACTAAAATTCGAAAAAAAAAACAGAAAAATAAAGAACAAGGAAATTAAAGAACGGGTCCACCTTAGTGATGGCGGCTTGTTCTTCTTCTTGAAGATCCTATGGAGTGCTTGAGCTCCTCAATGTCTCTTCCTTGTCTTTGTTGCTCCTCTCTCATGATTCTTTGATCTTCTCTAATTTCATGGAGGAGGACAGAGTGTCCTTGGTGCTCCACCCTTAGTTGTCCCATGTTGGAACTCAATTCTCCTAGGGAGGTGTTTAGTTGCTCCCAATAGTTTTGTGGAGGAAAGTGCATCCCTTGAGGAATCTCAGGGATCTCATGATGAGTGGGGTCTATTGTGTGCTCCATCTTCTTCTTAGTGATGGGCTTGTCCTCATCAATGGGGATGTCTCCCTCTATGTCAACTCCAACTGAATAACAGAGGTGACAAATGAGGTGAGGAAAGGCTAACCTTGCCAAGGTAGAGGAATTGTCCGCCACCCTATAAAGTTCTTGAGCTATAACCTCATGAACTTCTATTTCTTCTCCAATCATGATGCTATGAATCATGATAGCCCGGTCTATAGTAACTTCGGACCGGTTGCTAGTGGGAATGATTGAGCGTTGGATAAACTCCAACCATCCTCTAGCCACGGGTTTGAGGTCATGCCTTCTCAATTGAACCGGCTTTCCTCTTGAATCTCTCTTCCATTGGGCGCCCTCTTCACAAATGACTGTGAGGACTTGGTCCAACCTTTGATCAAAGTTGATCCTTCTAGTGTAAGGATGTTCATTTCCTTGCATCATGGGCAAGTTGAATGCCAACCTTACATTTTCCGGACTAAAATCCAAGTATTTCCCCCGAACCATAGTAAGCCAATTCTTTGGATCCGGGTTCACACTTTGATCATGGTTCTTGGTGATCCATGCATTGGCATAGAACTCTTGAACCATTAAGATTCCGACTTGTTGAATGGGGTTGGTAAGAACTTCCCAACCTCTTCTTCGGATCTCATGTCGGATCTCCGGGTATTCACTCTTTTTGAGTTTGAAAGGGACCTCGGGGATCACCTTCTTCAAGGCCACAACTTCATAGAAGTGGTCTTGATGCACCCTTGAGATGAATCTTTCCATCTCCCATGACTCGGAGGTAGAAGCCTTTGCCTTCCTTTTCCTCTTTCTAGAGGTTTCTCCGGCCTTGGATGCCATAAATGGTTATGGAAAAACAAAAAGCAATGCTTTTACCACACCAAACTTAAAAGGTTTGCTCGTCCTCGAGCAAAAGAAGAAAGAAGAGAGTAGAAGAAGAAGAAATAGAGGAGAAGGGAATGGCTTTGTGTTCGGCCAAAAAGGGGAAGAAGTAGTGTTTAGGTTGTGGAAAAATGAAGGAGTGAAGATGGGTTTATATAGGAGTGGGGGGGCTCATGGTTTGGTCATGTATGGGTGGGTTTGGGAGGGAAAGTGGTTTGAATTTGAAGGGTGAGGTAGGTGGGGTTTTATGAAGGATAGATGTGAGTGGTGAAGAGAAAGATGGGATTTGATAGGGGAAGGGTTTTTGGGGAAGAGGTGTTGAGGTGATTGGTGAATGGGTGAAGAAGAGAGAGAGTGGTGGGGTAGGTGGGGATCCTGTGGGGTCCACAGGTCCTGAGGTGTCAAGGAAAAGTCATCCCTGCACCAAATGGCATGCAAAAATGCGTTTTTAGCCAATTCTGGCGTTAAACGCCGGGCTGGTGCCCATTTCTGGCGTTTAACGCCAAGTGCTTGCCCTTTTCTGGCGTTTAACGCCAGTCTGGTGCCCCTTTCTGGCGTTAAACGCCCAGAATGGTGCCAGACTGGGCGTTAAACGCCCAACAGCTAGCCTTACTGGCGTTTAAACGCCAGCACGCTCTCCTCCAGGGTGTGCTGTTTTTCTTTCTATTTTTCATTCTGTTTTTGCTTTTTTTTCATTGATTTTGTGACTTCTCATGATCATCAACCTACAAAAGAACATAAAATAACAAAGGAAAATAGATAAAATATAACATTGGGTTGCCTCCCAACAAGCGCTTCTTTAATGTCAGTAGCTTGACAGTGGGCTCTCATGGAGCCTCAGAAATGCTCAGAGCAATGTTGGAACTTCCCAACACCAAACTTAGAGTTTGAATATGGGGGTTCAACATCAAACTTAGAAGTTGGTTGTGGCCTCCCAACACCAAACTTAGAGTTTGACTGTGGGGGCTCTGTTTGGCTCTGTTTTGAAAGAAGCTCTTCATGCTTCCTCTCCATGATGACAGAGGGGTATCCTTGAGCCTTGAACACAAAGGATTATTCATTCACTTGAATGATCAATTCTCCTCTATCAACATCAATCACAGCCCTTGCTGTGGCTAGGAAGGGTCTGCCAAGGATGATGGATTCATCCATGCACTTCCCAGTCTCTAGGACTATGAAATCAGCAGGGATGTAATGGTCTTCAACTTTTACCAGAACATCCTCTACAAGTCCATAGGCTTGTTTTCTTGAATTGTCTGCCATCTCTAGTGAGATTTTTGCAGCTTGCACCTCAAAGATCCCTAACTTCTCCATTACAGAGAGAGGCATGAGGTTTACACTTGACCCTAAGTCACACAAGGCCTTCTTGAAGGTCATGGTGCCTATGGTACAAGGTATTGAAAACTTCCCAGGGTCCTGTCTCTTTTGAGGCAGCTTCTGCCTAGACAAGTCATCCAGTTCTTTGGTGAGCAAAGGGGGTTCATCCTCCCAAGTCTCATTTCCAAATAACTTGTCATTTAGCTTCATGATTGCTCCAAGGTATTTAGCAACTTGCTCTTCAGTGACATACTCATCCTCTTCAGAGGAAGAATACTCATCAGAGCTCATGAATGGCAGAAGTAAGTCCAATGGAATCTCTATGGTCTCATTTTGAGCCTCAGATTCCCATGATTCCTCATTGGGGAACTCATTGGAGGTCAGTGGACGTCCATTGAGGTCTTCCTCAGTGGCGTTCACTGCCTCTTCCTCCTCTCCAAATTCGGCCATGTTGATGGCTTTGCACTCTCCTTTTGGATTTTCTTCTGTATTGCTTGGAAGAGTACTAGGAGGGAGTTCAGTAATTTTCTTGCTCAGCTGTCCCACTTGTGCCTCCAAATTTCTAATGGAGGACCTTGTTTCAGTCATGAAACTTTGAGTGGTTTTGATTAGATCAGAGACCATGGTTGCTAAGTCAGAGGTATTCTGCTTAGAACTCTCTGTCTGTTGCTGAGAAGATGATGGAAAAGGCTTGCCATTGCTAAACCTGTTTCTTCCATCATTATTATTGTTGAAACCTTGTTGAGGTCTCTGTTGATCCTTCCATGAGAGTTTTGGATGATTTCTCCATGAAGGGTTGTAGGTGTTTCCATAGGGTCCTCCCATGTAATTCACCTCTTCCATTGAAGGGTTCTCAGGATCATAAGCTTCTTCTTCAGATGAAGCTTCCTTAGTACTGCTTGGTGCATTTTGCATTCCAGACAGACTTTGAGAAATCATATTGAATTGTTGAGTCAATATTTTGTTCTGAGCCAATATGGCATTCAGAGTGTCAATCTCAAGAACTCCTTTCTTCTGACTAGTCCCATTGTTCACAGAATTTCTTTCAGAAGTGTACATGAATTGGTTATTTGCAACTATTTCAATGAGCTTTTGAGCTTCAGTAGGCGTCTTCTTCAGATGAAGAGATCCTCCAGCAGAGCTATCAAAGACATCTTGGACAATTCAGAGAGACCCTCATAGAAAATACCTATGATGCTCCATTCAGAAAGCATGTCAGAGGGACACTTTCTGATTAATTGTTTGTATCTTTCCCAAGCTTCATAGAGGGATTTTCCTTCCTTCTGTCTGAAGGTTTGGACTTCCACTCTAAGCTTACTCAATTTTTGAGGTAGAAAGAACTTTGCCAAGAAGGCATTGACTAGCTTTTCCCAAGAGTTCAGGCTTTCTTTAGGTTGTGAGTCCAACCATATTCTAGCTCTGTCTCTTACAGCAAAAGGGAATAGCATAAGTCTGTAGACCTCAGGGTCAACCCCATTAGTCTTGACAGTGTCACAGATTTGCAAGTACTCAGCTAAAAACTGATGAGGATCTTCCAATGGAAGTCCATGGAACTTGCAATTCTGTTGCATTAGAGAAACTAATTGAGGCTTAAGCTCAAAATTGTTTGCTCCAATGGCAGGGATAGAGATGCTTCTCCCATAGAAGTTGGGAGTAGGTGCAGTAAAGTCACCCAGCACCTTCCTTGCATTGTTGGCATTGTTGTTGTTTTCGGCTGCCATGGGTTCTTCTTCTTTGAAGATTTCTGTTAGGTCCTCTACAGAGAGTTGTGCCTTGGCTTCTCTTAGCTTTCGCTTCAAGGTCCTTTCAGGTTCAGGATCAGCCTCAACAAGAATGCTTTTGTCCTTGCTCCTACTCATAAGAAAGAGAAGAGAACAAGAAAATGTGGAATCCTCTATGTCACAGTATAGAGATTCCTTGAGGTGTCAGAGGAAAAGAAAAATAGAAGGCAGAAGTAGAAAATTCGAACTTATCAAAGAAGATGGAGTTCGAATTTTGCATTAAGGAATAGTGTTAGTCCATAAATAGAAGGATGTGAGAAGAGGGGAAGTAATTTTCGAAAATCAAGTAAAAGATTTTGAAAACATTTTGAAAAACACTAATTGATTTTCGAAAATAAAAGTGGGAAAGAAATCAAGTGATTTTTGAAAAAGAATTTGAAATTAGAAATCAAAAATATTTGATTGAAAGTTATTTTGAAAAAGATGTGGTTAAGAAGATATGATTGGTTTTAAAAAGATGTGATTGAGAAGATATGATTTGAAAAACATTTTTTTTTAAAAAAAAATTGATTTTGAACAGATTTTGAAAACTTGAAAAAATTTGCATTGAAAACAAAATCTTCCCTCTTGTGCCATCCTGGCGTTAAACGCCCAGAATGGTGCACATTCTGGCGTTTAACGCCCAAAACTCTACCCTTTTGGGCGTTAAACGCCCAACCAGGCACCCTGCTGGCGTTTAAATGCCAGTCTGTCCTTCTTCACTGGGCGTTTTGAACGCCCAGCTTTTTCTATGTAATTCCTCTGCTGTATGTTCTGAATCTTCAATTCTCTATATTATTGACTTGAAAAGACACAAATTAAAAATATTTTTGGATTTTTAATAGTGAGGAATAATCAAAATGCAACTAAAATCAAATAATAATGCATGCAAGACACCAAACTTAGCAATTTATATACTACTGACACTAATGAGAATGCATATGAGACACATAAACACTCAAGTCAAGAGGAATTAAAGATCAGAGTAATGAAATCATCAAGAACATCTTGAAGAACATCTTGAAGATCACTAAGACACATGAATGAATGCAAGAAAAACAGAAACATGCAATTGACACCAAACTTAAAATAAGACACTAGACTCAAACAAGAAACATAAAATATTTTTGGTTTTTTTTTTCGAAAATTAAGTGGAAAAGAAAATAAAGGTATCAAAATTATTAATGAGAATCCCAGGAATCATGCAATGTTAGTCTAAAGCTTCAGTCTAAAAGAATTAGACATGGTTAGCCAAGCTTCAGCAGCACATTGCATTCAAGAGCTAAATTGATGAAGACCAATCAACTTTGGTGATGATAAGAACATCACCTTGAAACACTAGAATTCATTCTTAAGAACTCTGAAGAAAAATACCTAAGCTAAGCAATAAGATGAACCGTCAGTTGTCCAAACTCAACAATCCCCGGCAACGGCGCCAAAAACTTGGTGGACGAAATTGTGATCACTACAACTTCGCACAACTAACCAGCAAGTGTACTAGGTCGTCCAAGTAATAAACCTTACGCGAGTAAGGGTCGATCCCACAGAGATTGTTGGTATGAAGCAAGCTATGGTCACCTTGTAAATCTTAGTCAGGCAAACTCAAATGGATATGGGTGATATACGAATAAAACATAAAGATAAAGATAGAGATACTTATGCAATTCATTGGTGGGAATTTCAGATAAGCGAATGGAGATGCTTGGTCCCTTCCGTCTCTCTGCTTTCCTACTGTCTTCATCCAATCCTTCTTACTCCTTTCCATGGCAAGCTTATGCAAGGGTTTCACCGTTGTCAGTGGCTACCTCCCATCCTCTCAGTGGAAATGTTCAACGCACCCTGTCACGGCACGGCTATCCATCTGTCGGTTCTCAATCAGGCCGGAATAGAATCCAGTGATTCTTTTGCGTCTGTCACTAACGCCCCGCCTTCAGGAGTTTGAAGCACGTCACAGTCATTCAATCATTGAATCCTACTCAGAATACCACAGACAAGGTTAGACCTTCCGGATTCTCTTGAATGCCACCATCAGTTCTAGCCTATACCACGAAGACTCTGATCTCACGGAATGGCTGGCTCGGTTGTCAGGCGAGCGCTCGGTTGTCAGGCGATCAACCATGCATCGTGTATCAGGAATCTAAGAGATATCCACTCAATCTAAGGTAGAACGGAGGTGGTTGTCAATCACACGTTCATAGGTGAGAATGATGATGAGTGTCACGGATCATCACATTCATCAAGTTGAAGAACAAGTGCTATCTTAGAACAAGAACAAGCGGAATTGAATAGAAGAACAATAGTAATTGCATTAATACTCGAGGTACAGCAGAGCTCCACACCTTAATCTATGGTGTGTAGAAACTCCACCATTGAAAAATACATAAGAACAAGGTCTAGGCATGGCCGTGAGGCCAGCCTCCCAATGATCTAAGAACTAGATGTCCGAAGATTCCAATACAATAGTAAAAGGTCCTATATATAGAAAACTAGTAACCTAGGGTGTACAGAGATGAGTAAATGACATAAAAATCCACTTCCGGGCCCACTTGGTGTGTTCTTGGGCTGAGCATTGAAGCATTTTCATGTAGAGACTCTTCTTGGAGTTAAACGCCAGCTTTGGTGCCAGTTTGGGCGTTTAACTCCCATTCTTGTGCCAGTTCCGGCGTTTAACGCTGGAATTCCTGAGGGTGACTTTGAACGCCGGTTTGGGCCATCAAATCTTGAGCAAAGTATAGACTATCATATATTGCTGGAAAGCCCAGGATGTCTACTTTCCAACGCCGTTGAGAGCGTGCCAATTGGGCTTCTGTAGCTCTAGAAAATCCACTTCGAGTGCAGGGAGGTCAGAATCCAACAGCATCTGCAGTCCTTTTCTGTCTCTGAATCAGATTTTTGCTCAGGTCCCTGAATTTCCGCCAGAAAATACCTGAAATCACAGAAAAACACACAAACTCATAGTAAAGTCCAGAAAAGTGAATTTTAACTAAAAACTAATAAAAATATACTAAAAACTAACTAGATCATACTAAAAACATACTAAAAACAATGCCAAAAAGCGTACAAATTATCCGCTCATCAGTCACTTTATGGTGACTGAAGGAATTGTCCTTGGGCACAAATTTTCGAACAAGGGAATAGAGGTAGATCAAGCTAAGGTAGAGGTAATTAAAAAATTACAACCACCTGCCAATGTCAAGGCAATCAGAAGCTTTCTAGGGCATGCAGGATTCTATAGGAGGTTTATAAAAGATTTTTTAAAAATTGAAAAATCTCTAAGTAATCTGCTAGCTGCTGACACGCCATTTATCTTTGATAATGAGTGTCTGCAGGCGTTTGAAACTCTGAAAGCTAAGCTGGTCACAGCACCAGTCATCTCTACACCAGACAGGACATTACCATTTGAATTAATGTGTGATGCCAGTGATCATGCCATTGGTGCAGTGTTGGGACAGAGGCATGACAAGCTTCTGCACGTCATTTATTATGCTACCCATGTTTTAAATGACACACAGAAGAACTACACAACCACAAAAAAAGAGTTACTTGTAGTGGTTTACGCCATTGACAAGTTCAGATCTTATTTAGTAGGATCAAAAGTGATTGTGTACACTGACCATGCTGCTCTTAAATATCTACTCACAAAGCAGAATTCAAAACCCAGACTCATTAGATGGGTGTTGCTTCTGCAAGATTTTGATATAGAAATAAGAGACAGAAAAGGGACATAGAATCAAGTAGCAGATCACCTGTCCTGAATAGAACCAGTAGAAGGGGCGTCCCTCCCTCTTACTGAGATCTCTGAAAACTTTCTGGACGAGCAACTCTTTGCCATCCAGGAAGTGCCATGGTTTGCAGATATTGCAAACTACAAGGCAGTGAGATTCATACCCAAAGAGTATAGTAGGCAGCAAACAAAGAAGTTGATCACGGATGCAAAGTACTATCTTTGGGATGAACCATATCTCTTCAAGAGATGTGCAGATGGAGTAATCCGTAGATGTGTGCCTAAAGAAGAAGCACAGAAGATCCTCTGGCACTGCCATGGATCACAGTATGGAGGACATTTTGAAAGTGAGCGAACAGCCATAATAGTCCTCCAATGTGGCTTCTACTGTCCTACTCTCTATAAAGACTCCCGAGTGTTTGCACTTAATTGTGACAGTTGCCAAAGATCTGGCAATTTGCCTCACAGTTATGCCATGTCTCAACAAGGGATCTTGGAGATTGAGTTGTTTGATGTATGGGGTATTGATTTCATGGGGCCTTTCCCACCATCATACTCAAACACTTATATTCTGGTGGCAGTGGATTATGTATCCAAATGGGTTGAAGCTATTGCAACACCCACTAATGATACTAAGACAGTGCTGAAAATCCTCCAGAAACACATCTTCAGCAGATTTGGTATTCCTAGAGTACTAATCAATGATGGGGGCACTCATTTCTGTAATAAACAGCTTTACTCTGCTTTGGTTCGGTATGGAGTTAGCCACAGGGTGGCCACTCCATATCATCCATAGACAAATAGGCAAGCTGAAGTCTCTAATAGAGAACTTAAAAGAATCCTGGAACGGACTGTGATCAACCGTAGAAGGGATTGGGCAAGAAGCTTGGATGATGCTCTTTGGGCATACAGAACAGCATTCAAGACTCCTATAGGAACTTCTCCACACCAGCTTGTGTATAGAAAAGCCTGTCACTTGCCAGTGGAACTGGAACATAAGGCCTATTGGGCTACCAGATTCCTAAACCTTGATGCCAAGTTAGCTGGAGAAAAATGATTGCTCCAGCTAAATGAGCTACAGAAATTCAGACTCAATGCTTTCAAAAATGCAAAAATTTACAAAGAGAAAGCAAAAAGATGGCATGATAAGAAACTGTCATCCAGAGTCTTTGAGCCAGGGCAGAAAGTTCTGCTATTTAATTCTAGGTTCAGATTGTTCCCCGGAAAATTGAAATCTCGGTGGAGAGGTCCAATGTGATTACAAGTGTGTCACCATATGGATACGTGGAGTTTCAGGATAATGATTCTAACAAAAAGTTCATTGTTAATGGACAGAGAGTTAAACATTATCTTGAAAACAATTTTGAGCAAGAATGCTCAAAACTGAGACTTGATTAAAGCTCAGTATTAGTCCAGCTAAAGACAATAAAGAAGCACTTGCTGGGAGACAACCCAGTCATTTACAAAGCTTATTTATTAGTTAATTGATTTTTACAGGTTTATGTCAATTATCTTCAAGGTAAAATAGCAATTGCTTGAGTTCACAGAGTTACAGAAGGATTCAGAAGACAAAACAGCAAAAAGAAGCTCACTGGTGCGAAAAAAAAGCCAGTAAGAGCTGTTTTGGGCGCTGAACGCCCAAAAGAAGCACTTACTGGGCATTCAACGCCAGTAAGGATAGCCATCTGGGCGTTAAACACCAGAAAGAAGCATCTTCTGGGTGTTGAACGCCAGAAAGAAGCACCTTTTGGGCGTTCAACGCCAGATTTATAGCGTCCCGGGCGTTCAGAAAAACGCCCAATGACAAAGGAATTTCTGGCGTTCAATGCCAGCTAGAAGCAACAGCTGGGCGTTGAACGCCCAGGAGAAGCTGCAAGTGGGCGTTAAACGCCCAAAACATGCAGCGTTTGGGCGTTTAACGCCAGGATTGTGGGGAGGAGGTAATTTTGTTTTTAATTCACATTTTTCAAAATTTTTATATTCCAATTCATGATTTCTTGCATAAACATGTTACAAACTCTCATCCTTCAATTCCAAAAATTTTAATCCTAATTTCTAAAATTCCTTTTTCAAAAATATCAAATGTATCTTAATTCATGAACACAAAATCCTTTTCAAATCCCATCCAACGCCTTTTCAATTTTTTTTAAAAACTCAATTATCTTTTAAAATCTTTTCAAAATAAAAATTCAGATTTATCTTTTTCAAATATCATTCACAACTTTTTAATTTTAAATTATATCTTTTTCTTATCATATTTATCTTTTATAAATCATATCTTCTATCTTATCTTTCTTCAAAATTTTTGAAAACCCACCCCTCCCTTTAAATTCACATTCGGCCTCCCTCCTCTCATCCACCATTCGATACTAGCTCTCCTTCTATCCCTCTTCTTTCCTTTTTTTTGCTTCAGGACAAGCAAACCTCTAAGTTTGGTGTGATTATCCGTGATCACTAAACCATATTCACTAAGATCATGGCTCCTAAAGGAAAACAACCCACACCAAGAGGCAAGAAATAGAGTATTCCAAAACCACTTTGGAATCAAGGGAAGTTCTGAACCAAAGAACATTCAGACCATTACTACAAAATAATGGGCCTAAGGTCAGTGATCCCGGAAGTCAAATTTGATCTGAAAGAAGATGAATATCCAGAGATTCAAGAGCAAATTCGAAACAGGAGCTGGGAAATCCTAGCTAATTCTGAGACAAAGGTGGGAAGAAACATGGTTCAGGAATTCTACGCTAATATGTGGCAAACAGACAGGCAGAGAATATCTGGAACTGCTCTCTATGACTATTGGACCTTGGTTAGAGGAAAGATTGTTCACATCCACCCTGATAAAATCAGGGAGATCTTTAAGCTACCCCAGCTGAAAGATGACCCAGACTCCTTTAATAGGAGAATGATGAGAACAAATAAAGGCCTGGACAAGATTCTAGAGGACATATGCCTCCCTGGAGCCAGTGGACCACCAGCACCAAGGGCGTCCTAAATCAACTCAACAGAGAAGATCTCAAACCAGTCGCCAGAGGCTGGTTGGACTTCATTGGGCGTTATATACTGCCCACTAGCAACTGCTCTGAGGTCACCGTTAGAAGAGCAGTGATGATCCACTGCATTATGTTAGGAAGAGAAGTGGAAGTTCATCAGTTGATTTCATGTGAACTTTACATAATTGCAACAAGAACTCCAAAGATGTCAAATTGGCTTATCCTAGCTTAATATCTATGCTATGTAAAGATGCTGGAGTAAATATGGGAATAACTGAGTATATCTCAGTTGAGCGACCAATCACCAAAACATCAATGGAAAAATAACAAGGGCAGGATGAACCCATCAAGAGGAGAGCACAGGAATTCCTCCCGGAATTTTCTCAATTTGAATACTGGGAGCATCTTGAAGCATTGGTTACCAAGTTGCAAGAAGCTATGGACCAAATAAAGGAAGAACAGAATAATCAAAATAGCATGCTTTGAAAACTGCTTGGGGAACAAGAGGAGCAAAGGCGTGACTTGAAGGAACTGAAGCGTCAGAAATTATCTCTTGAAGGATCAAGCACCCCACAGACTAGAGGAACATCCACTTCCCAAAATAAAAGTTGTTGAGTCTTAATCTTAGCTTTACTCTATGATAGTTATCTTATAGATTTACCTTAGAAGTTATATAGGAGTAGTAGTAATTAGTATATCTATTTTGATTTTATTTCCAATCAAGCTATAATTTATTTTTCTCATCATCATCAAACATGAATAAAATAGTAGATTTTTAGAATAAAGAGGCAATATTTTTTTCGAGTTCTTAAAAAAAATTCTAATTACTTAGATGTGGTGGCAATACTTTTTGTCTTCTAAATGAATGCTTAAACAGCGCATATTTTTTATATTGAATTTCATGAATGTTAAAATTTTTGGCTCTTGAAAGCATGATGAACAAGAGAAATATTATTGATGATCTGAAAAATCATGAAATTGATTCTTGAAGCAAGAAAAAGCAGAAAAAAACAAGGAATCATTGGATAAAGAAAAAAAAAAGGCCAATAGCCCTTTAAACCAAAAGGCAAGGGTGAAAAGGATCCAAGGCTTTGAGCATCAATGGATAGGAGAGCCCAAGGAAATAAATTCAGGCCTAAGCGGCTAAATTAAGCTGTCCCTAACCATGTGCTTGTGGCATGCAGGTCCAAGTAAAAAGCTTGAGACTGAGTGGTTAAAGTCGTGATCTAAGGCAAAAGAGTGTGCTTAAGAACTCTGGACACCTCTAATTGGGGACTTTAGCAAAGCTAAGTCACAATCTGAAAAGGTTCACCCAGTTATGTGTCTGTGGCATTTATGTATCCGGTGGTAATATTGGAAAACAAAGTGCTTAGGGCCACGACCAAGACTCATAAAGTAGTTGTGTTCAAGAATCAACATACTAAACTAGGAGAATCAATAATACTATCTGAATTCTGAGTTCCTATAGATGTCAATCATTCTGAATTTCAAAGGATAAAGTGAGATGCCAAAACTGTTCGGAAGCAAAAAGCTACTAGTCCCGCTCATCTAATTCGAATCTGAGCTTCACTTAAAACTCTGAGATATTATTGCTTCTTGATTTCTTTTTATCCTATTTTATTTATCTAGTTGCTTGAGGACAAGCAACAGTTTAAGTTTGGTGTTGTGATGAGAGGATATTTTATACGCTTTTTGGGGGTAATTTCATGTAGAATTTAGTATGTTTTAGTTAGTTTTTAGTATAATTTTATTAGTTTTTAGGTAAAATTCATATTTCTGGACTTTACTATGAGTTTTTGTGTTTTTCTGTAATTTCAGGTATTTTCTGGCTGAAATTGAGGGAGCTGAGCAAAAATCTGATTTAGGCTGAAAAAAGGACTGCGAATGTTGTTGGATTCTGACCTCCCTATACTCAGAATGGATTTTTTGGAGCTACAGAAGTCCAATTGGCGCGCTCTCAATTGGGTTGGAAAGTAAATATCTAAGGCTTTCCAGCAATATATAATAGTCCATACTTTGCGCAAAGATAGACGATGTAAACTGGCGTTCAACACCAGTTCCATGTTGCAGTTTAGCGTTCAGCGCCAGAAACAAGTTGCAAGTTGGAGTTCAATGCCAGAAACAGGTTACAACCTGGCGTTCAACTCCAGAAACAGCCCAGGCACGTGAGAAGCTTAAGTCTCAGCCCCAGCACACACCAAGTGGGCCCTAGAAGTGGATTTCTGCACTATCCATCCTAGTTTACTCATTTTCTGTAAACCTAGATTACTAGTTTAGTATTTAAACAACTTTTAGAGATTTATTTTGTATCTCATGATATTTTTAGATCTGAATTTTATACCTTTTGACGGCATGAGTCTCTAAACCCCATTGTTGGGGGTGAGGAGCTCTACTGCGTCTTGATGAATTAATGCAATTATTTCTGTTTTCCATTCAAACATGCTTGTTCCTATCTAAGATGTTCATTTGCGCTTCACTATGAAGAAGGTGATGATCCGTGACACCATTACCTTCCTCAATCCATGAACGTGTGCCTGATAACCATCTCCTTTCTACATTAGATTGAATGAGTATCTCTTAGATTCCTTAATCAGAATCTTCGTGGTATAAGCTAGAATTGTTGGCAGCATTCATGAGGATCCGGAAGGTCTAAACCTTGTCTGTGATATTTCGAGTAGGATTCTGGGATTGGATGACTGTGACGAACTTCAAACTCGCGAGTGTTGGGTGTAGTGATAGACGCAAAAGGATCAATGGATCTTATTCCGACATGATCGAGAACCAACAGATGATTACCCGTGCTGTGACAGAGCATTTGGACCATTTTCACTGAGAGGATGGGAAGTAGCCATTGACAATGGTGACACCCTACATACATCTTGCCATGGAAGGAGCCTTGCATTTATGAAAGTGAGGAAGCATTATGTTACAGAAATTCAGAAGACAAAGCATCTCCAAAACTCCAACATATTCTCCATTATTGAGTAACAATTATTTATTTTATGCCCTTTCACCTTTTACAATTGAACTAAAAAAAACACTGTTGTTGGTATCCTAACTAAGAATAATAAGATAACCATAGCTTGCTTCAAACCAACAATCTCCGTGGGATTCAACCCTTACTCACGTAAGGTATTACTTGGATGACCCAGTGCACTTGCTAGTTAGTTGTGCGAAGCTGTGAGAAATAGTCCATTAATATTGGCATACACAATTTCGTGCACCAGGCCCCTTTCCTTGGGCTCATCTACTTGGAAGCTTCTGCTAGCTGTCCAGGTTTTCCTAGCATGGTGTAAGGTGGCGTACGGGCCACACCTGGGTTCGGGTTGAGTGACCCGATGGATCGGTGGCTCGCAGTTGGATCCGAGACCCTTGTTGGGCTAGGCCGAAACAAATGAAAATTTGATAATGAATGAGTAGAAAATAGGAATGATTGCTAGGAAATCGGAAATTGAATATTACGATGTGAAATTGATGGAATTTGAGTTGAATTATGTAATTAGAGTAGGTTTAGATTTGGTTGAGTGCAAAAATTTGAAATGGGTTATTTTATGGTAAAATTGTTGAGTGAAAATAAATTTGGCTTGTGAACAATAATTGAAAGGACTGGAAAATGTATATTTTTTGTAAAAATAGATTTTTAGCCAATTTGGCGGGTTGTAACTCGATCCTCAGAGTTGAAAATATTTCAAAATTGGATTTTTATGAAAATTCATTTATCGATCTTTCCAACGATTCAAAAATGGTTGAAAAATGAATTTTGTACAAAAGATATGAAGTTTTAAAAACTGGGTTCAAAAATTGATTTTTACACTTAACAGCATTTTGCAAATTTTGCAACACTTGCGTACGCAGAGGTGCCACGCGACGCAGACACTGGGCACTATCTAGTGGTCTCGCATACGTGGAAGGAGGCATGCTTACGTCAGAGTGTTGAAATTGCAGACTTACGTTTACGGACGTGGTATGCGACGCGAGTGGAGGCTGTTGTTTTTCAATGCTCGCATACGCGAATAAGTACT
Source organism: Arachis hypogaea (assembly GCF_003086295.3). NCBI lineage: Eukaryota > Viridiplantae > Streptophyta > Magnoliopsida > Fabales > Fabaceae > Arachis > Arachis hypogaea. Next base: position 8,605,799 of record NC_092045.1, read on the forward strand.
CGCGTATGCGACACGCAAAATTTCAACCATGCGTACGCGTGCTAATGCATGCAATACGCACGACCCCAATGTAAGAACCGGATTTTTCACAGGTAAAATCATTTAAATGTCCAAATTAAATTCTGAAAAGTTAGGATGAGAATTTAGGGATTTAAATATGATTTTTGAACTCAATAGGCTTTTCTGAGTCAAGAAATGTATTTTCTGCGAAAAACCATGAAAAACCATGAACCGGCAGTCAAACCGGTTCAAGTTTGCTCGGTGCTGCACGAGAAGCAGTGAAAACAGCCGAAAAGTTGGGCTGAACGAGCTAAAAATACTAATGGGTTGAACCAGGCCCAAGTTGGGCCCAAATTTAACATATATAAGGGCTCATTAATGAACCCATCCATCATTAAACACACACACAACAGAATTGAGAAGAGGAGAGGAGAAGAGAGAAGAGCACTATTTACTTCTCCATTCAATCCGCGATATCTTGAGCTACGGTTCTCTGATTTGCGTGTCGTCAGTGGCTACGCATTCTTTGTGAAGAGCTCTACAAAACCCACCAAAGAAACTGGTAAGAAAAGCTCGAATCTTTCTCAGTTCTTCTTTTCAATGTTTCAAAAATCTAGGGTTTTGATTAAGTGAGTTTTTGTGATTTTAGATGTTTAGGTTCACTTTAATCCTTGCTTAGCATTGGGTTTTGGCTTCCAAAACTGTTGGACAAGGTAAGAGCTCTTGAAACCTTTGTGAGATTATATTTATGTTGAGCCATAGTTTGATTAGTGGTGTTTGGTGTGTATATAGCTTGTTTGTTGTGAGTTTGGAAGCTTTTGGAACATATTGGTGCTTGTTGGAGTGGATTTGGAAGACTGATTATGCTAACTTGGAGTTTTGGTTCATAAAGGAAATTGGCCAAGGTATGGTTTCGGTTTTCTCTATGTAGTATATAATATTCATGGACACATAGGCTAGTAACCCATAGGATAGGCGTGGACTTGAATGTTTGTTGAATTGTTGAATGATGGTATATAATGATTTATGGTGATTTGATGATTGTTGAGTTTGATAATAATGATTGATAAGGATATGATGAGGAATAATGACTTGGGAAGTTGAGAGGTGAAATGTATTGATATATATGATATTGATGTTAATGAATTAGTAATGTAGCTGGAAATTGTTAATGAGGTTTGAATTATGTAATATATTGATATTGATGTCGTGGATGGAGAAAGATGAAGAAAAATGTGGTAAGCTTGGTGTAATATGATATAGAGGGTTGATTTTGATGAAAAGGGGAGTTTGGATTGAGTTGTTTGGTTTTGATTGTGTTTTACAAAGAAATTGTGGGAATTGTGATTTTGGGTAAAAGTTGGTTTTTTGTGAATTTTGTCTGATCATAACTTTTTCCTTGATTTTCAAAATTGATTGGAAATTCTTTAGAATGAAAGCTTATTGAAAACCCTTTAATTTGATATAAAGTTTACCAAATTTGGAATTTTGTAGAGGAAGTTATGATCATTCAAAGTTGGTGTTAAAAATCTGAAATTCTGCAAAGTTACAGAATTTCCGGATTTTCTGATATGTGCGCATGCACAACCCTGCGAAAAATTTAATCTGTGCGGACACACAGACCTGTGCGTACGCACAAACAGAGGAAAGGGCTCGGGTAGCAGTGCTAGCACAGCTTGTGCGCGCGCACATCAATGAGGAATTACGACCTGTGCGCACGCACAAGTCGGGATGAGACGTCTGTTAGGGGCACTCGCACAGCTTGTGCGAGTGAACAGACTCTATAAACTTTAGTACCTGTGCGTACGCACACCCCTGTGCGTACGCACACCCCTGTGCGTACGCACACTTTCAAAATCTTCCTTGGGGTGCGCACGCACACCCCTGTGCGGACGCACACGCCCTGTTTCATAATTTTAAACTTTATTTTCAACTATTTCACCTTCCCAACAAGGTTGTAAGCTTCTTTAACGCCATTTTAAGGCTCTTGGGCTTAAATTTTGAGTTGGGGATATGAGAGATAGGTGAAGGGTTTTAGTTAATGATTACCCTTAAAGATTAGAGAATGAAGGCTTAGGTTTCTGGTGTACCGAGGATGAGTTTGGTGTAGTGCGAAAGAAGAATGGTGGATGAAATTGAGAAATTAACGAACTAGCAAGTTTCGGAATAGAAAGTCATGAATAAGTGATGGTTGTGATGAGTTGAAGATTTGGAAATGGATGAGTATGGTTGATGGAATGAGAGTGAGTGAAAGTGTGCTATGAGGAGTGGCCTCTGAGTTTGATTTCGTAATTATAATATGCATTGCTATCCGTCGTATGGGGCTGTGACAATATCCCGCCTACGTTCGGATGTGAGGCTTGGCGTTGAGCTTCTCACTCATTTTGATTGCTCCAGAGGAAGGTGGCAGGGCACGCATCCCTCGGAATATTTCCTTTTGAAAGGAGAATGTGGTGTGGCACTCTTCCTCGGATTTTTCCTCCTGAGCATGGGTTTCTCTCTGATTGCAAGGTGGTAAGGCACTAACCCATGGAATCATGTGACAACTAGAGGAAGGTGGTAGGGCACGCTCCCCCGAAATATTCCCCTCTGAAGGGAGAAGGTGGTAGGGTACTCTCCCTCGGAATTTTCCTCCATATGCGCAATAGAGAGACTAATCCGGGAGTTATTGACCGGATTTGCTGTCGGATTTGGCACAGTAACCGACATGTGATATCACAGCCAATAGGACAGACATTCATCATATGCATTTTATATATGTTTTCTTGCTTTGACTACTTGAGTTTGCCTACTTGTATAATATGCCTACTTGCTTCTTGAGTTACTTGCTACATACTTGAATATTACCTGTGTTTTCCTTGCTTGTATTATCTGTGTTTGTTTGGTTTGGAGGAGGTTAGGTTGGCAATGGCAATGGGTTCGCATGGAGGATAGGTTGGTGAAGGCTGTGGGACAGCAGTGTTTGGTTGGAGTAGAAAATCCCTTAAGAATAGATTACCCTTTTGATATACTAAGGTTTTAAGTTTTGTTAAGGTTTTACATATTATGCTTTATTGTTTAGAGTGCTTTAAGCTTGAATTCTTATGATGGATATGGAGTTTAGGATTGCCTTTGGTATCCCGAGGTCTTATATCCTACATCTCTGGGCACTATTACCATACTGATAACCTCCGGTTCTCATACTATATTTTTTGTTGTGTTTTTCAGATGCAGGTCGCAACCTACCTCGGTGAGTTGTCTGGTTGGTGACAGAAGCGGAGGATCTGGATACTTCTTTTGAGTCTTTTGATTTATTTTGAATATATCTCTCACTTTTGTATTTTGTTTTGCCTAGAGGCTTGTATTTGAGAGAACAAAACTTGTATAAGCTGTTTTTATTGTCTTGTTTCCTATATTGTCTGTATATGGCTAGCTGGATTAAACTCCGCGAGTCGTTGGATTGAGTGAGATTTGCTTGTGCAAGAATAGTGTTTAGCTTTCTAAATTTTTTCAGCATGTCTTCATGAGTGAGTAGCAGAGTTTCTACTCACTAAGTGTAAAATTCTTAGATTTAGAGGACACTATTGTGATTAGCATATAGTATTCCCTCAAGAATGGCTTCTTTGTGTTCTTTAGCAGTGATTAGTTCACCTAAAGCAGAAAGAGGATCAGTGATTTTCTTTATTTTGTAATGTAATCAGATGTAGTGAAACCTGCTTTCTTGATTTGTTTGAGTTGAAACTTGAATTGTTTGATTTTATATGCAGTGGATTCAGCAAAATACTCCTAAATTGTAGTCCAAATTTGATGTGCAAACGTGCAACCAACCATTTTATATGCAGTGGATTCAGCAAAATACTCCTAAATTGTAGTCCTAATGTTGTAAAATAGTCTTCTTATCTCCACTGTTTGTATGCTTGACTTTCAAAGCCAGCAATTCTATCATTGTCAAAAGCATATGTAGATGGTACTGATGAAGGTTGGAGTTGATCCTCTTGGTCCCAGTCTCTGATGGTAGCTAGTGCTTGTTGTTGCCAAATTTTGTGGTTGTTTTTGCCAAGTTTGCTACTGATGGGATTCTAAAATTTTTTGGAAACAAAGGTAGAAGGTGATGTTGTGGATGAAAGAGATTGGGGTTTAGAAATACCAAAATCTGCAGAATTTGATGAAGTGATGGACCAAGATAACTTGGCTTTTGATACCAAGAAAGGATCTTGGAAAAAATGAAAAATAAAAGAACTACAAGTGTGGTAACTTGCAGCAGAAGAGAAACAGAGAAAATAAAGAGAAACACTGTGTGAATTGAATGAATGTATCTTACAACATAGTGACAATACTATTTAGGTTTAATTATTCTGCCGGTCCTTATAATTTTATCGAATTTTCAATTAGATCCCTATACTTTTTTTCTTTTCAATTGGGTCCCCATACAATATCAGATTTTGTAATTAAGTTCCCACCGTGACAAAAACGTTGGAATTAATGAAATATTCTACTAAACTATACAAAATATTCAGTCGAATATTAGGCATATATATTTTGTTTAACAGAATATTCCATTAATTTCAATATTTTTTGTCACGGCAGGGACTTAATTACAAAATCTGATATAGTATAGGGAATCAATTAAAAAAATATATAAAGACCTAATTAAAAATTCGGTGAAACTATAAGAACTGACAAAGTAATTAAACCTACTATTTATAAGCTGTATACTACCAAGAAAATCTCTTTGAGCACTAGTAGCTATCTATAATAGCTTTTTACTGCTTACAGCATAACAACTAGACTCGTAGTTGCTTTTCCTTTATAATTTTGTACGAAACACAATATAAAGACTTAATTTAGTCTATGCATCTCAATTTTAATCTTTTAGTCTCAATTTTTATTTCAAACACAACCTTAGCTCTTACATTATATTTGGTTTAAGGAAAAATAAAAAAAAAGAAAAAGGATGAAAAAAAATAAATAGAAAATTTTATTTTATTTTTTTTTTTTGTTTGGGTGTCAAAGAAAATAGAAAGAAAAAAAATGTGTTTAGATTCCACCAAATTTTTTTTTTCATCCATTATAAGTAAAAAAACAAGAAGAGAATAATTATCTTTTGTGTATTTACAATGTTACCCATAGTTATATTATTATTAATATAATTATCAATATAAATTTAATTTTAATAATTTTAATATATTATTATAATAAAGATTCATATTTAAACATTATACATGTATTAGATAAATAATTATAAAATACAATAAAATATAAATAAATAAAAATATTTATACTTTATTTATTATAGAGATATTAATGTAATTTTATACCATTATGATTTTTTTTCTCATTTTTCTTTCTATCCAAATTAAAAAAAATTCTCTCTATTTTCTTTTCATCTATTTTCTCTTTATTCAAACAACATACAAATAACTTCACTTTTTCTTTTATTTTTCCTTCTTTCATTTTTTTTCCTCTTTTTTTCTCTTCTATTTTCTTTTCTATCTTCAAACAAAGCCTTAGAAAGTGGCAACATCTACTTCCTAACTAATTTATAATTTTTTTTTCTAAAACTAGAAGTGAAATTCGAATCCAAATTCTCTATATAAAAATAAAAAAACTATGACATTTGAGTTATAGCTCATTAACCCTAACTAATTTACAATTAGTTTATTATTATTTATCACACATATTACTAACATAATGAAATAATTAGCATATAGAAGATTTGGAATGTTATCGCAACCGAATTCTGGAAACATATCTAAGGATTGAAAATTGATTACTGTGATACTTTTATGGAGTAAAGTACAAAAAATAGATTTAAAAAATTCAGACGTTGATAAAAATACTTCATAGTTCAAAATGATAAAACACTAAAATATTTAAAATTGCAAAAAAAATATAATTTTTATAAATAGTAAATAACTTTTGTATTAATAATTCTATTCATTTGATCCAAAATTTTATAAAAATATTTAAGTATAACTATTCATAACATACATAAAAAAACGATGCAAAATTCACTCTTTAAAACTCATTTTTCATTTTTTAATTTAATTTTTATCATTTACAAAAAAATTGTTAAAAAATCCCCCAAGCATAAAATCATCAAACTTCAAATATGAAAAGAACACTTTTTTTTTAGTTATGTTCGCAGAAGGTCAGAAATCCAATCTTTAAAGTATTCTGAAAAATATATATAATATTTGATTATTTTTTGTTTAATTTTTAAATTTTTTAAGATATTTTTTGTCATTTTAATTTTTTTAAGATTATTTTTGTTTGAATTTTTTAGAACATTTTTTATAGTTTAATCCATGTTAACTATCATTTTTTTCAAAAGTTCATATCAATTAAGATAGTAACTAACGAATTGTTTTAAAAGAAGTAATTAACGAAATTGAAATTAACTCTATACATTGCATTCTTTAGATTATAATTTTCTTCACATATTTGTGGATTATAATATGTTTTTCTAAACTTAGCTCATATTGAAATATAGTTTTCCTTTTTCTATGTCCTATAATTTAAAATAATAGTCAAGCATGACTAATTTTTCAAAATGCATAAACTTTAAAAGGAAAAACAATGAATGATAATTATTACATGAGAAATTGAAGTAAATTTTCAACAATCTATTATCTATATTTCTTATTGATATTGCTATTATTACCTTCTAACTTCTTTCCAAAACGCAAATAAAATAGTATAGCAATTAACAAATTGGAAATTAATTTGATACATTGCATTTATCTTTATTTGACAATTGTAATTTACTTTTCCAAAATTAGGTCATTCAAATAGTTGATTTCCTTTTTTTAGGTCAACTTGTTAAAAATAATTATGCATAACTAATTATTCAAAATGAATAAGCATTAAAAGGAAAGACAATGAATGGCATTTATAACATGAAAATCTGAAACAAATTTGTAACAATCTATTCTCTTATTTGAACTAATCTAAAATATAATTAAATTTACAACAAGACTACATGTACACAAACAATTAATTATTAAATAAATCAGTAATCTATATAATATATTAAAATATAAAATATACATAAAAAATAAGTTAAATAAGACATGTATTATTTATACATAATATAATGTTTTAGTTTTTCATAACATTTTTTAAGTAGTTTAAAAATTAATTTGTCGCCAACTAATTAATTATTTTATATACAAATTCAAATTTAAACTTTTATATTTGTTTAAGCAGACAAATAAATTAATTATTTATTTACAAATATATAATAGTTAATTTTTTTTGGACGTTAAAATTAATAGTCATTCTTTATGAATTACAAGAAATGAAGTATTAAATAATACACACATTCATGCATGGTAAGATTCTTATAGTAATAACCCGTCATAATTATTTAGAGGGTTAAAAATGGAATCATATTTTATCCAATAATGAATAATCCCTTTCATTTCATCCCTTGAACCAAGCATTTTACTTTATTTCTTTACCTACCATCACTGCAATATCTATAGTCTTATTGTCTTAAGAGAGTATTTAGTAGTGTTAGTCATCTCTCATGTTAGGAGGAGATAGGGAGACATTCAAAAAAAAAAACACTTAAAACATCTCTTTTAAAAATTATTTTTAATAATTAAAATTTAATATATGTAATTGATTAAATCATATTATTTTTGTTATAATTAGATCGGACAAACTAATTTAATCAAAAAATTAATAAATTAAATTTTAAATCAGTTTAAATTAATATTCTTTTTTTATAAAAAATAACTACAATACTTTTTATAAAAAATAACTAAAATATTTCTATTATATATATATATATATATATATTAATTTTGAAAACCTTAAATCTTAATTCTATGAATCAATTTAGACCGATTCAAAATTTGGTTCACCAATTTTTTAATTAAATCAATTTATTTATCTAATTTTGACAAAAATAACACAGTTTAATCCTTATATATATGTATTGAATTTTAATTACTAAAAAATATTATTAAAAAAAACGTTTTAAGCGTGATTGTTTGAGTAGTTCCCTATAAAATATGAATGGGAAGCGATTTTCTCTCAAAAGATCAAATTTAAAATTAAAAAAAAAAAAATCTCCGATGGGTGTTTAGATTTGCTGAATGAAAAGCCAAAATAAGGATTGTATTGTTGAATTCTATGAGAAACTTTTCCTTATGATAATTCACTCAGTAACAAAATTGACTCCTGTGAACTTTTATTATATTATTTTTAATGCAGCAAAAAAAAAATGATAGAACAAAAAAATAAACAGCAAGCATTGTTATATCTAAATGAACTTGCACTTTATACACCATCTAATGGCAATGGGTTTAAAAATAAAATGAAATTAGAACAATTTGTTACTCATTATTTTTTTTGAGGTCATGATGATTATCATAATTGAGTGTTATACATAATCAAATTAGAAAAATATTAAGGAATCAACACTTTTATTATCAATATTAGTTAGTTAATACTTTAGATTAATACCTTATTTTATATTATTAGGATTTTAGAATTTAAAATTTAAAAATTTGTATGAAAATATTTTTATTAGTCAAATATGGATAAAAAATAATAATTTTTGTTAGTTATATAATATTACTACTTATAAAAATTTATATCCATAATGATTGCATTGAAAATTATACTGTCAAGAAATCTCTGACTCATCCTTAAATAAAATATTTGAGTAATTTGAAGAAGGATCCAACTCTACATTTATCAATGTATATATTTTGAATATTGTCATTTCTACGTATCCTTAAAAGATACATGTCAAAATAGAATTGGTAGAGAGTTTTCTAGTGTTACCAATTACATCGTATATTATATGTTAGAACAATTGTGGTAGTACGTAGTTATGATAGTTAAACGCTTTTTTTTTTCTAATTATATGATTGTATACCTCTATATATATATATATATATATATATATATATATATATATATATATATATATATATATATATATATATATATATATATATATATATATATACACACACACATTGTATGAACAAAATTAAATTTAAAATTAATTTATGAATTTACGAATTTATATAATTTTTGTGTTTTTATATTGAGAGTTATTTAGATAAAAACGTTTAAAATATTTTTTAAATATTTTTTAGTAATTAAAATATAATAATATAATTAATTAAATTATATTATTTTTGTCAAAATTAGATCAGATAAATTGATTTGGCCAAAAAATTAGTAAATTATACCTTGAATCAATCTAAATTAATATTTTTTTATAAAAAATAACTACAATATCCCTATTATAAAAAATGACTAATATTATATATATATTTTGAGAACCCAAAATTATAACCCTTCTTTTTTTTGTGTCGTTATAGAGTTAGGATTTAGAATTTTTAAGATTGGTTCAAGGTTTGGTTTACTGATTTTTTGGCCAAATTAATTTATCTGATTTATTGATTTACTAATTTTTTGGCCAAATCAATTTGTCTGATTTATTTGTTTGATTTAATTTTAATAAAAATAACACGGTTTAATTGATTATATATATTAAATTTTAATTATTAAAAAACATCTTTAACAAATAAAAGTAACATTTTTTATGTGCAAATACATGTTATTTAATTTATTTTTAATGTATAATATATATTTTATAAAAATAGTTAATTTTTAATGTATACGTAGAATGATTGAAAACAATTAAAAAATATTATATAGGAGAGTGTTAGGTAAATAATGATCATCTTGAACAACATAAATAATAATCAATCAAATAAAAATACACTACACTTCCAAATTACTCACCTAAATTTTAATATTAAAATAATTATCCGTACACCTAGTGAAATAAACATTCAATATATCTATTATTCATATTGTTTAATATTTTCATTATGTACCTATATTTTTTTTGTTATATAATATCAAAAATTAGTCACCAAATTAACTAATATATATTTTTTATATAAACACATATATTATTTAACTTAATTTTAATATGTATTTTATATTCTAACATATATTATATATAAGTACTTTATTTTTTGCATACATCGAAACGCTGTTGAAAAAAATTACTACACATTAATCGCACCATGTTTTGTGACACGTCATGGCTTATTATTGAACAAAATTTTATCCTCTCCCTATCAAGTTTCTGGTATTATTAAGTCTAGCTAAACAATGCATTTCTCCAAGATATATTTCCTTTTACTAAGCATTCAAATATTTATAAATACCCTCTTATCAACTCCACAAAACACCACAAAAAATTCTCAACAAACACCAATCTTCTTTGCAGTTTCAAAACAATGTCAAACATGCTTAAGCGCAAATTAGAGGAGGAGCAACCTATCATGGATAATAATAATAATAATAATAATCCAGAGTTGTTGCTTACTCTGAGCCTCAACCTGGAAAGGGTTGATGAACCATCTTCCAATATGGAAAATCGCCCTAAGCAGCAACGATTATTTCCTTGCAAATTCTGTTACAAGAAGTTTGCGAGTTCTCAAGCTTTGGGAGGACATCAAAATGCTCACAAGCGCGAGAGGATGCTCTCAAGAATGAACAAAGTGTTTAACATGGGAGCCATTGACCTTGGTCCTCGTCACTTCTGTCCTTACTCAAACATGTCAAATCATCTTATTCCCTTTCGTGGGTCATTTCCTGTTTATCATCAAGGTGCACACATGCACCACATGGTTCATATGCCTTCTTCCACCTTGACCATGCCTTTTCCTCGTTTTGGATCTAACTTTGGAAACTGAGACTTGCATGCATGATACTCCTCGGAGCCAGGAGTCTGAAATTCCCCATCTTCTAGTCTAATTTAGTTATGTTTTTCTATGTTGTCTTATTTCTTCATGTTGCTTTATTATTTATGATCTATTCGATTTTCAACTTCTTTGCATTTATTCTCGTTCCTTACAGCTTCTCTGAAAATAGAATAAGGTTAATTGGCTTAATTCATAGCTAAATAAATGACATGAAAAAGAAGAGTCAAATATAATGAACCCCAAAATGTACCTACAAGCACTTGCATATTTGTGCATGTAGCCAAACTAGTCCTACACACAAACTAGGGATGGCAATAACTATTAATGGGGCAGAGGCAGATACCTTTTTCCTGTCCCATTTCAATTTTAAAAAAAAATGTCTCCGTCTTTTTTCTATTTTCATCCCAGGTTTCTATTTGATTTGAAAAAAAAAACATAACAATTATAAAAAAAATAAATTTAATATAATTAAACGTAATCTATTAAAATCCAACATAATCCAACTTACAAAACTAAAAATAAATTTTATATATATGGTAAAACATAACAATTTAACAAAAAATAATAAAACAAAATTCTTAAAAATTATACGAATTTTCATGGAGGCAAGAACTTATGTCATTGCTCCATCTCCATTTATTTGCAAGAGTTGATTCTCAGCCCTGTGAAAATTTCTTAGGTCTTTATTTAGTCCTTTATTACGAGTAATTTCTGCGAATATATATTTTGGCAGCTTTTTTTTTATCCCTAGCACAATGCAAATTTCCAATTCAACCTTAGCGGTAAAGTTGGATTTTTGTGTCAAGTTAATTCTAACTGTATAATCCAACACTTAATATATAATGTGAACGTTCATAAAAATATAAATATATGATGAGTGATCGAAGGTTTAAACCAATTTCTAGCTTTTAGCACAAATACTCACCACTAGAAAATTAGTTATTACAGACGGATATTTTCGACAGAATTTGCGAGAATTTTTTTTGGGAAACAAAAAAATGAATTAGCATAAATTACAGACGGAAAAGAGAATCCTTCAATAATTTTGTCGGAAAAATTAATTTTTTTTCGTGGAAAATGGTTACCGATGGAAAATCCGTCTGTAATTAGACGAATAAAAACGCTGCATTTTATTAAATTATTATAGACAGAAAATCTGTCTGTAATTTAAAATATTCCGTCAAAAATATTGAAATAAGGGTTTTGCTTTAAGCGTGTATCCTCATTTCACATAATACCTATCCGTGCCTCCACACCCTTCTCTTCCAAACGCTCCATCGGCGGCGCCTCTCCGCCTTGCACTGCCGTCGCATTGAACTTCCGTCACACTGAAGCTCCGTCACACCCCCTCTCGGCTCTTCTTCGTGTATTGCTCGCGTCGCTTCGTATCGAAGCCTAATGTGCAGAAATCGCTCCGTTTCGATCTCGCCTCAGCTGTGCAAGTAACCCTAATCTCTTTCACGCCTTTATCACTCTTCTTATTCATTTGCTGCTACACTGACATCAACCTCTCCTCCTGTTCGCCATTTTTTATCGAGCTTTTCTGCATCTCGTCCGATTCACCACCTTTCCTTGAACTTTGCAGCGCGCTGCCGTCGTTCTAGTCTTGGTATGGTTTCTGTGGTCCAATTTTTATTGTTTTTACTGTCCTTTTACGCATGCATAGCTATTTTGTTTTATTTTTCTTTTGCTTTGTTTCTTTTGTTTCTTTCTCCTACGTTATCCTTCTTGCAATTCTGGATATTCTACCACTCATAGAATCTCTTGTTCCACACTACAAGAAAACACGTTTTTTGCTACACTTTTAAAGCATGGCAAAAAGCTGGAAAAAGCGTAGCGATAGCTTTTTGCCACGCTTTTTGAGCTATTGGGACACTTTTGAAAGGGTCACACTTGTAAGGGTGCCAGATGCCATATCGCCATGCCTTTGGTGACCTATAGCCACGCTTTTTTTGTCACGCTTTAAAATATTGGCACGCTTTAAAAGCGTGGGCATATGTGCCAGCTTTTGCTACGCTTTTAAAGCGTGCCAATATCAAGATATGGCTACACATTTAAAAGCGTTCCAATATCGATACGTATGGCTACGCTTTTAAAGCGTGCCAATATTGATACATATGGCTACACTTTAAAAGCGTGCCAATAGCGTGGGATACAGCTACGCTTTGAAAACGTCACTATTGATGCTTACTGTACAATATGGCCATGCTTTAAAAGCGTGCCAATAGGATAAGAAACGGCTACGCTTTAAAAGTGTGCCAATAGAGGGAGATTCGACTATGCTTTTAGAGCGTGCCAATAGGGAGACATACGGTTACGCTTGTAAAGCGTGGCTGTTGATTAGTACTGTACAATATAGCCACTCTTTTAAAGCGTGGCTATAAGTTAGTTCAGTAACCTATTAGCACTCTTTTTTAATAAATACCATGCAAAATCATAGATAATTTTAAAATATAAAGGATGGCTACTAATTTTAAATCAACTAATACTTACTTCATAAACTTGTCACAAAAAAAAGTTTTTGATCATATACTCTAACAACAAACCAAAAATCAAAGTCATGACAATTCCATTAGCAATTCCCTAATACATGAATTACAATTCCAACATGGGTTACATTATCTATTTCCTGTACACTTCATTACAAAATATGAAACTTCATGATTACTGATCATCCATTTTGAGCGAAATTATTTTCACCAGTGCCCTGCAAAATTTTAAATATTGTTGTGTGTTAGTGCATCTTATATCAAACCAAAAAATGAGAGGATAGAGAGATAGAGAGGTAGAGAGATAGAGAGAGGTCGATGGCGAGACCAGCCGTGAGAGAGGTGAGATTGAGTGAGCTTGAGGGTGAGAGTAGCAAGAAAAGAGAGAAGACTGACGATGGAGGGTGAGACCCAGTGTGCTTGAGGGTTAGGGGTTCTTCGACGGAGGCATTGCGAGCGCCGGCGACTGACGACATTCTTCGCAGAGTGTTGTTAGGGTACGGCGAGGCACAATGAAGGCAGGGTTAGGGTTAGTTAGGGTTAATCGTGGGTATTCATCTTCATGGAGGGATTTCTGAATTGACCTAGGGTAATTGTAACAATGAAGACCAAGTTTGGAAGAGTAATGTGTAAATTATTGTAACTTAGAATTTCGAAGCAAGCTAAGGGACAAGTTTGTAATTTTCTTTTTAGTTGAATATTTTTTTCCACGCTTTTGAAGCGTGTGAAAACAGTAGTAAGAAACGGCCACGACTTTAAAACGTCCCAATAACAAAATTATGTTGCCACGCTTTAAAAGCGAGCCTGTTTCTCTCTATGGCTACGCTTTTTAAGCATGGAAAAAAAGCGTGGCCAAATCTCAAATCAATTGCTTTAAGCGTGTCTCCTCATTTCACGTGACACCTATCCACGCCTCCACACCCCCCTCTCTTCCAAATGCTCCATCGACGGTGCCTCTCCACCTTGCACTGCCGTCGCACTGAACTTTCGTCACACCGAAGCTCCGTCACACCTCCTCCCGGCTCTTCTTCGTGTATTGCTCGCGTCGCTTCGTATCGAAACCTAATGTGCAGAAATCGCAAAAATCACTCCGTTTCGATCTCGCCTCAGCTGTGCAAGTAACCCTAATCTCTTCCACGCCTTTATCACTCTTCCTATTCGCTGCTACACTTACGCCAACCTCTCCTCCTGTTCGCCATTTTTCATCGAGGTTATCTGCATCTTGTTCGATTCACCACCTTTCCTCGAACTTTGTAGTGCACTGCCGTCGTTCTAAACTTGGTATGGTTTCTTCGGTCCTGTTTTTATTGTTTTGGCTGACCTTTTACGCATGCATAGCTATTTTATTTTATTTTTCTTTTGCTTTGTTTCTTTTGTTTCTTTCTCCTACGTTTTCCTTCTTGCACTTATGGATATTCTACCGCTCATAGAATTTCCTGTTCCACATTACAAGAAAACACATTTTTTGCTATGCTTTTCAAGCGTGGCGAAAAGCTGGGAAAAGCGTAGCGATAGCTTTTTGCCACGCTTTTTGAGCGATTGGGACGCTTTTGAAAGGCTCACACTTGTAAGGGTGTCGGTTGCCCTATCACCACGCTTTTGGTGACCTATCGCCACGTTATTTTTTGCCACACTTTAAAATATCGCCACGCTTTAAAAGCGTGGCCATATGTGCCAGCTATAACTACGCTTTTAAAGCGTTCCAATATCAAGATATGGCTACACTTATAAAAGTGTGCCAATAGTGTGGGATACAGCTACACTTTGAAAGCGTCACTGTTGATGCTTACTGTACAATATGGCCATGCTTTAAAAGTGTGCCAATAGGGTAAGAAACGGCTACACTTTAAAAGCGTGCCAATAGAGGGAGATTCGGCTATGCTTTTAGAGCGTGCCAATAGGGAGACATACGGTTACGCTTGTAAAGCGTGGCTGTTGATTAGTACTGTACAATATAGCCACTCTTTTAAAGCGTGGCTATAAGTTAGTTCAGTAACCTATTAGCACTTTTTTTTAATAATTACCTTACAAAATCATAGATAATTTTAAAATATAAAGGATGACTACTAATTTTAAATCAACTAATCCTTACTTCATAAACTTGTCACAAAAAAGAGTGTTTGATCACATACTCTAACAACAAACCAAAAATCAAAGTCATGACAATTCCATTAGCAATTCCCTAATACATGAATAACAATTCCAACATGGGTTACAATATCTATTTCCTGTACACTTCATTATAAAATATGAAACTTCATGATTGCTGATCATCCATTTTGAGCAAAATTATTTTCATCAGTGCCCTGCATAATTTTAAATATTGTTGTGTGTTAGTACATCTTACATCAAACCAAAAAATGAGACGATAGAGAGATAGAGAGGTAGAGAGATAGAGAGAGGTCGATGGCGAGACCAGCCGTGAGAGAGGTGAGACTGAGTGAGCTTGAGGGTGAGAGTAGCAAGAAAAGAGAGAAGACTGACGACGGAGGGTGAGACCCAGTGTGCTTGAGGGTTTGGGGTTTTTCGACGGAGGCATTGCGAGCGCCGGCGACTGACGACATTCTTCGCAGAGTGTTGTTAGGGTACGGTGAGGAACAATGAAGGCAGGGTTAGGGTTAGTTAGGGTTAATCGTGGGTATTCATCTTCATGGAGGGCTTTCTGAATTGACCTAGGGTAATTGTAACAATGAAGACCAAGTTTGGAAGAGTAATGTGTAAATTATTGTAACTTAGAATTTTGAAGCAAGCTAAGGGACAAGTTTGTAATTTTCTTTTTAGTTGAATATTTTTTGCCACGCTTTTGAAGCGTGCGAAAACAGTAGTAAGAAACGGCCACGCTTTTAAAACGTCCCAATAACAAAATTCTGTTGCCATGCTTTAAAAGCGAGCCTGTTTCTCTCTATGGCTACGCTTTTTAAGCATGGAAAAAAAAGCATGGCCAAATCTCGAATCAGTTGCTTTAAGCGTGTCTCCTCATTTCACATGATACCTATCCTCGCCTCCACACCCCTCTCTTCCAAACGCTCCATCGGCGGCGCCTCTCCACCTTGCACTACCGTCGCACTGAACTTCCGTCACACCGAAGCTCCGTCACACCCCCTCCCGGCTCTTCTTCGTGTATTGCTCGCGTCGCTTCATATCGAAGCCTAATGTGCAGAAATCGCAAAAATCACTCCGTTTCGATCTTGCCTCAGCTGTGCAAGTAACCCCAATCTCTTCCATGCCTTTATCACTCTTCCTATTCGCTGCTACACTTACGCCAGCCTCTCCTCCTGTTCGCCGTTTTCCATCGAGCTTATCTGCATCTTGTCCGATTCACCACCTTTCCTCAAACTTTGTAGTGCACTTCCGTCGTTTTAAACTTGGTATGGTTTCTTCGGTCCCGTTTTTATTGTTTTTGCTGACCTTTTACGCATGCATAGCTATTTTGTTTTATTTTTCTTTAGCTTTGTTTCTTTTGTTTCTTTCTCCTACATTTTTCTTCTTGTACTTATGAATATTCTACCATTCATATAATTTCTTGTTCCACATTACAAGAAAACACGTTTTTTGCTACGCTTTTCAAGCGAGGCGAAAAGCATAGCGATAGCTTTTTGCCATGCTTTTTGAGCAATTGGGACGCTTTTGAAAGGCTCACACTTGTAAGGGTGTCGGTTGCCCTATCGCCACACTTTTGGTGACCTATCGCCACGTTATTTTTTGCCACACTTTAAAATATCGCCATGCTTTAAAAGTGTGGCCATATGTGCCAGCTATAGCTACGCTTTTAAAGCGTGCCAATATCAAGATATGGCTACACTTATAAAAGCGTGCCCAGAGAGTGGGATAAAGCTACGCTTTGAAAGCGTCACTGTTGATGCTTACTGTATAATATGGCCACACTTTAAAAGCGTGCCAATAGGGTAAGAAATGGCTACGCTTTAAAAACGTGCCAATAGAGGGAGATTCGGCTATGCTTTTAGAGCGTGCCAACAAGGAGACATACGGTTACGATTGTAAAGCGTGGCTGTTGATTAGTACTGTACAATATAGCCACTCTTTTAAAGTGTGGCTATAAGTTAGTTCAGTAACCTATTAGCACTCTTTTTTAATAAATACCTTACAAAATCATAGATAATTTCAAAATATAAAGGATGACTACTAATTTTAAATCAACTAATCCTTACTTCATAAACTTGTCACAAAAAAGAGTGTTTGATCACATGCTCTAACAACAAACCAAAAATCAAAGTCATGACAATTCCATTAGCAATTCCCTAATACAAGAATAACAATTCCAACATGGGTTACAATATCTATTTCCTGTACACTTCATTACAAAATATGAAACTTCATGATTGCTGATCATCCATTTTGAGCGAAATTATTTTCACCAGTGCCCTGCATAATTTTAAATATTATTGTGTGTTAGTGCATCTTATATCAAACCAAAAAATGAGATGATAGAGAGATAGAGAGATAGAGAGATAGAGAGAGGTCGACAGTGAGACCAGCCGTGAGAGAGGTGAGTATCAGTGAGCTTGAGAGTGAGAGTGGCAAGAAAAGAGAGAAGACTTACGACGGAGGGTGAGACATAGTGAGCTTGAGGGTTAGGGGTTCTTCGACGGAGGCATTGTGAGCGGCGGCGACTGACGATGTTCTTCGTAGAGTGCTGTTAGGGGTTCTTCGTCGCGGTTAGGGGTTCTTCGATTGGGGTTCTTCGTCGTGGTTAGGGGTTCTTCCTGAGGCACAATGAAGAGAGGGTTAGGGTATGGTGAGGCACAATGAAATAGGGTTAGTGTTAGTTAGGGATAATCGTGGGTGTTCATCTTCATGGAGGGCTTTCTGAATTTAGCTAGGGCACTTGTAACAATGAAGATCAAGTCTGGAAGAGTAATGTGTAAATTATTGTAACTTATAATTTCGAAGCAAGCTAAGGGACAAGTTTGTAATTTTCTTTTTAGTTGAATATTTTTGCCACGTTTTTGAAGCGTGCCAAAACAGTAGTAAGAAACGGTCACGCTTTTAAAACGTACCAATAACAAAATTCTGTTGTCACGCTTTAAAAGCGTGCCTGTTTCTCTTTATGGCTACGCTTTTTCAGCATGCCAAAAAAAGCGAGGCCAAATCTCGAATCAGTTGCCACCTTTATAAAAGCGTGGTCAAATCTCGGATCAATTGCTTTAAGCGTGTCTCCTCATTTCACATGATACCTATCTGCGCCTCCACACCCCTCTCTTCCAAACGCTACATTGGCGGCGCCTCTCCGCCTTGCACTGTCGTTGCACTGAACTTCCGTCACATCGAAGCTCCGTCACACCCCTCCCGGCTCTTCTTCGTGCATTGCTCGCGTCACTTTGTATCGAAGCCTAATGTGCAGAAATCGTGCCGTTTCGTTCTCGCCACAGCTGTGCAAGTATCCCTAATCTCTTCCACGCCTTTATCACTCTTCATATTCACTACTACACTGACGCCAGCCTCTCCTCCTGTTCGCCATTTTCCATTGAGCTTTTCTGCATCTCGTTCGATTCACCACCTTTCCTCGAACTTTGTAGCGCCCTGCTGGTACACGAAATTATGATCATCAACCATGGTGCCAATAGACTTGGTACGCTCAAACGTGAATCACACTTCGTCACAATTCCGCACAACTAACCAGCAAGTGCACTGGGTCGTCCAAGTAATACCTTACATGAGTAAGGGTCGATCCCACGGAAATTGTCGGCTTGAAGCAAGCTATGGTCACCTTGTAAATCTCAGTCAGGCGGATTCAAATGGGTGATAGAGTTTTCATAATTAAAAAGATAAATAAACAGAAAGTAAAGATACAGATACTTATGTAATTTATTGGTGAGAATTTCAGATAAGTGCATAGAGATGCTTAGTTCCTGTTGAATCTCTGCTTTTCTACTGCCTTCATCCAATCCTTCATACTCCTTTCCATGGCAAGTTGTATGTTCGGGTTTTACTTGCGTCAATGGCTCTCGTCCTCAGTGAAAATGGTCCAAATGCGCTGTCACTGCACGGCTAATCATTTGTCGATTCTCGATCATGTTGGAATAGAATCCAGTGATTCTTTTGCATCTGTCACTACGCCCAACACTCGCAAGTTTGAAGCTCGTCACAATCATCCCCTTTCCAGATCCTACTCGGAATACCACAGACAAGGTTTAGACTTTGCGGATCTCAGGAATGGCCGTCAATAATTCTAGCTTATATCACGAAGACTCTGATCTTTCGGAATGGAGGCTAAGAGATGCACGCTCGTTCTAAGGTAGAACAGAAGTGGTTGTCAGTCACGCGTTCATAGGTGAGAATGACGATGAGTGTCACGGATCATCACATTCATCATGTTGAAGTGCAGCGAATATCCTAGAATAAGAATAAGCTGAATTGAATAGAAGAACAATAGTAATTGCATTAATACTCGAGGGATAGCAGAGCTCCACACCCTTAATCTATGGTGTGTAGAAACTTCACCGTTGAAAATACATAAGAACAAGGTTCATGCATGGCCGTGAGGCCAGCCTCCCCAAAACATGATCAAGAGATCAAAAGATATCAAAAGATTCTTAGAGGAAAATACAATAGTAAGAGGTCCTATTTATAATGAAACTAGCTACTATGGTTTACAGAAATAGGTGAATGATGCAGAAATCCACTTCTGGGCCCACTTGGTGTGTGCCTAGGCTAAGCATTGAGCTTTACACGTGTAGAGACTTCTCTTGGAGTTAAACGCCAACTTTTATGCCAGTTTGGGCGTTTAACTCCAACTTTTATGCCAGTTCTGGCGTTTTGACTTCAGAATAGGACAGAGAAGAGGCGTTTGAATGCCAGTTTGTGTCATCAAAACTCAAGCAAAGTATGAACTATTATATATTGCTGGAAAGCTCTGGATGTCTACTTTCCAACGCAATTGAGAGCACGCCATTTGGAGTTCTGTAACTCCAGAAAATCCACTTTGAGTGCAGGAAGGTCAGAATCCAACAGTATCTACAGTCCTTTGTCAGCCTTTGAATCAGATTTTTGCTCAGGTCCCTCAATTTCAGCCAGAAAATACCTGAAATTAAAGAAAAATACACAAACTCATAGTAAATTCTAGAAATGTGAATTTTTCATAAAAACTAATAAAAACATCCCAAAAAGTAGCTAGATCCAACTAAAAACTACCTAAAAACAATGCCAAAAAGCATATAAATTATCCGCTCATCATAACACCAAACTTAAATTGTTGCTTGTTGGTGGACGAAATTGTGATTTATACTTTCACACAAATCGAATAATTACACTCCTTGTGCTCGTATGGAATTTAGAAATTGGCACGAGTGGTCACAACTCCGTTCAACTAACCAGCAAGTGTACTGGGTCGTCCAAGTAATAAACCTTACGTGAGTAAGGGTCGATCCCACAGAGATTGTTGGTATGAAGCAAGCTATGGTTACCTTGTAAATCTCAGTTAGGCAGATTAAATCTGTTTATGGGTTTTCGAAAATAGAAATAAGAAAATAAATAATAAAAGTGATAGAATACTTATGCAGATTCATTGGTGGGAATTTCAGATAAGCGAGTGGAGATGCTGTATGGCTCAAGGACGCCTGTTCTCCTACTGCTTCTACTCAATCCTTCTTACTCCTTTCCATGGCAAGCTGTGTATAGGGGTTCACCATCAGCGGTGGCTACTTTCAATCCTCTCGGGAAAATGATCCTATGCGGCTGTCACTCGCACGGCTAATCGTCTGGAGGCATCACCCATGGCTGATGGCTACATCCCATCCTCGCAGTGAAAACTATGCTCACGCACTCTGTCACAGTACGACTAATCACTGGTTGGTTCCTGCGCCTACTGGAATAGAATCCCTTGATTCTTTTGCGTCTGTCACTAACGCCCAGCACTTGCAAGTTTGAAGCACGTCACAGTCATTCATTACCGAAATCCTACTCGGAATACTACAGACAAGGTGAGACTTTCCGGATTCCCAGGATCCTACTCGGAATACCACAGACAAGGTGAGACTTTCCGGATCCTCATAAATGCCGCCATCTATCTAGCTTATACCACGAAGATTCTGTTGGGGAATCTAAGAGATATGCATTCAAGCTCTGTTGCATGTAGAACGGAAGTGGTTGTCAATCACGTGCGTTCATAAGTGAGAATGATAATGAGGGTTACTTATCATCACATTCATCATGTTCTTGGGTACGAATGAATATCTTGGAACAAGAATAAGAGAGATTTGAATAAAAGAAAATAGAATTTCATTAATACTTGAGGTACAGCAGAGCTCCACACCCTTAATCTATGGTGTGCAGAAACTCCACCGTTGAAAATACATAAGCAAAGGATTCAGGCATGGCCGAATGGCCAGCCCTCTCCATGATCAAGTGACCGAATGATAAAAGACTTAAAGTGGTCAAAAGATGTCTAATACAATAGATAAATGTTCTATTTATAATAAACTAGCTCCTAGGGTTTACATGAGTAGGTAATTGATGCATAAATCCACTTCCGGGGCCCACTTGGTGTGTGCTTGGGCTGAGCTTGATCATTCCACGAGCTGAGGCTTTTCTTGGAGTTGAACTCTGAGTTATGACGTGTTTTGGGCGTTCAACTCCGGATCATGACGTTTTTCTGGCGTTTAACTCCAGACAGCAGCATGTACTTGGCGTTCAACGCCAAGTTACGTCGTCAATCTTCGAATAAAGCATGGACTATTATATATTGCTGGAAAGCCCTGGATGTCTACTTTCCAACGCCGTTGAGAGCGCGCCAATTGGAGTTCTGTAGCTCCAGAAAATCTATTTCGAGTGCAGGGAGGTCAGATTCCAACAGCATCAGCAGTCCTTTTGTCAGCCTTCTTCAGAGTTTTGCTCAAATCCCTCAATTTCAGCCAGAATTTACCTGAAATCACAGAAAAACACACAAACTCATAGTAAAGTCCAGAAATGTGAATTTAACATAAAAACTAGTGAAAACATCCCTAAAAGTAGCTTAAACTTACTAAAAACTACCTAAAAACAATGCCAAAAAGCGTATAAATTATCCGCTCATCACAACACCAAACTTAAATTGTTGCTTGTCCCCAAGAAACTGAAAATCAAATAGGATAAAAGAAGAGAATATACTATAAATTTCAAAATATCAATGAATATTAATTCTAATTAGATGAGCGGGACTTGTAGCTTTTTGCTTCTGAACAGTTTTGGCATCTCACTTTTTCCTTTGAAGTTTAGAATGGTTGGCTTTTCTAGGAACTTAGAATTTCGGATAGTGTTATTGACTTTCCTAGTTAAGCATGTTGATTCTTGAACACAGCTACTTATGAGTCTTGGCCGTGGCCCTAAGCATTTTGTTTTCCAGTATTACCACCGGATACACAAATGCCACAGACACATGACTGGGTGAACCTTTTCAGATTGTGACTCAGCTTTGCTAGAGTCCCCAGTTAGAGGTGTCCAGAGCTCTTAAGCACACTCTTTTTTGCTTTGGATCACGACTTTAACCACTCAGTCTCAAGCTTTTCACTTGGACCTTCATGACACAAGCACATGGTTAGGGACAGCTTGATTTAGCCGCTTAGGCCTGGATTTAATTTCCTTGGGCCCTCCTATCCATTGATGCTCAAAGCCTTGGATCCTTTTTACCCTTACCTTTTGGTTTTAAGGGCTATTGGCTTTTTCTGCTTGCTTTTTCTTTTTTCTTTCTATTTTTTTCGCCATTTTCTTCCCTCTTTTTTTTTTTCACAAGCTTTTGCTTTTTCACTGCTTTTTCTTGCTTCAAGAATCAATTTCATGATTTTTCAGATCATCAATAACATTTCTCTTTGTTCATCATTCTTTCAAGAGCCAACAATTTTAACACTCATAAACAACAAGATCAAAAATATGCACTGTTCAAGCATTCATTCAGAAAACAAAAAGTATTGCCACCACATCAATATAATTAAATTAAATTCAAGGATAAATTCGAAATTCATGTACTTCTTGTTCTTTTGAATTAAAACATTTTTCATTTAAGAGAGGTGAAGGATTAATGGATTTTATTCATAGTTTTAAGGCATGGTTACATACTAATGATCATGAAGTAGAGACACAAAACATAGATAAACACAATACTAAAAACCAAAGACAGAAAGAAATAAAGAATAAGGAATGAATCCACCTCTTAGTGGCGTCTTCTTCTTGAAGGACCAACAATGTCCTTAAGCTCTTCTATGTCCCTTCCTTGCCTTTGTTGCTCCTCCCTCATTGCTCTTTGATCTTCTCTTATTTCTTGGAGAATGATGGAGTGTTCATGATGTTCCACCCTTAATTGTTCCACATTATGGCTCAAATCTTCTAAGGAGGTATTGAGTTGCTCCCAATAGTTGTTAGGAGGAAAGTGCATTCCTTGAGGCATCTCAGGAATTTGTTGATGATGAACTTCTTCATGTTCTTCTTGAGGGCCGTGAGGAGCTTCTCTTGTTTGCTCCATCCTTTTCTTGGTGATGGGCTTGTCTTCTTCAATGGAGACATCTCCATCTATGATAACTCCAGCTGAGTAGCATAGATGGCATATAAGGTGAGGGAAAGCTAGCCGTGCCATGGGTGAGGACTTGTCGGCTATTTTGTAGAATTCATTGGAGATGACCTCATGAACTTCTACTTCCTCTCCAATCATGATGCTGTGAATCATGATGGCCCGATCCACAGTAACTTCAGATCGGTTGCTAGTAGGAATGATGGATCTTTGGATGAACTCCAACCATCCTCTAGCCACAGGCTTGAGATCCAGTCTTCTTAGTTGAACTGGCTTGCCTTTGGAGTCTATTCTCCATTGGGCTCCTTCCACACATATGTCCGTAAGGACTTAGTCCAGCCTTTGATTAAAGTTGACCCTTCTAGTGAAGGGGCGTTCATCTCCTTGCATCATAGGCAAGTGAAACGCCAACCTCACATTTTCCGGACTAAAATCTAAGTATTTCCCCCGAACCATTGTGATATAGTTCTTTGGATTCGGGTTCATACTTTGATCATGGTTCCTAGTGATCCATGCATTGGCATAGAACTCTTGAACCATCAATATTCCGACTTGTTGCATGGGGTTGGCTAGGACTTCCCAACCTCTTCTTTGAATTTCATGTCAGATTTCCGGATACTCATTCTTTTTGAGCTTGAAAGGGACCTCGGGGATCACCTTCTTCTTTGCCACAACATCATAGAAGTGGTCTTGATGGCTCTTGGAGATGAATCTCTCTTTCTCCCATGACTCGGAGGTGGAAGCTTTTGTCTTCCCTTTCCCTTTTCTAGAGGATACTCCTACCTTAGGTGCCATTGATGGTAATGGAAAAACAAAAAGCTTATGCTTTTACCACACCAAACTTAAAATTGTTGCTCGCCCTCGAGCAAGAAAGAAAAGAAAAGTAGAAGAAGAAGAAGAAGAGAATATGGAGGAGGAGAAGGAGGTTCGGCTATGTGGGAGAAGAAGGGGTTGTGTTGTGTAAAAATAAAGAAGAGTGGAAGGGTATTTATAGGGAGAGGGGAGGGTATAGGTTTGGCCAATTTGGGTGGGAATGGGTGGGAAAATGAATTTGAATTTTATGAAGGTAGGTGGGGTTTATGGGGAAGAGTGGGTTGATGTGAATGGTGAATGGGGTAATTGGGAAGAGGAATTGAGGTGATTGGTGAGGAGTGTTGGGTTTTGTGACATGGGGAATACAAATCACAAAAATAGGATTAGGAGGTAAGGTGGGAATATGGTAGGTGGGGATCCTGTGGGGTCCACAGATCCTGAGGTGGGGATCCTGTGGGGTCCACAGATCCTGAGGTGAAAAGAAATACCATTCCTTCACCATATAGGCATGTAAAATGCCTTCGTGCATCATTCTGGCGTTCAAACGCCCATTGGTGCACGTTCTGGGCGTTCAACGCCCATGTAATGCATGTTTCTGGCGTTGAACGCCAGTTTCATGCTTGTTACTGGCGTTCAGCGCCAGTTTGTCCTCTCTGTGCACATTCCTGGCGTTAAACGCCAGGTTGTTGCTTGTTTCTGGCGTTCAGCGCCAGAATGGTGCTCTGTTCTGGCGTTGAACGCCAGCCAGATGCATCTTACTGGCGTTGAACGCCAGTCTGCGCTACCTCCAGGGTAAAAAAATTTTTTCTTCTGTTTTTGGCTCTGTTTTTATTTTTTTTTTATTTTTTTCGTGACTCCTCATGATCATGTACCTAATTAAACACAAAAATAACAAAGAAACAAAATAAAATAAAATTAGATAGATAAAATTGGGTTGCCTCCCAACAAGCGCTTCTTTAATGTCAATAGCTTGACAGTGGCTCTCATGGAGCCACAAGGTGATCAGGTCAATTTTAGTGTGTAGTCCCAACACCAAACTTAGAGTTTGGATATGGGGTTTGAACACCAAACTTAGAGTTTGGTTGTGGCCTCACAACACCAAACTTAGAGTTTGACTGTGTGGGTTCTTCTTGACTCTGAACTGAGAGAAGCTCTTCCTGCTTACTCTCTTTTGTCACAGAGGGATGGCCATGTGCCTTAAACACAAGGTAGTCCCCATTCAATTGAAGGACTAATTCTCCTCTGTTGACATCTATCACAGCTCCTGCTGTGGCTAGGAAAAGTCTTCCTAGGATGATGCATTCATCATCGTCTTTCCTAGTGTCTAGGATTATGAAATCAGCAGGGATGTAAAGGCCTTCAACCTTTACTAGTACGTCCCCTACTATTCCATAGGCTTGTCTCACTGACTTATCTGCCAATTGCAATGAGAACAAGGCAGGTTGTACCTCAATGATCCCCAGCTTCTCCATTACAGAGAGTGGCATAAGATTTATCCCTGACCCTAGATCACATAGAGCTTTTTCAAAGCTCATGGTGCCAATGGTACAAGGTATTAAGAACTTGCCAGGATCTTGTTTCTTTTGAGGTAGAGTTTCCTGAATCCAAGTATCTAGTTCACTAATGAGCAAGGGAGGTTCACTTTCCCAAGTCTCATTACCAAATAACTTGGCATTCAGCTTCATGATAGCTCCTAAATATTGAGCAACTTGCTCTCCAGTCACATCTTCATCCTCTTCAGAGGAAGAATAGTCTTCAGAGCTCATGAATGGCAGAAGGAGATTTAATGGAATCTCTATGGTCTCTAGATGAGCCTCAGATTCCTTTGGATCCTTAATAGGAAACTCCTTCTTGCTTGAAGGACATCCCAGGAGGTCTTCCTCACTAGGATTTTCGTCCTCCTCCTCCCTAGTGCATTCGGCCACTTTGATCAAATCAATGGCCTTGCACTCTCCTTTTGGATTCTCTTCTGTATTGCTTGGGAGAATACTGGGAGGAGTTTCAATGACTTTCTTACTCAGCTGGCCCACTTGTGCCTCCAAATTTCTAATGGAGGATCTTGTTTCATTCATGAAACTGAAAGTGGCTTTTGACAGATCAGAGACAATATTGGCTAAATTAGAAGTGTTTTGTTCTGAATTCTCTGTCTGTTGCTGAGAAGATGATGGATATGGCTTACTATTACTCAGCCTACTGCGTCCACCATTGTTAAAGCCTTGTTGAGGCTTTTGTTGATCCTTCCAGGAGAAATTTGGATGATTTCTCCATGATGGGTTATAGGTGTTTCCGTAAGGTTCACCCATGTAATTAACCTCTGCCATGGCAGGGTTTTCAGGATCATAAGCTTCTTCAGAAGCTGCCTCTCTAGTACTGTTGGATGCATGTTGCAATCCATTCAGATTTTGAGAGATTATGTTGACCTGTTGAGTCAACATTTTGTTCTGAGCCAATATGGCATTCAGAGCATCAATTTCAAGAACTCCTTTCTTCTGAGGTATCCCATTATTCACGAAATTCCTCTCAGAGGTGTACATGAACTGGTTGTTTGTAACCATGTCAATGAGTTCTTGAGCCTCTTCAGGCGTTTTCTTCAGGTGAATAGATCCACCTGCAGAATGGTCCAATGACATTTTCGAAAATTCAGAGAGACCATAATAGAATATATCTAATAGGGTCCATTCTGAAAACATGTCAGATGGACATCTTTTTGTCAACTGCTTATATCTTTCCCAAGCTTCATAGAGGGATTCACCCTCTTTTTGTTTGAAGGTTTGAACATCCACTCTCAGCTTGCTTAGCTTTTGAGGAGGAAAGAATTTATCCAAGAAGGCAGTGACCAGCTTATCCCAGGAGTCCAGGCTATCCTTAGGTTGTGAATCCAACCATATTCTAGCTCTGTCTCTTACAACAAAAGGGAAAAGCATGAGTCTGTAGACTTCAGGATTAACTCCATTTGTCTTTACAGTCTCACAGATCTGCAAGAACTCAGTTAAAAACTGATAAGGATCTTCAGATGGAAGTCCATAAAACTTGCAGTTTTGTTGCATTAATGCAACTAGTTGAGGCTTAAGCTCAAAGTTATTGGCTCCAATGGCAGGAATGGAGATGCTTCTTCCATCAAACCTGGACGTTGGCTTTGTGAAGTCACCAAGCATTCTCCTTGCATTATTATTATTATTTTCGGCTGCCATGTCCTTCTCTTGTTCGAAAATTTCTGAAAGGTTGTTTCTGGATTGTTGTAATTTAGCTTCTTTTAATTTTCTCTTCAGAGTCCTTTCAGGTTCTGGATCAACTTCAACAAGAGTGCCTTTTTCCCTGTTCCTGCTCATATGAAAGAGAAGGAACAAGAAAAGAAAGAGGAATCCTCTATGTCACAGTATAGAGATTCCTTTATGTTAGTGGAAGAAGAAAGGGGTAGAAGAAAGAAGAAGGATTCGGATTTTTGGATGAAGAGAGGTGAAGAGAAGTGTTAGTAATTAATTAATTAAATAGAATAAGAAAGGAGAGGGAGAAATTTCGAAATTAATTTTGAAAAAGGGGTTAGTGATTTTCGAAAATCAAAGACAAAATATAATTAAAATTAAAATTTAAAACAAAAAGAATTTTTGAAAAAGAGAGGGAGAATTTTCGAAAATTAGAGAGGGAAAAGTAGTTAGGTGGTTTTGAAAAAGATAAGAAACAAACAACAAGTTAGTTTAGTTGTTTGAAAAAGATTTGAAATCAAATTTTGAAAAAGATAAGAAGATAAGAAGTTAGATAAGATATTTTGAAATCAAATTTTGAAAAAGATAAAGTTTTTGAAAAAGATAAGATAAAAAGATAAAAAGATTTTTAAGAAAAAGATATTTTGAAAAAGATTTAATTTTTAAAATTACTTAACTAACAAGAAACTACAAGATAAGATTCTAGAACTTAAAGATTGAACCTTTCTTAACAAAAAAGTAACAAACTTCAAATTTTTGAACCAATCACATTACTTGTTAGTTAATTTTCAAAAATTTGATAAAAAGATAAGAAAAAGATTTTGAAAATATTTTGAAAAATAATTTTTGAAATTTTCGAAAATTATATAAAAAATGAAAAAGATATGATTTTTGAAAAAGATTTTGAAAAGATAAGATTTTTAAAATTGAAATTTTGACTTGACTTGTAAGAAACAACCAATTTTAAAAA
Source organism: Arachis hypogaea (assembly GCF_003086295.3). Lineage (NCBI taxonomy): Eukaryota > Viridiplantae > Streptophyta > Magnoliopsida > Fabales > Fabaceae > Arachis > Arachis hypogaea. The sequence continues at coordinate 8,634,499 of NC_092045.1, forward strand.
TTTTTGACCAAGTCAACCCAAAATTTTGAAAATTTGGAGGAAAATAAGGAAAAGATATTTTTTTGATTTTTTTTGAATTTTTAATTATGAAAGAGAAAAACAACAAAAATATTCAATGCATGAAATTTTTAGATCAAAACAATAAATGCATGCAAGAATGCTATGAATGTCAAGATGAACACCAAGAACACTTTGAAGATCATGATGAACATCAAGAACATAATTTTGAAAAATTTTTTGATGCAAAGAAAACATGCAAGACACCAAACTTAGAAATCTTTAATGCATGGACTCTAACAAACAAAAAATGCACATGAAAAACAACAAACAACACAAAACAAGATATCATCAAGATCAAACAAGAAGACATGTCAAGAACAACTTGAAGATCATGAAGAACACTATGAATGCATGGGATTTTCGAAAAATGCAAGAAAAATTTTAAAAGCATGCAATTGACACCAAACTTAAAAATTAACACAAGACTTAAACAAGAAACACAAAATATTTTTGATTTTTATGATTTTCAAAATTTTTTGTATTTTTATTGATTTTTTTTCGAAAAACATTTTTGGAAAAAAAACGAAAAATAAAAGAAAAATTTTTGAAAAAGATTTTTGAAAAGAAAATTACCTAATCTGAGCAACAAGATGAACCGTCTGTTGTCCATACTCGAACAATCCCCGGCAACGGCGCCAAAAACTTGGTGGACGAAATTGTGATTTATACTTTCACACAAATCGAATAATTACACTCCTTGTGCTCGTATGGAATTTAGAAATTGGCACGAGTGGTCACAACTCCGTTCAACTAACCAGCAAGTGTACTGGGTCGTCCAAGTAATAAACCTTACGTGAGTAAGGGTCGATCCCACAGAGACTGTTGGTATGAAGCAAGCTATGGTTACCTTGTAAATCTCAGTTAGGCAGATTAAATCTGTTTATGGGTTTTCGAAAATAGAAATAAGAAAATAAATAATAAAAGGGATAGAATACTTATGCAGATTCATTGGTGGGAATTTCAGATAAGCGAGTGGAGATGCTGTATGGCTCAAGGACGCCTGTTCTCCTACTGCTTCTACTCAATCCTTCTTACTCCTTTCCATGGCAAGCTGTGTATAGGGGTTCACCATCAGCGGTGGCTACTTTCAATCCTTTCGGGAAAATGATCCTATGCGGCTGTCACTCGCACGGCTAATCGTCTGGAGGCATCACCCATGGCTGATGGCTACATCCCATCCTCGTAGTGAAAACTATGCTCACGCACTCTGTCACAGTACGGCTAATCGCTGGTTAGTTCCTGCGCCTACTGGAATAGAATCCCTTGATTCTTTTGCGTCTGTCACTAACGCCCAGCACTTGCAAGTTTGAAGTACGTCACAGTCATTCATTACCGAAATCCTACTCGGAATACCACAGACAAGGTGAGACTTTCCGGATTCCTAGGATCCTACTCGGAATACCACAGACAAGGTGAGACTTTCCGGATCCTCATAAATGCCGCCATCTATCTAGCTTATACCACGAAGATTCTGTTGGGGAATCTAAGAGATATGCATTCAAGCTCTGTTGCATGTAGAACGGAAGTGGTTGTCAATCACGTGCGTTCATAAGTGAGAATGATAATGAGGGTTACTTATCATCACATTCATCATGTTCTTGGGTACGAATGAATATCTTGGAACAAGAATAAGAGAGATTTGAATAAAAGAAAATAGAATTTCATTAATACTTGAGGTACAGCAGAGCTCCACACCCTTAATCTATGGTGTGCAGAAACTCCACCGTTGAAAATACATAAGCAAAGGATTCAGGCATGGCCGAATGGCCAGCCCTCTCCATGATCAAGTGACCGAATGATAAAAGACTTAAAGTGGTCAAAAGATGTCTAATACAATAGATAAATGTTCTATTTATAATAAACTAGCTCCTAGGGTTTACATGAGTAGGTAATTGATGCATAAATCCACTTCCGGGGCCCACTTGGTGTGTGCTTGGGCTGAGCTTGATCATTCCACGAGCTGAGGCTTTTCTTGGAGTTGAACTCTGAGTTATGACGTGTTTTGGGCGTTCAACTCCGGATCATGACGTTTTTCTGGCGTTTAACTCCAGACAGCAGCATGTACTTGGCGTTCAACGCCAAGTTACGTCGTCAATCTTCGAATAAAGCATGGACTATTATATATTGCTGGAAAGCCCTGGATGTCTACTTTCCAACGCCGTTGAGAGCGCGCCAATTGGAGTTCTGTAGCTCCAGAAAATCCATTTCGAGTGCAGGGAGGTCAGATTCCAACAGCATCAGCAGTCCTTTTGTCAGCCTTCTTCAGAGTTTTGCTCAAATCCCTCAATTTCAGCTAGAATTTACCTGAAATCACAGAAAAACACACAAACTCATAGTAAAGTCCAGAAATGTGAATTTAACATAAAAACTAGTGAAAACATCCCTAAAAGTAGCTTAAACTTACTAAAAACTACCTAAAAACAATGCCAAAAAGCGTATAAATTATCCGCTAATCACTTGTCCCCAAGAAATTGAATATAAAATAGGATAAAAAGAAGAGAATATACAGTAAATCCCACAATATCAATGAAACTTAGTCCCAATTAGATGAGCGGGGCTTGTAGCTTTTTGCTTCTGAACAGTTTTGGCATCTCACTTTTTCCTTTGAAGTTCAGAATGATTGGCATCTATAGGAACTCAGAATTTTAGTTAGTGTTATTGATTCTCCTAATTAAGTATGTTGATTCTTGAACATAGCTACTTTATGAGTCTTGGTCGTGGCCCTAAGCACTTTGTTTTCTAGTATTACCACCGGATACATAAATGCCACAGACACATAACTGGGTGAACCTTTTCAGATTGTAACTCAGCTTTGTTAAAGTCCCCAGTTAGAGGTGTCCAGAGTTCTTAAGCACACTCTTTTGCTTTGGATCACGACTTTAACCACTCAGTCTCAAGCTTTTCGCTTGGACCTGCATGCCACAAGCACATGGTTAGGGACAGCTTGATTTAGCCGCTTAGGCCTAGATTTTATTCCTTTAGGCCCTCCTATCCACTGATGCTCAAAGCCTTGGATCCTTTTTACCCTTGCCTTTTGGTTTAAAGAGCTATTGGCTTTTTCTGCTTGCTTTTTCTTTTTCTTTTCTTTCTCTTTCTCTTTTTTTTTTGCCACTTTTCTTTTTTCTTATTTTTTTCACTGCTTTTTCTTGCTTCAAGAACCAATTTCATGATTTTTTAGATTATCAATAACATTTCTCTTTGTTCATCATTCTTTCAAGAGCCAACAACTTAAACATTCATAAACAACAAGATCAAAAATATACACTGTTCAAGCATTTATTCAGAGAACAAAAAGTATTGCCACCACATCAAAATAATTAAACTAGTTTCAAGATAAAATTTGAAATCCAAGTACTTCTTGTTCTTTTGTAATTAAGCACATTTTTTCATGTAAGAGAGATGAAGGATTCATGGAGTTATTCATAGCTTTAAGACATAGACACTAGACACTAATGATCATGTAGTGAAGACACAAATATAGATAGAACATACAGCATAAAAATCGAAAACAGAAAAATAAATAGACAAGGAGATTAAGGAATGAGTCCACCTTAGTGAGGGGGCGTCTTCCTCTTGAAAATCCTATGGAGTGCTTGAACTCCTCAATGTCTCTTCCTTGCCTTTGTTGCTCCATCCTCATAGCTCTTTGATCTTCTCTAATCTCATGGAGAATGATGGAGTACTCTTGATGTTCCACCTTTAATTGGTCCATGTTGTAACTCAAGCTTTCCAAAAAAGTGTTGAGTTGCTCCCAATAATTGTGTAGAGGAAATTGCATCCCTTGAGGTATCTCAGGGATTTCTTGATGAGGAATTTTCTTATGCTTTTGTTGAGGTCCATGAGTGGGCTCTCTTGATATGCAGTCAAATGCTCTACTACTGAGCTATGGACCCTTGAGATGAATCTCTCCATCTCTCATGACTCGGAAGTGGAAGCAATTGCCTTCCCTTTCCTCTTTCTCGAGGTTTCTCCGGCCTTAGGTGCCATAAATAGTTATGGAAAAACAAAAAGCAATGCTTTTACCACACCAAACTTAAAAGGTTTGCTTGTCCTCGAGCAAAAAAAGAAGGAAAGAAGGGGAAGAAGAAGGGAATGGAGGAGATGGAGGGAGAAAGTGAGAGGTGTGGGAGGTGGGGATCTTGTGGGGTCCACAGATCCTGAAGGGCCAAGGAATTCTTCATCCCTACTCCAATTAGGCGTTCACAACACCTTAGAGTGCAATTATGGCGTTTAAACGCCAGTTTACTGCACTGTTCTGGCGTTTAAACGCCAGCTTTCCTTCTTGTTCTGTCGTCTAAACGCCAATTTGTTGCCCTATTCTGGCGTTTAAATGCCAGTCTGGTGCCCTATTTTGGCGTTTCAACACCCAAAAAGGTGCCAGATTGGGCGTCTAAACGCCCATTTTGCTACCCTTACTGGCGTTCAAACGCCAGTAAGTCCTTCGTCCAGGGTGTGTTATTTTCAATGCTATTTTTGATTTTTTTCTTTATTTTTGTAATTGTCTTTGTGATTTAACATGATCATCAACCTAAAAGAAAACAAAATAATATAGATAAAATTAAAATAAAATTGGGTTGCCTCCTAATAAGCGCTTTTTTAATGTCAATAGCTTGACAGTGAGCTCTCATGGAGCCTCACAGATGATCAGAGTATGGTTGAGATCTCTCAACACCAAACTTAGAGTTTGGCTGTTGCCTCCCAACACTAAACTTAGAGTTTGAATGTGAGGGCTCTGTTTGACTCTGTATTGAGAGAAACTCTTCATGCTTACTCTCCATGGTTACAGATAGAGAACCTTTAGTCTTTACTACAAGGCATTCTTCATTCGTATGAAGGATCAACTCTCCTCTGTCAACATCAATCACAGCTCTTGCTGTGGCTAGGAAGGGTCTTCCAAGGATGATGGACTCATTCTCATCCCTCCTAGTGTCTAGGATTATGAAATCAGCAGGGAAGTAAAGGCCTTCAACCTTCACTAGCACGTCCTCTACTAATCCATAAGCCTTTTTTATAGAGTTATCTGCCATCTCCATTGAGAATTTGGCAGCATGTACCTCATAGATTCCCAGTTTCTCCATCACAGAGAGTGGCATCATGTTTATCCCTGACCCCAGGTCATACAGAGCTTTTTCAAAGGTCATGGTGCCTATGGTACAGGGTATTAAGAATTTACCAGGATCCTATTTCTTTTGAGGTAAATTTTGCTGAACTAATGTATTCAGTTCATTGGTGAGCAAGGGAGGCTCTTCCTCCCAAGTCTCATTACCAATCAGCTTGGCATTCAGCTTCATGATTGCTCCTAAATATTGGGCAACTTGCCCTTCAACAATGTCTTCATATTCTTTAGAAGATGAATAATCATCAAAGCTCATGAATGGTAAAAGGAGGTCCAAGGAAATCTCTATGGTCTCTGTATGAGCCTCAGATTCCTTTGGTTCCTCATTAGGATATTCCTTACTGACCACTGGATGTCCCTGAGGTCTTCCTCATTGGGATTCACGTCCTCCTCCTCCTTCCCAGGTTCGGCCATTTTGATTACATCAATGGCCTTGCACTCTCCTTTGGGATTCTCTTCTGTATTGCTTGGGAGAGTGCTAGGAGGAGTTTCAGTAACCCTTTTACTCAGCTAGCCCACTTGTGCCTCCAAATTTCTAATAGAGGATCTTGTTTTAGTCATGAAACTAAGAGTGGCCTTAGATAGATCAGAGACTATGTTTGCTAAGCTAGAAGTATTCTACTCAGAATGCTCTGTTTGTTGTTGAGATGATGATGGAAAAGGTTTGCTATTGCTAAACCTATTTCTTCCACCATTGTTATTATTGAAGCCTTGCTTCTATTGATCCTTCCATGAAAAATTTGGATGATTTTTCCATGAAGGATTATAGGTGTTGCCAAAGGCGTCACCCATGTAATTCACTTCTGCTATTGCAGGGTTCTCAGGATCATAAGCTTCTTCTTCAGAAGGTACTTCTTTAGTATTGTTGGATGCATTTTGCAATCCATTCAGACTCTAAGAGATCATATTGACTTGTTGGGTCAATATTTTGTTCTGAGCCAGTATGGCATTCAGAGCATCAATTTCAAGAACTCCTCTCTTTTGAGGCGTCCTATTACTCACAAGATTCCTCTCAGAGGTATACATGAACTGGTTATTTGTAACCATTTCAATAAGTTTCTGAGCTTCTGCAGGCATTTTCTTTAGGTGAATGGATCCACCTGCAGAGTGGTCCAGTGACATCTTGGAAAATTCAGACAGACCATCATAGAATATATCTAATGTGGTCCATTCTGAAAGCATGTCAGAAGGATACTTTTTGGTCAGTTGCTTGTATCTTTCCCAAACTTCATAGAGGGACTCACCATCTTTCTATTTGAAAGTCTGAACATCCACTCTAAGCTTGCTCAGCTTTTGAGGAGGAAAGAACTTGGCTAAGAAAGCCATGACCAGCTTATCCCAAGAGTCCAGGCTATCTCTAGGTTGTGAGTCCAACCATGTTCTAGCTCTGTCTCTTACAGCAAAAGGGAAAAGCATAAGCTTGTAGACTTCAGGATCAACTTCATTGGTCTTAACAGTATCACAGATCTGTAAGAACTTAGTCAAAAACTAATAAGGGTCTTCTGATAGAAGTCCATAAAACTTACAGTTCTGTTGTAGTAGAGAAACTAATTGAGGCTTTAGCTCAAAATTGTTTGCTCCTATGGCAGGGATTGAGATGCTTCTTCCATAAAAGTTAGAAGTTGGTGTAGTGAAATCACCAAGCATCTTCCTTGCATTGTTGTTTGGTTCGGCCATAATTGTTTCTTTTGCTGTTTCCTTTTCGAAAATTTCAGTGAGGTCCTCTTCAGAGTTTTGTGCTTTAGCTGCTCTTAGCTTCCTCTTCAGAGTCCTTTCAGGTTCAGGATCAGCTTCAACAAGTATGCCTTTATCTTTGTTCCTGCTCATATGAAAGAGAAGAAAACAAAGAAAATATGGAATCCTCTATGTCACAGTATAGAGATTCCTTGAGGTGTCAGAGGAAAATAAGAATAGAAGAAGGAGGTAGGTAAGGAAGAATTCGAACACTCAAAGAGAGATGGAGTTCGAATTGACAATGGAGGAGGAATCTTAGTGTTTAATTAGAAAAAGATGAGAGAGGGGAAGAAATTTCGAAAATTTTAATTAAAATTCAAAATAATTAGTTAAAAAAAATTTTGAAAAAAATTAATGTTTTTTCAAAAAATAAAAGTGAAAAAGGTAGTTAAGTGGTTTTGAAAAAGATAAGAAATAAATTTGAAAAAGATAAGAAGTTAGAAAATATTTTGAAATTGATTTTGAAAAAGATATGATTTGAAAAAGATATATTTGAAAAGATATGATTGAAATTTATTTTGAAAAAGATTTGAATAGGAAATTAAAAAGATTTGATTTTTTTTTGAAAAAGATATGATTGAAAATATTTAATTTGAAAAAGATTTGATTTGAAAACAAAATTCCTCTCCTTGTGTCATCCTGGCATTAAATGCCCAGGAGCTGCATGTTTTGGGCGTTTAAACGCCCAGCCAGGTACCCTGGCTGGTGTTTAAACGCTAGTTTTCCTTCCTTACTAGGCGTTTAAACGCCCAACCAGGTACCCTGACTGGCGTTTAAACGCCAGTTTTCCTTCTTCACTGGTCGTTTTGAACGCCTAGCGTTTTCTCTATAAATCCTTCGCTTTATGTTCTTGGATCTTCATTTTGCTATATACCTTATTCAAGAAGATATTTTTTCAATTTTGAAAAACAAAAAAATGAGTCAAAACATATAATTCTTGGATCAAAACACAAGATATATGCAAGAACATTATGAGCGTCAAGATGAACACCAAGAACAATCTTGAAGATTAAGATGAACATCAAGAACTCAGTTTTCTTAATGAAAGAAAACATGGAGGACACCAAACTTAAAACTTTCTCATGTTTGGGCCATATGAATGCAGGAATGCATATGTAGAACATCATGCAGTGCAAATCAATAAATCATGAAGATCAAACAAAGCAATTCATCAAGAACGACTTGAAGATCATCAATAACACAATGTATGTGTTTTGAAAATTGCAAAACAATTAAAATCATGCAATTGACACCAAACTTAAAATTTGGCCTTAGATTCATAGAAGAACCATGCAATATTTTTGAGATTTTATGATTTTATGAATTTTTTGGATTTTTCGAAAATTAATTTTGAAAAAACGAAAAAGAAGAATAATTTTTGAAAGATTTTTGAAAACTTTTTGAAAATAAAATAAGAAGAAAAGTATCTAATCTAAGCAACAAGATGAACCGTCAGTTGTCCAAACTCGAACAATCCCTGGCAACGGTGCCAAAAACTTGGTGCACGAAATTGTGATCATCAACCATGGTGCCAATAGACTTGGTACGGTCAAACGTGAATCACACTTTGTCACAATTCCGCACAACTAACCAGCAAGTGCACTGGGTCGTCCAAGTAATACCTTACGTGAGTAAGGGTCGATCCCACGGAGATTGTCGGCTTGAAGCAAGCTATGGTCACCTTGTAAATCTCAGTCAGGCGGATTCAAATGGGTGATAGAGTTTTCATAATTAAAAAGATAAATAAACAGAAAGTAAAGATAGAGATACTTATGTAATTCATTGGTGATAATTTCATATAAGTGCATAGAGATGCTTTGTTCCTGTTGAATCTCTGCTTTCCTACTACCTTCATCCAATCCTTCATACTCCTTTCCATGGCAAGCTGTATGTTCGGGTTTCACCGGCGTCAATGGCTACCTCCCGTCCTCAGTGAAAATGGTCCAAATGCGCTGTCACCGCACGGCTAATCATCTATCGGTTCTCGATCATGTTGGAATAGAATCCAGTGATTCTTTTGTGTCTGTCACTACGCCCAACACTCGCGAGTTTGAAACTCGTCACAGTCATCCCATTTCCAGATCCTACTCGGAATACCACAGACAAGGTTTAAACTTTCTGGATCTCAGGAATGGCGGCCAATAATTCTAGCTTATACCACGAAGACTCCGATCTTTTGGAATGGAGGCTAAGAGATACACACTCGTTCTAAGGTAGAACGGAAGTGGTTGTCAGTCACGCGTTCATAGGAGAGAATGATGATGAGTGTCACGGATCATCACATTCATCATGTTGAAGTGTAGCAAATATCTTAGAATAAGAATAAGCTGAATTGAATAGAAGAACAATAGTAATTGCATTAATACTCGAGGAACAGCAGAGCTCCACACCTTAATCTATGGTGTGTAGAAACTTCACCGTTGAAAATACATAAGAACAAGGTTCAGGCATGACCGTGAGGCCAGCCTCCCCAAAACGTGATCAAGAGATCAAAAGATGATCAAAAGATTCCCATATGAAAATACAATAGTAAGAGGTCCTATTTATAATGAAACTAGCTACTATGGTTTACAGAAATAGGTGAATGATGCAGAAATCTACGTCCGGGCCCACTTGGTGTGTGCTTGGACTGAGCATTGAGCTTTACACGTGTAGAGACTTCTCTTGGAGTTAAACGCCAGCTTTTATGCCAGTTTGGGAGTTTAACTCCAACTTTTATGCCAGTTCTGGCGTTTTGACTTCAGAATAGGGCAGAGAAGGGGCGTTTGAACGACAGTTTGCATCGTCAAAACTCGAGAAAAGTATGGACTATTATATATTGCTGGAAAGCTCTGGATGTATACTTTCCAACGCAATTGACAGTGCACCATTTGATGTTCTGTAACTCCAGAAAACTCACTTCGAGTGCAGGGAGGTCAGAATCCAACAGCATCTGCAGTCCTTTGTCAGCCTCTGAATCAGATTTTTGCTCAGGTCCCTCAATTTTAGCCAGAAAATACCTGAAATCACAGAAAAATACAAAAACTCATAGTAAAGTCCAGAAATGTAAATTTTGCATAAAAACTAATAAAAACATCCCAAAAAGTAGCTAGATCCTACTAAAAACTACCTAAAAACAATGCCAAAACGCGTATAAATTATCCGCTCATCACCTGCCATCGTTCTAGTCTTGCTATCGTTTATGTGGTCCAGTTTTTATTGTTTTTGCTATCCTTTTACGCATGCTAGCTATTTTGTTTTATTTTTCTTTTGCTTTGTTTCTTTTCTTTCTTTGTCCTACGTTTTCCTTCTTGCACTTCTGGATATTCTACCACTCATAGAATTTCCTGTTCCACACTACAAGAAAACACATTATTTTCTACGCTCTTAAAGCGTGGCAAAAAGCTGAAAAAAGCGTAGCGATAACTTTTTGCGACTTTTTTTGAGCTATTGGGACGCTTTTGAAAGGGTCACACTTGTAAGGGTGCCGGTTGCCCTATCGCCACACCTTTGGTGACCTATCGCCATGCTTTTTTTGCCATGCCTTAAAATATTTCCATGCTTTAAAAGCGTGTCCATATGTGCCAGCTATGGCTACGCTTTAAAAACATTCCAATATCAATACGTATGGCTACGCTTTTAAAGCGTGCCAATATTGATACATATGGCTACACTTTAAAAGTGTGCCAATAGTGTGGGATACAGCTACGCTTTGAAATCATCACTATTGATGCTTACTGTACAATATGGCCACGCTTTAAAAGCGTGCCAATAAGGTAAGAAACGGCTATGCTTTAAAAGCGTGCCAATAGAGGGAGATACAACTATGCTTTCAAAGTGTGCCAATAGGGAGCATATGGTTACGCTTGTAAAGCGTGGCTGTTGATTAGTACTGTACAATATAGCCACTCTTTTAAATCGTGGCTATCAGTTAGTTCAGTAACCTATTAGCACTCTTATTTATAAATGCCTTACAAAATCATAGATAATTTTAAAATATAAAGGATGACTACTAATTTTAAATCAACTAATCCTTACTTCATAAACTTGTCACAAAAAAAAAGTGTTTGATCACATACTCTAACAACAAACCAAAAATCAAAGTCATGACCATTCCATTAGCAACTCCCTAATACATGAATTACAATTCCAACATGGGTTACATTATCTATTTCCTGTACACTTCATTACAAAATATGAAACTTCATTATTACTGGTCATCCATTTTGAGCGAAATTGTTTTCACCAGTGTCCTGCAAAATTTTAAATATTATTTTGTGTTAGTACATCTTATATCAAACCAAAAAATGAGACGATAGAGAGATAGAGAGATAGAGAGAGGTCGACGTCGAGACCAGTCGTGAGAGAGGTGAGACTCAGTGAGCTTGAGGGTGAGAGTGGCAAGAAAAGAGAGAAGACTAACGACGGAGGGTGAGACCCAGTGAGCTTGAGGGTTAGGGGTTCTTCGACGGAGGCATTGTGAGCGCCGACGACTGACGACATTCTTCGCATAGTACTGTTAGGGGTTCTTCGTTGCGGTTAGGGGTTCTTCGATTGGGGTTCTTCGTCGTGGTTAGGGTACGATGAGGCACAATGAAGACAGGGTTAGGGTTAGTTAGGGTTAATCGTGGGTGTTCATCTTCATGGAAGGTTTTCTGAATTGAGCTAGGGCATTTGTAACAATGAAGACCAAGTCTGGAAGAGTAATGTGTAAATTATTGTAACTTAGAATTTCGAAGCAAGCTAAGGGACAAGTTTGTAATTTTCTTTTTAGTTGAATATTTTTTGCCACGCTTTTGAAGCGTGCCAAAACAGTAGTAAGAAACGGTCACGCTTTTAAAACGTACCAATAACAAAATTCTGTTGCCACGCTTTAAAAGCGTGCCTGTTTCTCTCTATGGCTACGCTTTTTAAGCATGGCAAAAAAAAAGCGTGGCCAAATCTCGAATCGGTTGCCACCTTTATAAAAGCGTGGCCAAATCTCGAATCAGTTGCCACCCTTATAAAAGCGTGGCCAAATGTCGAATCAGTTTCTTTAAGCGTGTCTCCTCATTTCACATGATACCTTTTCGCGCCTCCACACCCCTCTTTTCCAAACGCTCTATCGGCGGCGCCTCTCTGCCTTGCACTGCCGTCGCACTGAACATCCGTCACACCGAAGCTCCGTCACACCCCCTCCTGGCTCTTCTTCGTGTATGGCTCGCGTCGCTTCGTATCGAAGCCTAATGTGCAGAAATCGCTTTGTTTTGATCTCGCTTCAGCTTTGCAAGTAACCCTAATCTCTTCCATGCCTTTATCACTCTTCCTATTTGTTGCTATATTGACGCCAGCCTCTCCTACTATTTGCCATTTTCCATCGAACTTTTCTGCATCTCGTCCGATTCACCACCTTTCCTCAAACTTGGTATGGTTTCTGTGGTCCAGTTTTTAAATTTTTTTTGCTGACTTTTTTACGCATGCATAGCTATATTGTTTTATTTTTCTTTTCCTTTGTTTCTTTTGTTTCTTTCTCCTACGTTTTCCTTCTTGCACTTATGGATATTCTACCACTCATAGAATTTCCTGTTCCACACTACAAGAAAACACGTTTTTTGCTACGCTATTAAAGCGTGGCAAAAAGTTGGAAAAGGCGTATCGATAGCTTTTCTCCTCGCTTTTTGAGCTATTGGTACGCTTTTGAAAGGGTCACACTTGTAAGGGTTCCGGTTGCTCTATCGCCATATTTTTGGTGACCTATTGCCACGCTTTAAAATATCGTTACATTTTAAAAGCGTGGCCATATGTGCCAGCTATGGCTACGCTTTTAAAGCGTGCCAATATTATGATATGGCTACGCTTTTAAAAGCGTGCCAATAGCGTGGGATACAGCTACGCTTTGAAAGCGTCACTGTTGATGCTTACTGTACAATATGGCCACGCTTTAAAAGCATGCCAATAGGGTAAGAAACGGCTACGCTTTAAAAGCATGCCAATAGAGGGAGATTCGGCTATGCTTTTAGAGCATGCCAATAGGGAGACATACGGTTACGCTTGTAAAGTGTGGCTGTTGATTAGTACTGTACAATATAGCCACTCTTTTAAAGCGTGGCTATAGGTTAGTTCAGTAACCTATTAGCACTCTTTTTTAATAAATACCTTACAAAATCATAGATAATTTTAAAATATAAAGGATGACTACTAATTTTAAATCAACTAATCCTTACTTCATAAACTTGTCACAAAAAAAAGTGTTTGATCACATACTCTAACAACAAACCAAAAATCAAAGTCATGACAATTCCATTAGCGATTCCCTAATACATGAATTACAATTCCAACATGGGTTACATTATCTATTTCCTTTACACTTCATTACAAAATATGAAACTTCATGATTACTGATCATCCATTTTGAGCAAAAATTGTTTTCACTAGTGCCCTCAATAATTTTAAATATTGTTGTGTGTTAGTGCATCTTATATCAAACCAAAAAATGAGACGATAGAGAGATAGAGAGGTAGAGAGATAGAGAGAGGTCGACGGCGAGACCAGCCATGAAAGAGGTGCGACTGACTGCGCTTGAGGGTGTGATGAGCGGATAATTTATACGCTTTTTGGCATTGTTTTTATATAGTTTTTAGTAAGTTTGAGCTACTTTTAGGGATGTTTTCATTAGTTTTTATGTTAAATTCACATTTCTGGACTTTACTATGTGTTTGTGTGTTTTTCTGTGATTTCAGGTAAATTCTGACTGAAATTGAGGGATTTGAGCAAAACTCTGAAGAAGGCTGACAAAAGGACTGCTGATGCTGTTGGAATCTGACCTCTCTGCACTCGAAATGAATTTTCTGGAGCTACAGAACTCCAATTGGCGCGCTCTCAACGGCGTTGGAAAGTAGACATCCAGGGCTTTCCAGCAATATATAATAGTCCATACTTTATTCGAATAATGACGATGTAACTTGGCGTTGAACGCCAAGTACAAGCTGCTGTCTGGAGTTAAACGCCAGAAAAACGTCATTATCCGGAGTTGAACGCCCAAAACACGTCATAACTCAGAGTTCAACTCCAGGAAATGCCTCAGCTCGTGGATTAATCAAGCTCAGCCCAAGCATACACCAAGTGGGCCCCGGAAGTGAATTTATGCATCAATTACCTACTCATGTAAACCCTAGGAGCTAGTCTAGTATATATAGGACATTTATCTATTGTATTAGACATCTTTGGTCTCAGTTTTGTTTTATTCTTTATCCTAGGAGATCATTGATCACGTTAAGGGGGGGCTGGCCATTCGGCCATGCCTGAACCTCTTTTGCTTATGTATTTTCAACGGTGGAGTTTCTGCACACCATAGATTAAGGGTGTGGAGCTCTGCTGTACCTCAAGTATTAATGAAATTCTATTATCTTTTATTCAAATCTCTCTTATTCTTATTCCAAGATATTCATTCGTACCCAAGAACATGATGAATGTGATGATAAGTAACCCTCATTATCATTCTCACTTATGAAGGCGCGTGATTGACAACCACTTCCGTTCTACATGAAACAGAGCTTGAATGCGTATCTCTTAGATTCCCCAACAGAATCTTCGTGGTATAAGCTAGATAGATGGCGGCATTTATGAGGATCCGGAAAGTCTCACCTTGTCTGTGGTATTTCGAGTAGGATCCTGGGAATCCGGAAAGTCTAACCTTGTCTGTGGTATTCCGAGTAGGATTCCGGTAATGAATGACTGTGACGTGCTTCAAACTTGTAACCTGATGGGCGTTAGTGAAAGACACAAAAGAATCAAGGGATTCTATTCCAGTAGGAGCGGGAACCAACCGGTGATTAGCCGTACTGTGACAGAGTGCGTGAGCATTAGTTTTCACTGCGAGGATGGGATGTAGCCATTAGCCATGGGTGATGCCTCCAGACGATTAGCCGTGCGACTGACAACCGCATAGGATCATTTTCCTGAGAGGATTGAAAGTAGCCACAGTTGATGGTGAACCCCTATACAAAGCTTGCCATGGAAAGGAGTAAGAAGGATTGAGTAGAAGCAGTAGGAGAGCAGGCGTCCTTGGGCTCTACAGTATCTCCATCCACTTATCTGAAATTCCCACCAATGAATCTGCATAAGTATTCTATCCCTTTTATTATTCCTTTTTATTATTTATTCCAATAATCACAATTACCCTTTAATCTGCCTAACTGAGATTTACAAGGTGACCATAGCTTGCTTCATACCAACAATCTCTGTGGGATCGACCCTTACTCACGTAAGGTTTATTACTTGGACGACCCAGTACACTTGCTGGTTAGTTGAACGGAGTTGTGAATCCAATCAGTGCCATAATAAAGTTTTCATTCAAAATCCAAAGAACGTAGATCACAATTTCGTCCACCAGGGTGAGAGTGGCAAGAAAAGAGAGAAGACTGACGACGGAGGGTGAGACCTAATGAGCTTGAGGGTTAGGGGTTCTTCGACGGAGGCATTGCGAGGGCCGGCAACTGACGACGTTCTTCACAGAGTGCTGTTAGGGGTTCTTCGTCGCGGTTAGGGGTTCTTCGATTGGGGTTCTTTGTCGTGGTTAGAGGTTCTTCATGAGGCACAATGAAGAGAGGGTTTGGGTACGGTGAGGCACAATGAAGACAGGGTTAGGGTTAATCATGGGTGTTCATCTTTATGGAGGGCTTTCTGAATTGAGCTAGGGCAATTGTAACAATGAGGACCAAGTATGGAAGAGTAATGTGTAAATTATTGTAACTTAGAATTTCGAAGCAAGCTAAGAGACAAGTTTGTAATTTTCTTTTTAGTTGAATATTTTTTGCCATGCTTTTGAAGTATGCCAAAACAGTAGTAAAAAACGGTCACGCTTTTAAAATGTCCCAATAACAAAATTATGTTGCCATGCTTTAAAAGCGTGCCTGTTTCTCTCTATGGCTACGCTTTTTAAGCATGGCAAAAAAAAGCATGGCCAAATCTCGAATCAGTTGCCACCGTTATAAAAGCGTGGCTAAATCTCAAATTAGTTTCTTTAAACGTGTCTCTTCATTTCACATGATACCTATCCGTGCCTCTACACCCCTCTCTTCCAAACACTCCATCGGCGGCGCCTCTCCGCCTTGCACTGCCGTCGCACTGAACTTCCGTCATACCGAAGCTCCGTCACACCCCCTCCCAGCTCTTCTTCGTGTATTGCTTGCGTTGCTTCGTATCGAAGCCTAATGTGTAGAAATCGCAGAAATCACTCCGTTTCGATCTCGCCTCTGCTGTGCAAGTTACCCTAATCTCTTCCACGCCTTTATCACTCTTCCTATTCACTGCTACACTGACGCCAGCCTTTCCTCCTGTTTGCCATTTTTCATCGAGATTTTTTGCATCTCGTCTGATTCACCACCTTTCCTCAAACTTTGCAGCGCGCTGCCATCGTTCTAGTCTTGGTATGGTTTCTGTGGTCCAATTTTTATTGTTTTTGCTATCCTTTTACGCATGCATAGCTATTTTGTTTTATTTTTCTTTTGCTTTGTTTCTTTTGTTTCTTTCTCCTACGTTTTCCTTCTTGCAATTCTGGATATTCTACCACTCATAGAATTTCCTATTCCACACTTTTAAAGCGTAGCAAGAAAAAACATAGCCGAATCTCTATTTAATCGCCACCTTAAAAAAAGCGTGGCTATTGACCACTTTTGGCCACGCTTTTAAGGCGTAGCAAGAAAAAAGCATGGCCATAGGCCTTTTTCTTGTAGTGCCAGAATATCGAGAATATATCCTCATATTCAGTTAATTTCTGAACTTATCACTTTAAGTTTTTTGGATTTTTATTTTCATGTTTGAAATGCTGATTGTGTAGATTTTGTTGTTCAATTAGTTCAATTAATTCATACTGAGGTGCCTCTGAAAACTCCTAAAGCCATTGAAGTGATCAACATGCTGAGCCCTAGCTACAGGAAGAAGATAGAGGAATTGGGGATGGATGAGGACGAATTCTCTGAGAAGCCATTTGAGATCAAAGGGGAGATTCCAGAGCCTATTGAGATGCTTTGGGCGGGTCCTATGGTGGTGTGCTTGCCGTCGCAAGATTGGCCACCGCTGGGATGGGAGGTGGATAAGGATGAGCTGGCGAGGTGCATACTGGCCAGGAGAGTGAGTTTGGAACAACTTGAAGGTGGTGTGATTGTGGAAAAAGTCTATGATACTGGTACGTTTGCATTGGATAGGTACAAGGTGTTCTTGAAGCAGTATAAGGAATGGGTTGACACTAATAGGGATAGGTTGGATGAGGAATCTTATCTGGTATTTTTGGTTTCCTTCCAATTCAATCCAAATGTTATTTACTTTAAGTGTTCATGATATTGATATATAGGGTGTGCTTTGTTATGATTTGAAGAAAATGATTCCTTATTGAAAGAAAAAGTAAGGGAAAAATCTGAATACTGATTATTTTAAAAGATTTATTTAAGTATGTAAAAAGTAGTCTTTCTTTCAATAAGGAAAGTCATTTCTACTAAAATAAGCTGAAGCTTATAAATTCAAGATAAAGATTGAGTCCATGGATCAAGTGATTAAACACTTATTTTGTTTAAATGAAGTCTCTGGGTGAACAGCTTTACCAATGCCTCATAAGTGTTATTGAGTTTTCCTTCCCTGTGGCTGATCCATATCTCAGAAGGTCAATAAGGATAGAAACCAATGCTCTGCTGTTCCTTATCTCTTGTAGCCCTTGAGAGAAACTAATAAGAGAAGCAAGCACAGCCAATGCATTATCAGTGATACCGGCCTTATCATCCATCAGCAACTCAATGAGCTCTATATTGCATTTTATTTAAAATTGTACTTATTTATTTATATGTTTATTTTAATAAGCTGCATTTTATTGCATTGTGGAGTGTTATTTATTTATTTATTTATTGGGGCTAGAATGGGAGTCTCAGTGTAAAAAAGATTCTTTACAACAACAACAACAACAACAAAGTCTTGTCCCACTAAGTGGGATCGGCTACATGAATCAAACGACACCATTATGCTCTGTCATGTATCATGTCTACAGAGAGACCGTTTACATGTAGATCTCGTTTTGACCACCTCATGGATGGTCTTCTTAGGTCTTCCTTTGCCTTTCGCCCCTTGTTCATCTTCCATCTCATCCACCCTCCTAACTGGATGTTCTATCAGTCTTCTTCTCATATATCCAAACCACCTGAGATGCGATTCAACCATCTTTTCCACAATGGGTGCTACTCCAACTCTCTCCCTTATATCTTCGTTCCTTATTTTATCCAATCACGTATGACCACTCATCCATCTCAACATCTTCATCTCTGCCACACTCAGCTTATGTTCGTGCTCCCCTTTAGCCGCCTAACACTCCGTACCATAAAGCATAGCCGGTCTTATAGCGGTGCGATAGAATTTACCTTTAAGTTTTAAAGGCACTTTTTTGTCGCATATAAAACCAGATGCACTTCGCCATTTTGATCAACCTGCTTGGATCCTATGATTTACATCCTGTTCAATCTCTCTATTATCCTGTATGATGCACCCAAGATACTTAAAAATTTTAACTTTTCGTAGGATGTTTTCTCCAGTCTTCACCTCTATATTAGGGTTTTCCCTTCTCATACTGAACTTACATTCCATATATTCCATCTTGCTACGGCTTATGCGCAGACCATACACTTCTAGAGCTTCTCTCCATAACTCCAACTTCTTATTTAGGTCTTCCCATGATTCTCCCAAAAGAACGATATCATTGGCAAAAAGTATGCACCATGGCACAGGCTCTTGGATGTGCTATGTGAATACTTCCAAGACTAATGTGAAAAGGTATGGACTTAAGGATGATTCCTGCTGTAATCCAATACCAATAGGAAATTCCTCTATCACGCTACCTTGAGTCTTCACACTAGTTGTGGCCCCATCATACATGTCTTTAATTGCACGAATATATGCGATCCTTACTCTCCTCTTTTCTAAAACCTTACATAAGACATCCCTTGGTACCCTATCATACGCTTTTTCCAAATCAATAAATACCATATATAGATCCCTTTTATTACTACGATACCTCTCAATCATCCTTCTTAATAGGTATATTGCTTCAGTGGTAGATCTGCCTGGCATAAATCCAAATTGTTTCTCTGTTACTTGTGTCTCTTTTCTCAACCTTCGTTCTATCACCCTTTCCCATAACTTCATGGTATGACTCATAAGCTTGATCTCTCTATAGTTTCCGCAACTTTATGTATCCCCCTTATTCTTGTAGATAGGTACCAAGGTGCTCTTTCTTCACTCATCAGGTATCTTCTTTGACCTTAAATCTCATTAAAAACATTTGTTAACCAGTTGATGCCTTTTTCTCCAAAATCCTTCCAAACCTCAATCGGGATATTATCAAGTCCTACTGTCCTGCCATTTTTCGTCTGCTTTAGAGCCTCTTTTTCCTCGAAGTCTCGAATCCTTCGATAGTAGTCAAAGTTTTTATCTTCTTCCCTTGTGCATAACCGACCATGGCTCGGAAGAGTCTTCTGTCCCTCATTAAATAACTCGTAGAAATAGCTCTTCCACCTTTCATTAATCTTCTCCTCTTGAGCCAACACCTCTCCATCCTTATCCTTTATGCACTTAAGCTGATCCAAATCTCTCGTTCTTCTTTCATGTCTCTTTGCAATTCTATATATACCTTTTCTCCTTCTTTTGTGCCCAAAGACTGGTAGAGACCCTCATATGCTCTTGTTCTTGCTTCGCTTATAGCCACTTTTGTCTATTTCTTAACCGCCTTATATTTTTCCCCGTTATCTGCGTTGCGGCATAAAGACCACTCTTTAAAGCACTCCCTTTTTATCTTTATCTTTTCTTTTACACTCGCATTCCACCACCCGGACTCCTTGTCTCTTGGTCCTATTCCTTTAGATTCACCAAAGCTTTCTTTTGCTGTTCTTCTAATAACTTTTGCCATCTCCCTTCACATCTCTTCTGCGCTTCCATTCCTATCCCACTTTGCCTCTTCTCCTACCCGTCTTAGGAAGCTTCTTTGTTCCTCACCTTTCATCTGCCACCACCTCGTCCTTGGGTTCTTCGTATGATTTCTTTTCCTCAACTTTTGCTCAACACAAAAATCCATGACGAGCACCCTATATTGTGTTGTCAAACTCTCTCCCAGGATAATTTTACAGTTAATGCAAAATTTCCAGTCGACTCTCCTCAACAAGAAGAAGTTGATTTGAGAGCTTGTCATGCCACTCTTATAGGTTATAAGATGTTCGTCTTTCTTTTTAAAACATATATTTGCGATGAGAAGATCAAAAGTTAAGGAAAATTCCAAAATAGTTTTACCCTCGGCATTGATCACCCCAAAACCATGGCCTCCATGAATACTCTCATATCCAGTCACTTCTCTTCCAACATGGCCATTTAAATCTCCTCCTAAAAAAATCTTATCTCCCAAAGGTATGGCTTGAACCAAACTCTCTAGATCCTCCAAAAACCTTATCTTGTGTTGTTCGTCCGAACTCACTTGCGGTGCATAGGCGCTAATCACATGGAAAGCACCTCCCTCCACCACAAGTTTGATAGAGATGATCTGATCTCCCACTCTCTTGACATCTACTGCGTCTTTTTTCCACTGCTTATCCACAATTATTCCAACCCCATTCCTATTCTTCACCTTTCCTGTATATCAAAGTTTGAAACCAGAAGTATCCAACTCCCTAACCTTCGCACCAACCCATTTTGTTTCTTGTAGGCACACAATGTTAATCTTCCTCCTTGTCATGGTGTCCACCACCTCCATGGACTTTCCTGTTAGAGTGCTTATGTTCCATGTCTCAAATCTCAACCTTCTGTCGATTTGACCTTTACGTTTTACTTTGTGAACTAGCTTATTTACCCTCATCCGTTCACAAAAACGCGAGAACCCTTGCTCATTTAACACTACATCCAGGTACCGATGCAGTGGCTCTTGCTCATTTGACACCGTACTCAAGCCATATAGCGTGTTGCTTCCGGGAAACGACCTAGCTTTAGCGCAATAATGTCTTTGATTCATGTCATGGGGGGTTCGACTATATTTTTATGTTGGTTGTCGAAGACCTAACACAACCCTCCTCCTTTATCCGGGCTTGAGACCGGCTATGTACCGCAAGTGTAACATAGGCGGAGTTGTAAAATAGATTCTTTATTTATTTATTTTAAATTTAATTTTCTTGTGAAGCTAGCTGATTCTATTACATTCTATTTTGATTTTTTTTAAATATCTATTTGCACTTCACTATTATATTACCTCTTTCGTGGTGTTTAAATCCAAAATTTTCATTAAAAAACATGTTATCTGATGAGTGGGATTATTTGCTTTTATTAGAGACATTATTGTTAGGGGAGCTACTCAAATAAAGACGCTTAAAACGTCTTTTTTTTAAAGATATTTTTTAGTAATTAAAATTCAATACATATAATCGATTAAATCGTGTTGTTTTTATCAAAATTAGATCTGATAAATTAATTTAGTTGAAAAATCAGTAAATCAAATCTTGAATCGGTCTAAATTAAATATTTTTTTATAGAAAATGACTAAAATATTTCTATTATATATATTTTTTTAAAAATTGAGAATCCTAATAAATTCTAATTCTATGACAACGTAGAGAGAAAAAAATGATTAGTATTTAGAGTTCTCAATATATATATATATATATATATATATATATATATATATATATATATATATATATATATATATATATATATATGTATAATAAGAATAAGAGTATTTTAGTTATTTTTTATAATAAATATATTATAGTAATTTTTATAAAAAAAATATTAATTTCGATCAGTTTAAGGTGTAGTTCACCAATTTTTTAGCCAAATCAATTTATCTAATCTAATTTCGACAAAAATAATACAATTTAATTAATTATATGTATTGAATTTTAATTACTAAAAAACATCTTTAAAAAAAGACGTTTTAAGCGTCTTTATGGCTCCTTATTGTTAGACTTTGTTATCTGTATTTGATTCCAACACCTTGGCTTTGTGTCTTGTTGAAGTTACTCGCGTTGAAGCAAGGAGTGAAAAGTTTGACATGTTATGCACCTCGACATCAATTCTGAGTTAATCCATTAAAGGTTCGTCAGAAATTCGCGCTCCTGCTTGTTCCAACGCTTAATCCGGATGGAACACCAGACTCGGGTATTATGTTCAGGTAAATTGTTTTCATGTCTAATCTTCTTGTTCAGGTAAATGGTTTGTTCCAAGTTCCAATGCTTATTCATCTGTTTTCATTGTTCTCATGTTAGTTTTTTTATCTCCCATTATCGGATTTATGTGTTCTATCTCAATTGAAGTCAAATTACAACATAAAAAGGAACCCAAAGTTCAAAGTAGTTGTGAATAATTTATTCGGATAAATTCTAGGATTGTGATTTAATTGGAGGTTAGTTTTTTCTTCTTCAAGCTTTTAATGAATAATATATTTATCTATATGATTTTTGGGTTTTTTTTTAATTTACAGTGTATTTGATGGAGTAAATTTAGAAAACAAACTTAAAATATTCATTTTGCAATGGAAAAATCTAAACAAAATTCTATTTTACCTTACTAATAGATTTACAGACAAATTTTCTGTCTGTATTCAGAGTTTGGAATGGTTTTTCAAGGCTCCAATTACCGACAGAAAATCCGTCGAAAAACCTGTCTCTAATTACTGACAAAAAATCTGTCAGAAAATATGTCTCTAATTATAGAAGAAAAATCCGTCGAAAAATCTGTCTCTAATTACCGACGGAAAATCCGTTAAAAAGTTTGACATTTTAGGGAAATGGAGGAGAGAATTTACTGAGGAAAAATCTATCGGTAACTGATAAAAATCTATCGGTAAATTACTGACAGAAAAAAAATCGTCGGTAAATGATTTCCGACGAGGCTTTTACAGAGGGAGGAAATCCATCAGTAACCAAAAATTCGTCTATAATAAAGATCAAATCTGTCTGTAAATTTGTCTGTATTAAACAATTTTCTAGTTGTGACTTAGTACCACCAAACTAGTAATTCTTGCTAATCATACATAAAAATATTTGATAGATTAAACTATTAAAATGGTACCTGAAAGTTCACATTACTGACAAAAAGAACATAAAAAAGATGCTAACGACAATGTTTTCGAAAGATTTAAAGACGTGATAAAAAGAACTAGATATTAAATATATATTTTAAAAAAAGATTTTAGAGATCAAATTTTGATGCAATTTTTTGCAATCATTATTAGCAAAATAAAATCGTTTCCTCCTTACAATAACAACAACAACAACAACAACAAAGCCTTGTCCTACTAAGTAGGGTCGGTTACATGAATCAAATGACGTTATTGTGCTCTGTCATGTATCATGTCTACAAATAGACCGTTTACATGTAGATCTCGTTTGACCACCTCATGGATGGTCTTCTTAGGTCTTTCTCTGCCTTTCTTCCCTTGTCCATCTTCCATCTCATCCACCCTCCTGACTGGATGTTCTATCGGTCTTCTTCTCACATGTCCAAACCACCTAAGACACGATTCAACCATCTTTTCCACAATGGGTGCTACTCCAAATCTCTCCCATATATCTTCGTTCCTTATTTTATCCAATCGCGTATGACCACTCATCCATCTCAACATCTTCATCTCTACCACACTCAGCTTATGTTCGTGCTCCCCTTTAGCCGCCCAACACTCCGTATCATAAAGCATAGCCGGTCTTATAGCGGTGCGATAGAATTTACCTTTAAGTTTTAAAGGCACTTTTTTGTCGCATATAAAACCAGATGCACTCCGCCATTTTGACCAACCTGCTTGGATCCTATGATTTACATCCTATTCAATCTCTCCATTATCCTGTATGATGCACCCAAGATACTTAAAACTTTTAACTTTTCGTAGGATGTTTTCTCCAGTCTTCACCTCTATATTAGGGTTTTCTCTTCTCAGACTGAACTTACATTCCTTATATTTCGTCTTGCTACGGCTTATGCGCAGACCATACACTTCTAGAGCTTCTCTCCATAACTCCAACTTCTTATTTAGGTCTTCTCTTGATTCTCCCATAAGGACAGTATCATTGGCAAAAGGTATGCACCATGGCACAGGCTCTTGGATGTGCTCTATGAGTACTTCCAAGACTAATGTGTAAATGTATGGACTTAAGGATGATCCCTGGTGTAATCCAATACCAATAAGAAATTCCTTTGTCACACTACCTTGAGTCTTCACACTAGTTGTGGCCCCATCATACATGTCTTTAATTGCACGAATATATATGATCCTTACTCTCCTCTTTTCTAAAACCTTCCACAAGACCTCCCTTGGTACCCTATCATACGCTTTTTCCAAATCAATAAATACCATATATAGATCCCTTTTATTAATACGATACCTCTCTATCATCCTTCTTAATAGGTATATCGCTTCAGTGGTAGATCTGTCTGGCATAAATCCAAATTGGTTCTCTGTTACTTGTGTCTCTTTTCTCAACCTCCGTTCTATCACCCTTTCCCATAACTTCATGGTATGACTCATAAGCTTGATCCATCTATAGTTTCCGTAATTTTGTATATCCCCCTTATTCTTGTAGATAGGTACCAAGGTGCTCTTTCTCCACTCATCAGGTATCTTCTTTGACCTTAAATCTCATTAAAAACATTTGTTAACCAGTTGATGCCTTTTTCTCCAAGACCCTTCCAAACCTCAATCGGGATATTATCAAGTCCTACTGCCCTGCCATTTTCAGATGCTCTAGAGCCTCTTTTACCTCGAAGTCTCAAATCCTTCGATAGTAGTCAAAATTTTGATCTTTTTCCCTTGTGCATAACCGACCAAGGCTAGGTAGAGTCTTCTGTCCCTCATTAAATAACTCGTAGAAGTAACTCTTCCACCTTTCATTAATCTTCTCTTCTTGAGCCAACACCTCTCCATCCTTATCCTTTATGCACTTAACCTGATCCAAATCTCTCGTTCTTCTTTTACAGCTCTTTGCGATTCTATATATTCATTTTTCTCCTTCTTTCGTGCCCAAATACTGCTAAAGACCCTCATATGCTCTTGTTCTTGCTTCACTTACAGCCACTTTTGTCTCTTTCTTAGTCGCCTTATATTATTCCCAATTATCTGCATTGCGGCATAAAGACCACTCTTTAAAACACTCCCTTTTTATCTTTATCTTTTCTTGTACACTCGCATTCCACCACCAGGACTCCTTGTCTCTTGGTCCTATTCCTTTAGATTCACCAAAGCTTTCTTTTACTGTTCTTCTAATAACTTCTACCATCTCCCTCCACATCTCTTCTGCGCTTCCATTCTCATCCCACTTTGCCTCTTCTCCTACCCGTCTTAGGAAGCTTATTTGTTCCTGACCTTTCATCCGCCACCACCTCGTCCTTGGGTTCTTCGTATGATGTCTTTTCCTCAACGTTTGCTCAACGCAAAAATCCATGACGAGCACCCTACGTTGTGTTGTCAAACTCTCTCCCGGGATAATTTTACAATTAATACAAAATTTCCGGTCGACTCTCCTCAACAAGAAGAAGTCGATTTGAGAGCTTGTCATACCACTCTTATAGGTTATAAGATGTTCGTCTCTCTTTTTAAAACATGTATTTACGATGAGAAGATCAAAGATTGAGGAAAAGTCCAAAATAGTTTTACCATCGGCATTGATCACCCCGAAACCATGGCCTCCGTGAATACTCCCATATCCAGTTACTTCTCTCCCAACATGGCCATTTAAATCTCCTCATAAGAAAATCTTATCTCCTAAAGGTATGTCTTGAACCAAACTCTCTAGATCCTCCCAAAACCTTAACTTGTGTTGTTCGTTCGAACACACTTGCGGTGCAAAGGCGCTAATCACATGGAAAGCACCTCTCTCCACCACAAGTTTGATAGAGATGATCAGATCTCCCACCCTCTTGACATCCACCACGTCCTTCTTCCACTGCTTATCCACAATTATTCCAACCCCATTCCTATTTTTCACCTTTTCTGTATACCAGAGTTTGAAACCAGAAGTATCCAACTCCCTAGCCTTCGCACCAACCCATTTTGTTTTTTGTAGGCACATAATGTTAATTTTCCTCCTTGTCATGGTGTCCACCACCTCCATGGACTTTCCTGTTAGAGTGTCTATGTTTCTTGTCACAAATCTTTACCTTCTATCGCTCTCAACCAAAATCTTTTTATCCTTAAATTTTGGTAATTTTATGTCAAGCAATTCTTTTTAAAAAAAAAATTATTAATGACTACATACTTTTGAAAAATAAAAAGAAAAATCTAGAGATGAAATTATGCTTTGAATATTTTTGTGCACTTTCTAAATATTTATTCAAATATTGTCACAAAAAATTAGATCAAATGAATAAGTCGTTTGCTAAATATATAAAAATTATTTTGTCACTTACAAAAAATATATATAATATTTATTAGTTATTTTTGTCATATTTTAAAATTATTTAGGAGCTCTTTTGTCGATAACATTATTTTTCAAGAATCTTTTTGTTAGCGCCTAAATCTTTCGAGTACTAAATTGGTGGTTAACTTATATTTGATATTATGAAACATGGAAGAACTAAATGTTGTGTGAAAATAAATTTATTTTTTGGGTCCATCTAGTGTACAGATGTGTTTTGGTACAGATTTACAGATTTTTGTTTTTTATTGATTTAAAAGTGTATCACTAAAAGTGTTGCTTAAAGAAAAAGTGTTACCCTTAATCGTTAACTTGGCTCTGATACCAATTTTTACCAATTTTTAAAATTAACTCTTCATATTTTGCTTCGAATAAGTTTATAATTTGTATAGATTTGGTTGGTGGTACTTTATAATTTGTAATTTCATAATCAAAAGTATTGAGTATTTCTACTATTACTAATTCTGATTTCATTTTTATAGTTTTTTCAATCTTGTTTTAGTTTATAATATTCTTTTTTGCATTGATTATTGTATATAAAATCTTTTATCTGTTTGTCTTTTTCTTTAATATAATTTTTCAAATCCTCCAAAACTTCTTTTATTTCTACACTTTCTGTTGTTTCTAAATGTCTTTTTAATTTTTCAACTTCATTCTCCATTTTTTCTTTCAACAGCTTTAATTCTTTTAAGTCATAATATGGTGTTCCAGGCATTTATAAATTTTTTAAAGTTAGCTCCAACTTGTTTATATTTGTTCTTATTTCTATCCTTTTTATTATAAGGTCATTAATTTCGAACTGAAGATTATTCAATTCCCTTTTATACTCCTTTATTTTACTTTTTAATTTTTTTGCCCTTTTTCTTTTTATTTTGTTTTCTGGTCTTTCAATCTTTGTATACTTCATTATTTATCTTAGAATTTCTGCAAATTCTATCATCGATTCATCACTATTTTCTAAAGATTCTATTAATTTTTCTAACTCTTTAACTTCTCCTCTCAATTTGTTATAGATTATTTTTAGAGCTTCAAATGCTCTTTGATTTATTTTAGAAAATTGTAAATAATTCAACCGATTTTCTCTTTCAAAGAGCTCTTGTTTCTTGTCTTGATAGGTTACATATATTTTCTCTTTATTTATTGTCATAACTTAGTGTTTAGGGTTTCATTTAATTTTTCAACCTTTTTTGTTAATTCTTTTATTTCAGAATTTTCTTCTTTAATCTTTAACTTAGATAAACTTAAAGGGCTATTAATTTTGGATTCTCTTATTTGAAAATTTGATGAAACTAATTTTCCTGATGGTTCTTTTAGTAAGAGAACTGGGTTTTCAATAGCTTTATATTTTGGTATTTCTGTTTTTACAATTTTCTGAAATAATTCATCGACATAAATTCTTTCTCTGTTTTTAAATATTATACTATGATGGCTATTTGTTAAAGCATAATTTATTGCATATGTAATTGAAAATGGTTCATCGTCTTGTTCCATTAGATTCTTTCTGTGAAATTTATAAGCCAAACTTATAGATCTTCCAAGATTTTCAGTTGATAAAGGTATAGCATATCCAAGATGGGCATTGAATTTAACATTTACGTTTGCCAAGTTTCCATGAACAATTCCAATTATTTGATCTATTGGGTCATCCGTAATTCTTTTGTCACAGATTGCTAAGCTTATTGGTGAATTAATTCCTTTCATATATGTAGATTTGATTAAGACTTGTATAGTACTAATATGAATCCATCCAATTTTAGATCTTTTTTGTTGATCCTTAATTTTCTCAATCTGTTTACTCAATTCTTCATCATTTATCAAAGCTATTTCAAGTTCTCCATTAGCAGATTTTATCTTTATAGGGGCTTCAAGTTGAATTTTTCCATAGTATATTATATTTTTTCTATTAAAAACTTCTTTTAAAAGATTTTGTTTATTAAAATTTTCATTTGATTTGAGATTTAATTCTGTTTTTAGAACAGCCTGTTTTTCATTATCTAATAAGGCAGATAATCTATAATAATCAGATTCTTCCGTTAATTCTAAACTTTCTAAATAATTCATGACTATGAGATTAAGATAAAGGCGTACCTTTCTGGAGAAAAACTTCCTTTATTTAGAATATTTTACATAAGATGTTTTTATCTCCAGAGGGGAGATTGTAGATACTAACCCCAGAGGGGAGTTTAGAATTGGTTTTTCCTAAGGGAATTCTTCTTCAAACTATAGAATCGCCTCGACCGCTTCCTCCTTGCTCTCCTAGCATATGAGTACTCTTAGTCTCCTGCTTTCTATTGTTTGATGCCTTCTACAATTGCTTAAGCAACCTATTTATAATGGTTGGGTCTGATGGACAATTCCCATCCTTACCCTTCTTATGACGTCATTGCTTACGTCGTTGTTTATTATCTTGCACCAGCTACATTTTTGGTGCTCTATGACCTAAGCGCTTACGTCACTATGCAATAATGTTGAGAGATGCTTCAGATGTGCTGTCCTCCTCTTTCATCATGTGACCTTCAGATGCGTTGTCTTCTTCCTTTATCATGTGAGTTGATTCCGTTTCATTATTGCTTTCTTCAGATAACTCTGAGACACATAGCTGGCACTTGTGGTCTTCTCTGTTTTTTATCAAATAGCAGAGATTCCTCTTTATCCCTTCAGGGAGCTTTTCTAAGAGTCCAGATAAGTTGTAGAATGCTGATTCAAATTCCACTAAGAGTCTCATCTCTCTCTCTTCAATTTCATTCCTTTTACTGGACACAAGCAAAGTATTTCTGCTTTTATAATTGATTCTTGTGTGAGATTCCCTTGTTATCTTTTGAGTTCTTTCGAAGACCCTTGCTAGTGTGCTGGCTAGTCTTCCTTCATGACTGTAGATTGTTAAATCTTGAACTTGATCAATTGGTTGAAAATTTCCTGGGAAGACGGACATGAATATTACTTGGTGTGCTGGAACCAAGCATTCTTCTTCTTCATTAAAAATAGGTTGACTGTTCATAAATTTTAGGGATATATCCCTTGGATTTACGTTGTCAATCATATTTTTAAATCTTTTTACTGCATCAACGAATCCTGCAGGAAACTCACTAATAATTTTCAAATCATTAAAAATTAAAATTGTATCAATTAATCCATACTGGAAAAACTGATAGGTGTCAGATGGGGAAGCTTCTGGAAATATAACCAGCTTTGTTAACTGTTCTTTGGCAATAGGATAATATCCCAAGATTGCCCTTTTTTCTTCAGTCCAATTTAGGACTATGTTAAGGGTTTCTCTGAGATTTGATCTACAGACCCTTTTCTTTTCCTTGATTTCAGCCCTTGTAGGAATGTTTCTTATTATTCCTGTTCTCTGGGTTTGAATTGGAGCTTTATCTGCTCTTTTTAGGGTTTGCTCTGGATGAAGAGCTTCATATTCCCTGAAAGATTCCTTTGCTTCTTCCAGTGTTAAAAACCCTCCTTTATGAATTATCCTTGATTGATGTGTAAATGGTGCTGCTTTTTCCCAGGCATCATATACTCCTTTCATGGGGCCATTATAAATTACATAATATTTTTATCTTGGGTGGATTTTTTGATAATTTCAGCAATTGTTTTATTTTCTGGAATTTTTTCTTCACCTGATTTGTCCACCATGATTAGCTGGCTGAACTCTGATGGTTTTGGATGTTGTGTTGATTTCATTGCTTCGATGGCCTTCTTGAGGGATTGGATCTGTGTCCTTATTTGCTGACAATGCTTGCATTTTTCGAGTTCTTGTTCGTATTTCTGAATTTCTTGATCTAATGCGTTGTAGACGAACTCCATTCTCTTGTTAATGTATCTGCAATAACATTTTTGTCACCCTTAATATATTCATTTTTTATTGGATATTGTAACAAAAATAATTGTCATCTTACCAATCGTCCATGATTATAATCAACTTTTAAATTATATCGTATGAAACCTGTTAGGTAACTTGAATCTGTCCTTAATGTAAATTCTCTGGGTAGTAAATCAATTTTCCATTTCTTAAGAGATTTAATGGCTGCTAGAGTTTCCTTTTCATGAGTGCTATATCTCTGTTCTGTTGGAGTAAAAGTTCCTGAAATATACCTGCAAAGTAATTCCTTTGAGGAATATTTAGAATCTAGTGATTCTTTTTCTTGTTCCAAACTTTTTATAGCTTTCTTAGCTTTTAGACATCCTGACCAAGTTATGTCTGAAGCATCTGTTTCTACTATTAAGTAGTCATTTTCTTCTGGAATATAAAGTTCTGGAAGTTTTTCACATAATTCTTTAATCCTTTGAATTTGCATACTGTCTTTTTTATCCCATTTCCATTCTTTTTAGTACTTATTTTTGGAAATAAGTTTTTAGTGTATTCTGTTATGTTCTTTAAAAATCCTTGATCAGAAATATAATTTATACACCCTAAAAATCTTTGTAATTGTTTTCTATCTTCTATTTTATTAGGAAATAAATTTACCTTTTCTAGGACATTCGGCTGTAGTTTTAGCTTTCCTTGAGTGGATAGAATTAACCCAAGAAACTCTATTTCTTGTTTTGCTATTCTTGCTTTCTTTTTGCTAAGAACTAATCCTTTTTCTTTACATCTTTCTAAAACTATTAATAATTTTTGAAGATGATCTTCTTTATCCTGTTTTGTAAAAATTAGTATATCATCAATGTACACTAAAACAAATTCATTTAACTCTTTTAGATTTTCTTCCATAAATCTTTGATAAATAGCTGGGGCTTGTTTTAATCCGAATGGTAATACATTCCATTCATAGAGCAACACACTTGTTGATTCTTTTGTTGGGAAAGTAAAAGCAGTTAATTTCTTTGTTTCTTCGTCTAAACAAAGTTGCCAATACCCTGATTTTGCATCAAGAGATGAAAACCAAGTTGCTCCTTTGATTTTTTCTAAAATAGAATCTTTTCTTGGAAGTTTGTGAGCATCACCAATAGTTGCTTCATTCATCTTCTTATAGTTAATAACCATTCTTCGTTTTTCCCTTTTAATTTCATTATTGTTTTCGACATAAAAGGCTGGAGCCGCATGAGGACTTTTACTTTGTAACACCCTACCATACAGAGTCTTATGCTTAAGTCATAATTCAGAGATGACAAGGTATTACGACCTCTAAAATAAAAATTTAGTACATATAGTAGTAGGAATGATTGATTATAACTAGGAGCCTTTGTAGAAAAAGGGGTAAACAAAAACCATCGCAACTCTAAAGCGCAACACTCCGATCGACAGCGTAACGAATAAGGATAAACCAATGCGAGATTATATATATACAAAGGAGTGTCAAAAACAGGGATATCAAGACTCAAGATCCGGCTGCGAAGATAACCGGTCCGAGCATAGCAATATATACATATGATAAAATAAGGACAACCCCAAAGGAAACCCAAAGGGACACAAATACATAAGACCTATTCTCCAAAATCTCCCATAAGAGGAGTCATCACAGTTTGTATTATTTAGTGGAGATAAAAGTATCTAAACAAAACATATAAACCAAAACATAGCCCCGAGAACAAAGGATCTTCGCAAATCTAGAAGTCTCTAGCATGCCTCAGCGGGAAACCTCACGCCCTGCATCTGAAAACCACAAAATCCGCATGGGTGAGAACCAGAGGTCCCCAGCATGGTAACAGCTTCCACATATATAATACATAATAATGGAGGAAAGCCAAAGGCAATCCTAGAACTTCCTCCAGATAATATCAAAGCTTATAAACAAGCTAAACCATAAAGGAAATCTGACTAAAGATTCTTCAGTCTAACTAATACTTCACTTTCCAATTCCTTCAAACCTCCCAACCACCAGCAGAAGTATAGTGTAGCAATCACAGTTATATCAAACAAGGAATACACAAATAGGAACAAGTAAAGCATTTAGACAATTAGCAAGTAATGTGCAGTCAAATAGGCAATCTCAAACAATTCATATAGTATGCATATGATGAATGCCTGTCCCTAGTGGCTGATGATATCATCTTGTCGGTTATAGAGCCAACCCGACAAGTCCTGGTAGCTAACCATTGGACTGTCCCTCTGTCACGCATCCCCAACTCGAGTTATACTCGTTATAAACTTGATCATAATCATGATCTATATCCATCACCCTTACTGGTGAATTTTTACGGGGGCGAGCTCATCCGGGTCTTTCACAGTGCCTAGCCACACTTATGACATAGGGTCAACAGAGTATCAAGTCTCAACCTGGAGCACGTGGTGGCTAGCCACTGCTACTACCCGGGGAAACTCGTATCTCAGATAATGGAAGTGCAAATCACAATTATCAATAATTCAGCATAAACATGCATGAATTCTCATCCATGGATCAACATCCATATCAGCCATCCGGCTCACGGTTAAATCCATAACCAGCCAATATTCATAGCATACACAGCTGTCTCGGCTCACGGTTCAATCCAGAACCAGCCAATTCATAAACAATTACGGCCCTTCGGCCAATGGCATAACAAGCACTTTCACCACCATCCTCTACATCTCACATAATCATCAATGATCCTCATTGATTATTCATTTTCCCTTGCTTCACTCGCAAGTTACCACATCCACTAGCTCCTTCTCTCATAGCTAGGCATATCATAATGATTTAAGATATAAGTGGTGAGATCGGAGGCTTAGAAGTATGAAATTTGGCTTTTAAAACTCAAAAATCAACTTTAGGATGAAAACAGGTCCACGCGTACGCGCACTCTACGCGCACGCGTGGATGGCCTCAAAAACTCATCGACGCGCAAGCGTCATGCACGCTAACGCGTGGATTAAAAATTTGCCAATCGGCGCGTACGCGTGGGTGTTCTCGTGCCCCAGGCACAACACTGGCACAGTTTTGGCATAACTCTCTGGAAAATGGCTGGGCATTGGATGCAGCACAATCGGCGCGCCCGCGCACATCACGCGCACGCGTGGATGGCATTTTCGGGAAGAACGGCGCGCACGCGCCAAGTGCGCCCACGCGCAAGGGGTCATTCTGCTAAAAATTTTCTAAGTTAAAAGCTGCAGAATTCACCAATTTAAACCCCAATCTTCCAACGGACATAACTTTCTCATTTTAAATCGTTTTTCACCCGTTCTTCGAACGGCATGGACATCCCGGATCCAATTTCATTTCTAAACAGATTTGGCACAAAACAGAGATCCGTAGTCCAAGTTATGTCCCATTAAAGTATGCCCAAAAAACTATGTTTTTCATAAAAACCACGAAGTGCCATTTTCAAGCCATTTCCAACTCTTTTCAAAATCAATCAAAATATGCCATTTTCATCCCTTTTCTTTGAAATCAATCAAAATATATCAAATTCAACATCAAGCCTCCTCAACTCACACCTTGAGACTTTACCACAAATTACAGAATCACTATCTCATCATTTTAACCCACTTCACCCAAGTGGCTCAAACTCAAACATATTGACATATCATATACTCTTTCTCATGCCAATTATCAACAACACCAATTCCACTAAATCATCATTGTACACAATCAATATCATACTCACCATAAACATGGTTCAACCCACAATTCAACCATAACTAATCATCAAGCATATATCACAACATGCATATTTCTCATACATCATACCATCAAGGCATCATTAATCATCATCACATATATGACCACATCATATATCTCAATCATTCAACAACATCAACCATTCAATACCTATCTTAGGGCCTCTAGCCTAAGTATTTCCTACCACATTACATATTAGATACGGGAAACCGAAACCATACCTTAGCCGATTTTCCCAAGCTCCACCGGAGCACTTCCAAATCACTTATCCACAAGCTCTCAAGGCCTCAACACCTCCAAGAACAGATTTTTCACCACCAAACCCTTTCCAAGCTTTTCAAAATCACCAATCAAGCTCCAATATTCACATATACACAACCTAAGCCACAATCATCATACCCATATACAACATCTCAATACCCAAACATCATAGAACAACAAAATTACACTAGGGTTGATAATCTTACCACACCCAAGGTCCAAGGAGACAAGATTAACCGTCTCCTTCAAGAGAGTTGGGTCCTATAACATCAAAGAACCAAAAATCTCAACATTTCACCCATGAAACTCGAAAATAAGGGCTGGGATTTCGAACAGAAACTTGTGGCTTACCTCAAGATTTATTGTATGGGTTTTGTAGAGCTCTCCGCGGTGAATGCGTGGCCGCAAACGGAGCGGCAATCGGAGCTCTAGATCAAAAGTTATGGTGGTTTGAAGATCAACCAAGGGAGAGAACTTGAGAGAGTGTTCTTCTTCCCTTTCTCTCTAATTTCAGCTTGTGTGTGTAACAAATGAGGAGAGAGAGTGCTGAAAACTAGGGTTTTGGTTAAGTTATGTTGGGCCAAGGGCCCACTTTGGGTCCAATTGGCCCGGTTTGGCCCGTTCGGTCCAATCTTGGTCCGAATTCTATAAAATTGGTACCGAAATTCTCATCTCAATCTCCTCTATCATATTTAGCCACAAAAATCACATTTTGGGCTTTCTAGAATAAATTCTCATTTATGGGTTAATTAGCCGTTAATTAACCGGGTTTTACATACTTAATCTTATAATTCCTTTTTCCAAAAGATCTCTACATTCTAATGAAAATTCTTCTCTATCTTTTGCGGAATAAAGAATTTTATTTGGAACATTTATCTCTTTTGTAGGATCTTTTAATTTAATACTTACTAATTCGTTATTTGTATTTTTAATATCTAAAGGATTTTCAGCACAAATTTCATCCAAAAGTTCTTCTATCTTTATTTCAAGATTATTTTTTGGGATATTTATCTGAAAGTATAGATTTAAATAACATGTCTCTAATATAGAGAATATTTTAAATTTTAAGATCTTATCTATAGTAGTAGTCGGTATTTTTATTCGTTTTGATTTTTGATTTATTGAAGAATCGTGTGGAGCTTTTAAAACTATATATGTTAATTCTTGAATGAATGGATGATATAGCTTTAAAAAGTTATTTCCTATGATAAAATCCATTCCAAAATCTAACATATATATTGATGGAACAATGAACCTATAATTTTGAATAAAAATTTCAACCATCTCTGCTTTTTGGTCAATTTTATGTATTGATTTGTCAGCTATTCTAACTCTTAACGGTTTCTTTAATTTTTTCCAATCAAGTTTTATATTTGAACTAGCAAAGCATTGTGTTGCTCCAGAATCTATGAAAGCATTTATAAACTTTTCTGTTATTTTTATAGTAATAAATGTAGCATTATTACTCAGTTTCTGAGTCTGTTTCCGAGACATATTCAAAAATATAGTCTAAGTTGTCATCAGATTCTTCTAATGGTTCCATGAAACAAGACTTAGCAATTTCTATTTGTTTAGTAAGATCCTTTTTATCTTTCTTTTTCGGGCATTCATTTGCATAATGTCCTTCTTCTTGGCAATACCAACATTTACAATTTTCTTTTTTATTTGGGCAATAGTTATTTCTTTGTCTTTTATTTTTATTGTTATTTTCCTTTCTAAAATATCTCTTTTTTCTCCAGTTTGGATAGTATTTTCTTTTTCTAAATTGATATTTTCTTTTTCTTTGAAAATTTTTATTAAAACCATATTTTTGAGGTATCTCCTCATTATCTTGACAGCAAATTTTAATTATATTTGCAAATCTTTTTTGAGTTGCTTCTTGCATACAACGTTCTTTTATTTCCTCTCTTATTGCAGAGGTCGCTCCACCAAAATTATTTTCAATTGTTCCTCTATTTATTTCTCTTATAAATCTTTCCATTATAAATTCATTAGCAGGATATGGAAGTTTTGTTATATACATACTAAGATAATGATTTTTATCTTCTTCTTTTAATTTGTAATAATGTATTCTATATTCACATATATAAGACTCCACATTACATAAATCATATATCTGAATATTAGCTAAATGATTTTTTGCTTCTTGATATTCTTTATTATAGACTTCTTGTCTATGATCTATAATATTTTTTCCAAAAAATTCTTTATATAGAATCATCATTATATATAATATCTTATCATAAGCTGATGTTTTTGTTTTTAATTCTTCTATTATTTGGTTTTTTATTGATGTCATATAATCTCTTATAGTTCCTTTAGTATGAAACCCTATGTAATTCCAAATGTCTGTTCCAGACAATTCATTAAGTTTTGGATTAGTAAAGGCTTCTAATAAGAAGGAATTCAACCAGTTTTCAAAAATTTCTTTTTCATTCTTTTTACAGTCTAAATCGAGCATTCTATCTCCTTCCATTTCCTGGATTTTAGGGATGTATTTTGATGGTATTTTTGTATATTTTGAATCTTTATTTATAAAATCTTTTTTAAAGGCATAATTATCAAAACCTGTTTCCCATTTAAATTGAGATTGATTATCCTTAGATGTTCCAACTTCATTTTTTACTTGTATTGGAATTGCTGGTTCTTCGTCACTTGAATAATCTAGAATGTGTTCTTCATTTTCTATGTTTTCAGAATTTACTAATTCTTCTTCTATTTGAAAACCATGTTCCATAATATTATTTTCTTGAGCCATTTTTAATTGTTTAAAAAGCATTGTAACTTCTTCTAATTTTTCTTCAATATTCATAATTTCAATGGTGGTTTTACTTTTAAGTCTGTTATGTTGATTATATTTTGAAATTTTATGGATACTAATATTTCTTCAAGCATATCTACTATAGAATTTAATTGTGGGTTAAAGGTATGATAAAGATGTGGGGAATCATTTCCATGGTAACATT
This sequence comes from Arachis hypogaea, assembly GCF_003086295.3. Classification (NCBI taxonomy): domain Eukaryota; kingdom Viridiplantae; phylum Streptophyta; class Magnoliopsida; order Fabales; family Fabaceae; genus Arachis; species Arachis hypogaea. The sequence continues at coordinate 8,671,556 of NC_092045.1, forward strand.
TTTTAGAAATTCCGTGTGAAAAATAAGTTTTTTCAGGTTTTTGAAGTCCTTCAATAAAACTTATAGTAAAATAAAGATTTTGAGAAAAATCATTTTGTATTGATTTTAAGAATTCGGTGTCATTACAATTAATATTAGTTAAAATCATTAATTTTTTATCTATTAATTTTGATAACTTAATTATTTCTTCTCTTAAATCTTCTAATTTACTTTTTTCCATTAGGTGACGCTTTTCTTTGTGAAGAGTTACAGTTTTGAGTGAAAAGTGTAGCTTTAGGATGTGTGATTTAGATTTTGCCACGTCTTTAAATCTTTAAATCTGTACAGATTTAGATCTGTACCATATAATTTTCTTTATTTTTTATGGATATGATAAAGTAGAGATAAAAATGACAAAAAAAATCCAAATCTACGGTATTCATAGAGATTATTTGACGGAAGACTAGTAAAGGCCTGCAAAATCTTCACGGGGCTCGTTCCTGCAAATAAATGGGAACGGGGGCGTGGATTGATATACCTACTCCATGGAAACCCGCAAAATTTTTGCAAAAAAAAAAAAATTTACGTCATGCCCTTTTATATATATATATATATATATATATATATATATATATATATATATATATATATATATATATATATATATATATATATACACTTATGGTAGCTGCGGTGACTATGAAATATTATTAAAATTAAAGTCACACATTTTTTTTTTACATTTTGGTAACACTTTTTTGGCAACACCTTTTAAAAAGCATTGCTAAATAATAAAAAATCTTACTTTAATTTTAGCAATACTTTTAAAACACCATAACCACCGTAATATAGTTTCAACTCGTTCAATCTAATCTAAATCAAAAATCGATTAAAACGACACTAATTTAAATTTGATTGAATTATATTTTTGGCAAATCATATGAATTAAATTGAATTTTAGATCTACTTCTCAAAACCGGTCTAATCCAATTCAAATCGCATGATATGATATAATATTATTTTTTATAATTATATTTAAAACTTTATCTATAATATATTCAATTTGTTATATGTTTTTTATTCTATTCATGTATTATTATTTAATGAATATTTTGTGAATTTAAAAAATTATTTATTTATTTATTTATTTTAATCAATCTATAATTTTATTTCTATTATTATGTTATATTGTTAGTTTTTCAATATACCATTGATACTTGTTATACTTTTTTAGTTATTTAAGATTTGATTTTGAGACTTATTATGTATATTTTATTTTTTTTAATTTATAAAATCGCAAATCAATTTAATTCAAATCCCTTAAAATTGGATTTGATTAGATTGAACTGTCTAGAAAAAAAAAATATCCAATCTAAATCGCATGATGTATAAGCAATTTTTAGTAGTTTCCTTAGTTATTGCATTTTAGTCAAGATACTTTGAGTGCTTTGCTTTTTATGTTTTGTAGAAGATTATTGAAAACTTAGAGAGGAAGCCAACTTAAAAAGGAAGCAAACTCAGAGAAGTAAAAACAGAAAATAGGCAAAAACAGAAAGGGGGTAAGCAAAGGCATGGCATGTCACTTTCTCACACGCCACCTACACATACCAAGACCCCGATGCAATGGCGTGCCATGCCATCTACACGCCCAAGCAAGGAAGCACTCCCATAGACAACCAAGTTCCAGAGAGGCCAAATTCAAGCACCCATCGAAGGCATTCCATGCCCAGACATGCCCAAGTCACTATGCATTGGCTTGCCACGCTCGACCATTGGGGTGTATATGCCGGGCCAAACTCCAAGTGACCAAGATGGTGCAACTTTCAAAGACGTGCCACACCGTGAAATGCTCTCTACACACCAAGCAAAGGAGCACTCTCAGGGAACACCAAGGAGCTTGGCATGCCACACCTTCCACATGTCCATGCAATCTTGTTCTGGGCCAACTTCCAGTGATCTAAAAAGAGTCTTAGCATGCCACTTCTCCTTCACCAAGTGTCACACCAATTCACTCAAGTCCAAGATTAAATTGCAAGCCCATAATTTTAATGAGAAAATACACCAAACTTTAAATTTCAAGAATGTAGAGAAAATCATCTTTAATTAAGATTATTTATGAAATATTTTATTTTGATTTTATTTTAAATTTGAAAGTAGGTTTAAATTAGAATATAAATAAGTCCAAAGAATTTTTCAGAGGACAGCTTAACTTATCTGCATTATTTGAAATCCTTATTTTTGTTCTATACTGTGAGTCACTAATCTCCTCTGTTAAGGTTAGGAGGTCTGTTGATTATGATGGACAAATGTTATTACTTTTTTACTTTTGATTAATGCATTGATGTTTTTCTCAAAAAGCAAATTTTTGTTCTTCATTACAATGGTTTAAAATTATTGAAAAATAATTCTAATCTGATTGAATTATGTTATCATCTAGCAAAAGTTGGTTATTGGAATTGAGTTGAAACTTCTCATAATTCTTTAAGTTTCTAAAATTAGTTTTGATAAGTGACATAAAATCAACTAGGATTAATATTTAAGAATTGTGTCACTTGAATAAGAGATTGTGCTTAATCTCTTATCATAATTAATTGATCAAAAAATTGACAGTTTATTAAGTTAAAAGAAATTGAATTATTAAGGAATTGGAATTTGGTTAATTATAGTTTATCATGGATACATCTTTGCATAATCAAAGTAGATAATAAGAAGCATTTTTTCTAAAGTCTAAACATCTCTAAAGCCTTAACATTTTTAATCATAGTACTCTCTTTGATCATTATTGCTTGCTTTCTTTTAAATTCTCTGTTCAGATACTGAATACCTCTTAAACCAAACTTTCAATTTGTCTAATTAAAAAAATAATTAACCATCGCTTTCTCAATTCATTAATCCTCTAAAAACGATAACCCATTCACCATGGTATTACTTGATACGATTCGGTGCACTTGTCGTATTTTAAAAATCATCCATCAAATTTTTAGCACTGTTGTTGGGGATTAATAGAGATTGATAATAAACCAGTTGATTGATTCTCTAAATTAGACCTTTTTCTTTTTGTTTTTACCTCACTTGAAATTCCTTTCACTCTAACCTTGAAAATTCTAAATTTTCTTGTTGTTTGTGTGTTATATGCAGAGGAATAAAGACAAGAAGCCTCTTTAGTTCGATCCTAAAATAGAGCTAACTCTCTGACAGTTGAGAAAGAAAAATAGAAACTAGAGGGTTGTGGAAGAAGTGAAAGCCATGGCAGCAGAAGCAAACAATCCTAGAAGGACTTTGGGTGACTACACCACACCCACTTTCGGAAGTTGTGGAAGTAGCATAATGAAGCCTATTGTTGAAGCAAACAACTTTGAATTGAAGTCCGCGCTTATTTAATTGGTGCAACAAAATCAATTCAAAAATGGCACATAACTAGTTTTCTATTGATATGTGACATTGTCAAGAGCAACGAAGTCTCTCCCAACGTTTACAAACTAAGGCTATTTCCATTTTCCATGAGGGACAAAGCCAAGAAGTGGCTTCAAACTCAACCACTGAAAAGTATTTCAACGTGAGAGGATTTGGTCAATAAGTTCTTAACTAAATTTTTTCCACCACAGAAGTTAGCAAAGTTAAGACATGACATTCAAACCTTCACTCAGAAGGATGGAGAGTCTCTATATGAAGTCTGGAAGAGATACAAGGTTCATTTGTGAATTAATTAATGTTCACTTGATGCTACTGATAAGTATTGACCAAATTTTTTATTCTTTAAGTAATTTCAGTTTATTTCTTAGTTTAATTGATGTTCATTTGAATCTAGAAATAAATTGTATATGTTTTTGTTGATGATTTAGTCTTTTGATTGCTTGTTCAAAATTGAACTAATTTCGGTTCATTTGTGTGTTAATTGAAATTCACTTGATACTGCTGATAAGTATTGACCAAATTTTTTATTCTTTAAGTAATTTCGGTTCATTTCTTAGTTTATTTGAGGTTCATTTGGATCCAGAAATGAATTCGATGTGTTTGTATTAATTGAGGTTCATTTGATGCTACTGATAACTAATGACCAAATTTTTTAGTAAAGAAGAATAAAATTATTCATTATCACTTTATTCAATTGCATTAGATTCCACTATATTCCATTCAATTAGTTCGGATTTGAACAAACAGTAAAAACAACTCAATCATCAACAAAAAACACATCAAATTCATTTCTGGATCCAAATGAACCTCAATTAAATTAAGAAAAAAAACTGAAATTACTTAAGAAATAAAAAATTTGGTTAATACTTACCATTAGCATCAAGAGAACCTCAATTAGCGTACAAATAAACCGAAATTAGTTCAAATTTGAATAAATAGTAAAAAAGATTCAATCATTAACAAAAACACATAGAATTTAGTTTTGGATCCAAATGAACCTCAATTAAACTATGAAATGAATTTAAATTACTTAAGGAATAAAAAATTTGGTCAATACTTATCAGCAGTATCAAGTAAACCTTAATTAACACAAATGAATCGAAATAAATTAAGAAATGAAACAAAATTATTTAATGATGGTATCAGAGAAAATCGGAACAAATAAAGATGTTTGTAAAATGTTAGTGTTGTTGGTGATGACGATAATGAAAGAAGAAAAGAAAGATAATGAAAGAAGAAAAAAAATAAAAGAAGACGCAATATTGGAGAAGAAGAAAAAAAATTTACGTGCGCGAATTTAGAAGATAAAAAGGAGGAAAAGGAGGAGGAAGTACGTAATTTGAAAAGTTGTTATAATAATTTAGTTAGACTTAGTTAAATATTTTACTTAGATGTAGAATTTTATTGATAGAATTATAGATTATTTGAACCAACTTGTGAGCTATCATTAAGTCAAACTTAAACTTGCGAAATAGATTCAATTATCAATAAACCGAATCATAAACCAAACTTAAATTTGGTCTAACTCGACTCAACTCTACTCATTTCCGCCCTCCCTTTAACCTTAGCCTTTCTCTTCCATGAATGGTGTTAAGATTTGCTTGTCTTTAAGTGAACCAAACAAACCTTGCTTCACTGTATACTCTTCTCAATAACAAGACCTCTCTCTCTCCCTGTTACATCTTTTTCTGCCAGCATTTACCTTTGGTTCCTACCAACATGCCACTCCAACAAGTTAAAGTTCTTTTGTTGGTTCCGGAGTAAATCAGTAACTTTTCACTGCTTGGCTACTTGAAAACAAACTTAAGGCGAAGCGAATGATAACAGTGCTCTATAGTTCTTCTTTTTGTTTTCTGCATTTTGTGCTCTACATTTCTACATTCTTCATTTCCTTTAAAGAAGAAAAGATGAGGAAGCATGGATGGCAGCTACCTTATCATCCCCTCCAGGTAATCCTAAAGTTTTGATTTTCAGTCTTTCTTTTGAAGAATCAATTCATGGTGTGTTTCTAAATGTGAAGGTGGTGGCTGTTGCTGTGTTTTTGGCTCTGGGGTTTGCATTCTATGTGTTCTTTGCACCTTTTGTTGGGAAGAAGATGTATCAGTATATTATTATGGGACTCTACACGCCACTGGTAAATTTCAAATCTTTTCAACTTTAACTCCGTGGAAGTGATGAGATCTGTGATTACTGTTGCTGATTAATGTATCTCTGATATTGTCTACAATCTGACTATTTTCATCATGATGCTGCCATGGACCTGTCTCCTGTCTCTATTCTTAATGGACGGCCTTTTTTGGTTCCCCCACAGAAATCAATTATCCTCACCCCATTATTAATTTGTTATTTATTACTATAACTTTCTTTTATTATCTATAATTTGAGTTGATCTGACTAGTTGCTTGTGAATCTTGTACTGTGTTTTTGTAAGGACTATGTTGGTGTATATGTTGGCAAACCTAGCATAGTAGATATATATGTAAGGAAACTTCAAGATCAAATTAAACATTGTCTGAATTGTGCTTATCATATTCTTCTTTTTCGAATATTGATAATGCTAGCAACCCCACCCATTTTGGTGGGATATTGATGTCCTTTGTTGAAGTGATGTGCCTTAGTGGAAGCTACCTTGAAACTGCAATTTAAAGAAGGTGATGTTAAATTTCCTATAGCGTCATCATTCTGGTCAAATCTACAACTATTTAGATTCTAAATCTGGACAACAACTCAAAACTTGGTTGACTGCTTGATGTCTGCAACTTGAGCAACTATGGATGATAGCGAAAACTCGATATCTTAGTTGTTACACAAGTTATTACTAATTCTTTAGGATTTTGTTGGACTTTCTTTAGGGCTCAATGGTGTTGTTTGATCCCATCTAGTGGGATAAGGCTTTGTTATTGTAGTATTCTTTTTCAATATTTTAGAAGACATGGGAATCAGAAAGACTGAAATGGTTTAAATTATCAATAGTGCTATTTCTTCTGAAACTTAGCATTGACAGCTGCATCTTGCAAATGCTTTTGCTTGGAGGTGGTTGTAGATAATGTATAGGGTGCTCTCTTGGGGCCGTTCGGCATTGGCTTTCTAATATCAGAGGGCAGCTTGTATTGGAGTTCCATGAACATGGCAAACTTATAGAGCTTATTAGTTATTAAGATGTTTGGGGAAATTGATTCCATAATTAATATATATATATATATTTGTAGAGCTTCTTGGTTTATCGAATTCTCCTAGAAACATGACTTTTATTGTCTTGTTTAAAATGCATGAAGGGCACTAACATTTTTCAGTAAAATATCATATCTTGCCAGATTACTTGTGTCTTTGGACTGTACACTTGGTGCACAGCAGCTGATCCAGCAGATCCAGGGGTATTCAGGTCAAAAAGGTATCTTAAAATAGGAGGGGAATCGACTACGTCAATGCACGACGCAAATGCTTCAATAGTTATTTCGGAACAGAAGGATGCATCATCACCTTCCTCGTCCTGTATCCTGTTGCTTTACTCTCCTTGTGCTTATGTCTGTGGTTGCTCTTCTGATCAACAAGCAAGTGAAGATGGAATATTCTATTGCAGTTTATGTGAAGTTGAGGTTTGTACAAGCATTTTAATAAAAGCCTTGTTCCTCGAAGATTATTGATAATTCGCGAATAATGTTGTGCAGGTCTTCAAGTACAGCAAGCATTGCAGAGTTTGTGACAAATGTGTCGATCGCTTCGATCATCATTGCAGAGTACGGTAATCTGATTTCTCTTTTCTTTGCACATCAGCTGACATATTTCTGAAAATCCCTTGTTTTTGGATTTTGCAGTGGCTTAACAACTGCATTGGGAAAAGGAACTACAGAAAATTCTTCACCCTTATGGTTGCTGCTCTCCTCTTGGTATGAAATATCGTTCAGTCCCCTGCTATCATTTGCATGTTTAAACCTTGCATTATCATCATATAAGCTCCACAACTACTTACTAATCCAACTGCATTCAAATATGATTCTAACAAAGCACTTTAGTCCCTTGTTATTGAAGCTCAAACAGGAGATGTAATGTTAGTAAGCGTCACCACCAGATGAGTCTAACAAAGCACTTTGTATTTCTTGGAAACCAAGAAATTTGCCAATTGAGCTATATATTTGGTTTTGCCAGTTTCCTTTTCACATCATTGTTCTCCCTATGTCAAAAGTTGAAATGTCCTGAGTCACTTAGTAATTGTAGGAAACAGCATGCCAGAACTTGAAGAGAAACTGAAACCTAGCATTTTTAGTTCCTAGTTATTTTCATTTTGATTAACTATTGACAGGTATATACATGGTTTGTGCTACCTTGGGGTTGAGATTGCAGCTTATTCTTCAGTGGTTGACTGGGATACTTGTGCTTATCTGCTCTTTTGTTGAGAAGAAGAAATTTTCAGTTGATATATCTTTGAAGTTGGGAAGCAGTTTCTCTCTTGTTCCCTTTGTTATTGTGGTGGTAAGCATTCTGCTTCAACCAGTTTTATACTGGTTTATGCATCTTTTGAATGCTGAATAACGGCTTGATTGGTCTCTGATTTCATTTTGGGATTTGGTAAAGGAAAATATTCAGTATTTTTACTGTTTCCTTCTCAGAATCCTAAAACAAGATCCGCCGAAAAATGAAAACAGAAACCAATCAAGTCTTATAAGTTATTTGAATTCTTCCTTTCTTTGTCTCTTTATATTAATGAATTTATGGAGCAAATGAACTTCCACTTTTCACAGGCTGTTTGCACGATGTTGGCCATGACTGCTACCTTACCTCTTGCTCAACTTTTCTTTTTTCATATTCTTCTCATAAAAAAGGTAAGCCTGACATTCGTTTGCCACGTGAGAATTCATTTACATTTTGTGTGAACCATCTATTTAATTTAAGCTGATAGGGGAGGTAAGATGCCTTCACATGCTATGCGTCCCATTAGAGGCTTGAAGCTTGAAAAATACATGTCTATTTTTCACTCTGTTGGAATCAACTTTTATTTACAAGAGTGATGAAAGAAGGATCAAACTCTAGGCCATTTACTAAGAGAGAATTTCATACCGATCATGAATTATTTCTGCCCAAAACTTATCATCATTCTTATAATGGGTAGCTTGCATTATAAGGGAAAATAAATTGAAATGAAGATACAAGAAAGAGAGATCTAGATAGGAAATATAGGGGTATCAACTCTATAATTACTAAGAATTCAAGGGAGATTGATAGAACCAGCACTAGCAGAACGTGTAGATTTTATTGCTGCACAGGGATTGCCAATTAGCACTGCCTAGAAGATTCTACACAGTGGCTTAACAACTTTTATGTTTTCTGAATTTTATGATTATTGTGATACAACTCAGGGAATTAGCACATACGATTACATCATAGCTTTGAGGGAGCATGAGCACGAGCAGCAAGGAGTTGGGGAACAGCGTAGTCCCCAAATGTCACCTGTTAGCTCGCTTACTGGACTGAGCAGTGCCAGCTCCTTTACTACTTTCCATCGAGGTGCATGGTGCACACCCCCACAGATGTTCCTTGAAGATCAGGTAACCTTTTTTCCCCACTATATCCCTTTAGTTCTGCTTTATATGTTACTCTATTTTCAAATTATGGTCCATTGTCAAAAACATTTTTCCACAAGTGTGTCTCTATGTAGAAAGTTGAAGGGGAGAGTGAGGAGTAGTGTATTGCAAGGGAGAGAATAAGTGGGAAAGTTGACTAAAGGTAATTTTGTAAAATACGATTTATTTTTGTAACTTCAATATTTCTTCATCATTTTCTTAAGAGTAAAGTATTATTTCCATTCCCAACGTTTGGGCAAAATCCTGATTTGGTCCCTAACGTTTTAAACGTCCTAGTTCGGTCCCAAAAAATTTTAAATGGATTCAATGTTGTCCCATAGTTAAATTTGACACGAACAATTAGCATATTTAATAGTTAATATAACGTGCGATTTCAGTACGTAAATAAAATCGACCTACCAAAAATCACTAATGTAAAAGCTTTCCCATTAATTATTCGAGTCAAATTTAACGGTAGGTCAACATTAAAGAACATGTAACAATACTATGTCAATTTTCGGTTGTTCATGATCAAGATCTGTATAGTTAAAAGCGAGATTCCTTTGATATTTAATTTTGATCAATATTATGTATTGGGAATAGTATTATTTATGGACTTCTCAAAATATATTATGGCATGTGATAGTGTGCGTTATGCAGTTTGATGTAGTGCCCCCAGAAACAGCTTCTGTAAGTTCACTTGGAAAGAAGACAATCAGAGAAGAGCCGGTTAAGAAGAAGAATCCTGGAGCAGTCAAGATTAGTCCGTGGACATTAGCACGATTAAATAGAGAGGAGGTAACTAAGGCTGCAGCAGAAGCAAGAAAGAAATCGAAAATTCTACAGGCAGTGGCAAGACATAATGAAGCATTCAGGCTAGCATCAGACCGCAGTGGGCGACGAATGGTCCCCAGGATTGAGAACAATAGAAGGCGGCCAGGTAAACGGCTCCGCCTTCCGGCTGACTTGCCTTTGGAAGGCCTACCGAAAATCCCTGCCAACAGCATTGATAATGGCTTCAGTGGAACATCTAGTCTGGCACCTCAGTTTGAAGCCTGGAGCATGTTTCAAGCAAGTTATGCAGTGTCGAGTTCAGCTGGGGTTGTTGCTTCTTCTCCTGAAAGCAGTTTAGACTCACCTGATATTCACCCCTTTCGCGTGTCTGCATCTAGAGCTGAAGAGGCAAGCTGGATAGCTGCTGCTAATCTGAAGGAAATCCCATTCTCAAGGTCAACTAGTGATGGCTACGAGGCATCCGGTGGCGAAGATAGTGACCGAGTTCCCACGAGGTTTGTTCAGAGATCTGCAAATTGGACTAATCTAGAGCTGAAATCCTCATCCACTTTGGTTCATAATAGAAAATTGTGATCAATTTGGATGATACTTGGACAAATATATTGTTTTGATTAATTTGAATGTGAACTGTTCATTTTTTTATTTGTGAGCCCAAAAAGAAAAGGTACTAAAATTGAACATCCCTTAAAATTCCTCACTTGAGTTTGAGTTTGTTTGTTACCCCTCAATTAAAAAGTTTTGGAGGTGGGCTTTGATTCTGGAGATCAACTCCAGCATCTTTGTACAAAGTTTTAGGTCAGTAAATTATTGAGGTTGAGCTTCCTATAAAATATTGTTGGTTGTGCTCTTTATTTTCCCTTGACAAAAGTTCTTAGCACCTGAATTGGTTTGAAGGGAAATGATTTCTGCATCCTCATTTCCAACTTGGATAGAAACATATACATGTACATACTGAATGTGTCCAATTGCTGACTCAACGGTGGTCACTGGCTGAATGTACATACTAACCAACCGCATTGCATAAATATGAACTAAGCAACTAATCTGTCAGATCAATACTCTTAAAGTTGGAGAAAAAATGTTAATGATTCCCAACTTGTTTATCAAATTCTTAAACTAGGTAGGTTCTATCGGCTTAGTTAAGACATAAACGAGTTAGATGTGTTGATTTCACATGCACCAATTTCACCGTTCCCATCTTGCACCCTTTAACGAGAAAATTGGCAATCCGTTTTGATATGCTTTATGCGGTCGCGGAAAGTAGGATTTTCAGCAATGTGAATGAATGTGTTGTCACAAAAAATGAAGGGAGGATCTACTAGTACCTCAAAATCATTGGGCAACCTCATAATCCAAACTACTTCAGCAATGACATTGGCGAGAACTCAGTATTCATCCTCAGCCGTGGATCTGGACACTATATCTTACTTCTCCGACTTTCAAGAAATCAAGGAATCTCCAAGAAAAACTGCAGTAACCTATGGTGGAACGCTGCGTTTCTGCATAGCTTCCCCAATCAGCATCACCATGTTGCCTTCAAGGATAGGGAAGACGAAGCAGAAAACAATAAGCCTTGTTTAAGTGCACCTTTCAAATACCTCAAGACATGATGGACAATATCCAAATGAGTGGTCCTAGGTGTTGACATATACCAGCTCAATTTGTTTACAGCAAAGCATATATCAGGTTTAGAGATTGTAAGGTAGAGTAATCTACCAATCAACTTTCGATACTACCCTGAATCTTCAAGTAAATCACCATCAGAGGTATTGAGTTTCACATTCAGGTATGATAAACTCCTATTTTATGGTAATTTTTTATTTGAAAAAAGTGGATTTTATTAACTTATCTTGCACTTATTCATTAAAAATGCATAGTTTTGTGAATTTCTCCTAATTATACTTAATGGCAAAAATATACTTTTTGTGTTTGAAAATTGCTAAATTTAATTCATTGTTCGATATCTTGATATATTTGTTTGAGTGATTGAAGGTTTACAAGGCAAGAATGGCTCGAAGAAATGGAGAAAAAAACATGCAAAAGTAGAAAATTCATGAAAAAATGAAGATTGGAGATTTTCATAGTTGTTCGTACACATGGGTCATGCATACGCATCATTCACAATTCGCGTGTACGCATAGTAGATACGTATGCATGACCCCAATCTCGTCCTCGCATAAAATGGTATGTGACTTGCGATTTCAGGCCCAATTTTGGTCCAATCCAACTTGTTTCTTATGCATATGGAGGCAAAAGTGCAAGGAGATCAATCAAGTAGTGTAGGAAGTAGAATAGGAAGTTTTTTAGCATCATATTTTAGGTAGAATTCTAGAGAGAGAAGCTCCAACTTCTATTAGAATTTAGGATTTTTAGTTTAGTTTCTTCTTAGATTTAGGTTTTAATTCTTGTTTTAGTGTAGTTTACTTTACATTTTCATGTTCTAGAATCTTAATTTGTCTAGTTTTACTTGTTAGTTTTTCTAATTTTGTTAATTTTGGTTTATGAACACTTGTTGAATTCCAATTTTCTTTTAATACAATTTGATGTTTTTATGTTTATTGATATTTACTTAAGTTGTTAGTATTGCTTTCTTGCTTTAGTTAGTTATAGATTTGTATTAATTTTTGCAATTTACCATGTTTTACTTTTATGTCTTCCAAGTATTTGCTAAAATACCTCCCTTAGTTTTAGAGTAGAATTTTTCATTCTTGGCTTAGAATTGAGGACTTAGGTGATATTGGGTCATTGATGTTGTTAGTGGGTTTTGTTTCTACTGACGCTAGTCTTTCACTAAGTTTAATTAGTGAGTTAGCTAAGACTTGTGGATTAAGATCAATTATACCTATTTGATTTTCTCCCGATGTTTGGGGATGACGAAGTGGGATTAACTCTTCTTAATTATCATGTTTGTGGTCAATAATTAGGATAAAAAACCTTGACTCTCAATTCTTGCCAAGATGCTCTTTTAGTAGTTGAATTTCTTTGTTTGCTCTTCACTTTCTTGCCATTTAATTTCTTGTCAATTGCTTTTAAAACTCATTTTTCTCATAACCATTGATATGCACACCTCATTGCAATTTATTTGAGAGACAACCCGGGATTTAAAACTCCCAGTTTTTATTGATTTGAATTTGTGACAAACAACTAAACTCTGATATGGGTCATTTGTTGGTTTGGAACTATACTATTGACAAAGTAATTCTTTTTGAGAAATTCTGAACTGACGTTTGGCCCACATTAGGGTCCAACGGCAACGATGCAGGTTTATAATCTGAGAATCCAGTATCCTCAAGCAAAGATAAAGCTTAATTCCTCTGAGATAAGCAGATTCCATCCTTGAATTTCGCAATCACCAAGAAAATATTTGAGAGGCTCTAGTGTAAGAACCGCAACTAAGCAACTGGTTAATTAAGTGATTCATTGACCAAGTTAGATTTCGAAAAGTTAGAGAGAGAATTTGAGGATTTAAAGGTGATCTTTGGACTCAGTGGGTCTTTCTAAGTTAGAAAATATGCTTTCTGCGAAAAAACATGAAAAATTGCGAACCGGCAGTTGAACCGGTTCAAGTCTGTCCGGTACCACACGAGAAAAGTGAAAACCGTCAAAAACATTAGAAAAATAGTAGAAATGGAAAACCAGGCGTTAATTTTAAAGGTTTGGCCCGAAGTTGGGCCAAACGAGCTAAAAACGCTAACGGGTTAGACGGGGCCTAAGTTGGGCCATAAAAGGCTCAATTAATGAACCAATCAGCATCACAACACAACCAAACACTTAAACACACTAGAAATAGAAAGGGGGACAAGGGGAGGAAGAAACACTATTAACCTTCTTTTCTCTAGCTCATATCTTGAGCTATAAAGCTCCGATTGTCGCACCGTTTGCGGCTACGTGTTCCTTATGAAGAGCTCTACAAAACCCATACAAGAAACTGGAGAGGTAACCACGAAATCTTTTCTATTATTCTCCCCAAAATTTTGGTTCTTATGGTTTGTGATTAAGTGAGTTTTTGTGATTTTGGATGTTTAGGTTTGCTCTAATCCTTGCTTAGCCTTGGGTTTTGACATCCAAATCTGTTGGAAAAGGTAAGAGCCATTAAATCCTTGTGAATTTATGTTTAATTGGAACACTAGGTTGATTTGAGGTGATTTATATGTATATAGTTTGATTATTGTGGCTTTGGGAGCTATTGGAACTTAATTGTGCTTATTGGAGTGGAATTGAAAGCTTGGATTATGGTTGGAAGCTTGTTTATGCTAATTTGGAGATTCGGTGCATATAAAGAATCGGTCAAGGTATGGTTTCGATTTTCTCTATGTAGTATATAATACTCATGGACACATAGGCTAGTGACCAATAGGATAGGTTTGAATTAAAATGATTGTTGGTGTGTTAAATGTTGATGAGTTGATGAATGTTGGGTTTGATTGTGATTAATTACAATGATATGATGATGTTGAATGATTGTATGGATTGGAAGTTGATTCATTATGATAATTGTAGTGTTATGATTTATGAAATGGTAGGTTTGATGGTGATTTGATCATAAGTGTTATATAGTTGATGTTGGAATTGAGAGTAATGAAATGAGAAGGAAAATGTGGTAAGGTTGGTGTATTATGATACAACAGGTAAATTTTGATGAAAAGTGGAATTTTGGATGGTTTGGTATGATTTGGTATGGGTATGGTAAGAAATTGTGGAAATTGTGAAGTTTGGTAAAATTGTGTTTTTAGTGAACTTTGTTCGATCATAACTTTCGCCTCGGTTTTCGAAACTGATTGAAATTTCTTTAGAATTAAAGATCTTTGAAAACCCTTTAAATCGATATAAAGTTTGTAAAAATTGAAATTTTTTTGAGGAAGTTATGATCATTCAAAGTTGGTGTTAAAAATTTGAAATTCTGCAAAGTTGCAGAATTTTGTGATTTCTGATATGTGCGCACGCACAGCCTTGTGCGGACGCACAACCTGTGAAAATTTTGATCTGTGTGAACGCACATACCTGTGCACACGCACAGGCAGGGAAGTGCGTTCTGTTTGCAGCGCTAGCACAGCTTGTGCATGCACATATCTAAAGAAGAATTTTAACCTGTGTGGACGCACAAGCCTGTGCAGACGCACACGTTGGGAAGGCCAGTCTATTAGGGGTGCTGGCACAGGTTGTGCGAGTGAACAGATTCTGTAAGTTTTTCCACCTGTGCGTACGCACACATTTTAAAATTTCCGGGGCGTGCGCACGCACAGACCCCAGTGCCGCCGCACACGTCCTGTTTCTCAAATTTTACTTGTTTTTCAACTATTTTACCTTCCCAACAAGGTTGTAAGCTTCTATAGCACCATTTTAAGACTTTTGAGCTTAGTTTTGAGTATTAGAACATGGGTTATAACTTAAGGGTTCTAGTATATGATTTTATGATAAATTAGAAAACGGAAGCCTAGGTTTCTAGCGTGCTGAGAATGGTTTGACGTTAGGTGAAGGATGATTGATATATGAGATAAGGAATGATGAACTTTTGATATTTGGAAACTGAGTTATGAATGGACAGTGGTTGAGATGAGTCGGGGACTCGGATTGAGATGATGGATCTCTATATACTGAAAATGCTTTTTGAAAACCACTGAAATAATGTTTTTTACTAAGATTATGAGACCCTATGCGCCCGGCAGGGATGGTGGTTAATCCCGCCTGTTGAGGTAGCGGCGGCGGGGTAAGGACGGTGGTTAATACCGCTTACGTTGAGATGTGAGGTCTGAGGCAAGAGTATCCTGCTCGCATCCCTTCGGATCTATAGAACGTGCAGGCGCCGGTACTTGGACAGTGATCCGAGCACTATATCTCGGAGGTTATCATATGAGAAATCTGAAGGGTGACATCTCTATGGAGATGTGTCGGGTTGGCAGTTGAGCCGACAATGTAATATCACAGCCAGTAGGGCAGGCATTCATCATATGCATTTTCTATCTATTTGTATGCTTTGATTACTTGTAATGGCTTGCCTAATTAAATAACATGCCTAATTGCTATCTGAACTATTTGCTTTATATGCCTATACTTGTGTTTTACTTGCATTGTATATTATCTGTGTTTTCTACTGGGATTGAGGAGGTTCGAAAGGTGGTGGCGATGGGATCGCATGGAGGATAGGTTGGTGAAGGCTGTGGGACAGCGGTGTTTGGTTAGAGTAGAAATCCCTAAGATAGATTACCCGGTTTATTTAAGTCAATGTTGGTATATTATGCTTATCTATTTTAGGATGCTTAAGTTTGAAATCTTGTGATGAATATGGAGCTTAGGTTTGCCTTTGGCATCCCGAGATCTTATATCCTACATCACTAGGCACTGTTACCATACTGAGAACCTCCGGTTCTCATACCATATTTTTGTTGTGTTTTTCAGGCCGGTCGCAACCTACCTCGGTGAGTTGCTTTGGATGGCGACAGAAGCGGAGGATCTTGGATTCTTTTGGATTTTTTGGTTTATGTTGTTTATACATCTCTCCTTTTGTATTTTGTTTTGCCTAGAGGCATATGTTTGAGAGAACAAAACTTGTATAAGTTGTTTGCACTGTATGGTTCTGTTTACCTGTATATGGCTAGCTGGCTTAAACTCTGCGAGTCGTGACTAGTTTCCTATGATATTATATACTTATCTCTTGTTATATCTTATCTGTTTCTTGTGCCTTAAGCTAGTATCTTCGTTAGTATGTTTTGCGCTTTTAAAATCCTGTTTTTGAGCTATATCCTTCATCGGGCTTCTAGATTATACTATTCTCTCTCTCTCTCTCTCTCTCTCTCTCTCTCTCTATATATATATATATATATATATATATATATATATATATATATATATATATATATGAGCTTAGAGCTGTCGTAATCTCTGATTGACCTTTGCTTAACGACACGAGGTAAGGCTTAGGCTAATTAGGGTGTTACATTTAGTGGTATCAGAGCGGTTCGTCCTCGTGAGCTTGAGGGATGGACCGATTGTGCTTCATTGCATACTCTGTGTGTCTTTTCTTTGATGCTATTAGGTTATCTGTTTGATATTGCATATCATGCTTGTTTGTGAGTGCCTATTTGGGATACTTGAAGCACTACACTTTTGATATTGAGATTGATCACCTTGATATCGATTGTTTGGTGTAAACAGAAACCTTAATGGCCACTTGTGGGCGAGGTCAAAGACGTACTTGGGAAATTAGGAATGAGCAACCAACTGACAATCATGCCAAATTCATGGCGGCAATGGCAAATCTCGCTAATACCATGGAAGCTAATGCTGCTGCGACTCTGCAAGCTATGCAGAGATTGGGCCAACCGGCCGGAAATGAAAATGGCAATGAGAATGGCGAAGGGAATGCCAATGATAATGCTGAGGGTAACGGCGATAGCACAGGAGGAGTTTCAATGACCTTGGCAACGTTCCTCAAGGTTCATCCGCCAACATTTCAAGGATCAACTAATCCTACTGAAGCGGACCACTTGTTCTAGGCCATGGAGCATGCTTTACAGGAGCAACATGTTCCACACAATCAGTATGTAGAGTTTGCCGCTTATCAGCTAGCGGGAGAGGCCCAGCCCTGGTGGCAAGCTGAGTGTCGTTTGCTATAGGTTCAGAACGCCGACATTCCATAGGAGGTGTTCCAGACGGCTTTCTATAAGAAATACTTCCCTGAGTCTGTAAGGGAAGCAAAGGAGATGGAACTAATGTAGCTGAAGCAAGGTTCCCTATCTGTGGCGGACTACACCAACAAGTTTAAGGAGCTCTGTAGGTTTTCTAGGGTGTGTCAAGGTGCCCTTGGAGACTTACGAAAGCTGGAAGTGCATTAAGTACTAGAGGGGTTTAAAGGATAGCATTATGACTGTTGTGGCTCCTTTGGAGATCCGTGTCTTCTCTGACTTAGTGAACAAGGCTAGAGTAGTGGAAGAGTATGCCAAAACTGTGGCGGCATCCAAGGACACTCATGGAGGGAGCTCTAGTCGGGGGCGTGGCAAGTATTTTCACCCGAGAGGACAAAGCTTCAAGAGAGGAGGATATGCGTCTCAAGGCCAAGGGGGCTTCAGAAAGAGCAATCAGAATCAATTTCAGTATGCTAAGGGAAGTGGAAATCAGAGTAAGAGTTCTCCGAATTTAGTTTGTGATCGTTGTGGATGTTTTTACCCTTATGACTCATGAAAGATTGGTTTAGGTGGTTGTTTCAATTGTGGGTTGCCTGGCCACATTGCGAGGGATTACACTCGTGGGAGGAATCAGAATGCAGGCCAGAGTCAGCATCAAGGTCGAGTCTTTGCTATGAATGCCAAGGATGCTTCCAAGGCGGATCCATTGATGAGAGGTATATGTCTAATTGGTGATAAATCCTTAGTTGCATTATATGATACTGGAGCTTCGCATTCATTTATTTCATTTGCTAAAGTTGAGGAATTAGGCTTGAAAGTGTCAGAGTTACCTTTTGATCTGCATGTACATACTCCGCATCAAACAGTTATGACTAGGTCAGGTTGTAGACAAGTAGGTTTCAAGCTTGAGGGTAGAGGCTTTGTGCACGAAATGATTTTGGGGTTTGATTGGTTGTCAAAGAATCGGGTTTTGTTGGATTGCTTTGAATGGACTATTCGGTTTATGTTGGAAGGAGAGAATGGAGCAGTGGTAGCTACGGGGTATTACCTGAACTCTGTAATGGTGCATTGTAGTGGGGAGGAGTGTTAGGGTTATATTCTATTGGCTGCTAATACGTTGGGTGATGCCCAAAACTTAGATCAGATTTCGGTGGTTAGAGATTTTCCAGAAGTATTCCCGGAAGATATCCCTGAGTTCCCACCTCAAAGGGAAATTGAATTTTCAATTGAATTAGTGCCGAGAGCTGGACCAGTGTCGATTGCGCCTTATAGAATGGCTATGATAGAGCTGGCAGAATTAAAGACTCAGTTGGAAGAGCTTCTGAACAAGAGGTTCATTCGACCGAGTGTATCACTGTGGGAGCGCCAATTTTATTGGTAAAGAAAAAGGATGGAGGAATGTGTTTGTGTGTGGATTACCAACAGTTAAATAAAGTGACAGTGAAAAACAAGTACTCGCTGCCAAGGATAGATGACTTGATGGATCAATTGCAAGGAGCTAGAGTGTTTTCTAAGATTGATTTGAGATCCGGTTACCATCAGATAAGGGTGAAGGAGGATGATATCCTTAAGACTGCGTTTAGGACACGCTATGGACACTACGAATTTGCGGTAATGTCCTTTGGGTTAACGAATGCACCTGCTGTTTTCATGGATTACATGAACAGAGTCTTTCGTCCCTTTTTGGACAAATTCGTGGTAGTTTTCATAGATGACATCTTGGTTTACTCTAAGACAGTAAAGGAGCATGAGGAACACTTGAGGATTGTGCTGCAAATCTTAAAGGAACGGAAGTTATATGCTAAATTGTAAAAGTGCGAGTTCTGGAAGGAGAAAGTAAAGTTCTTAGGCCACGTGGTGAGTAAAGAAGGAATAGCTGTAGATCCTTCTAAGGTAGAAGCGGTGATGGAATGGGAAAGATCGACGACGATAATGGAAGTCAGAAGCTTTTTGGGTTTAGCCGGATATTATAGGAGGTTTATCAAAGGATTTTCCCGGATCGCATTACCGATGACAAAATTGACAAGGAAAGAAGTGCCATTCGTGTGGACATCGGAGTGCGAAGAGATTTTTCAGACTTTGAACCAGAGTATCCTGCTCGCATCCCTTCGGATCTATAGAGCATGCAGGCGCCGATACCTGGACAGTGATCTGAGCACTATATCTCGGGGGTTCCCATATAAGAAATACGAAGGGCGATGTCTCCATGGAGATGTGTTGGGTTGGCAGTTGAACCGACAATGTGATATCACAGCCAGTAGGGCAGGCATTCATCATATGCATTTTCTATCTGTTTGTATGCTTTGATTACTTGTAATGGCTTGCCTAATTGAATAACATGCCTAATTGCTATCTAAACTATTTGCCTTATATGCCTATACTTGTGTTTTACTTGCATTGTATATTATCTGTGTTTTCTACTGGGATTGGGGAGGTTCAGAAGGTGGTGGCGATGGGATCACATGGAGGATAGGTTAGTGAAGGCTGTGTGAGAGCGGTGTTTGGTTAGAGTAGAAATCCCTAAGATAGATTACCCGGTTTATTTAAGTCAATGTTGGTATATTATGCTTATCTGTTTTAGGATGCTTAAGTTTGAAATCTTGTGATGGATATGGAGTTTATGATTGCCTTTGGCATCCCGGTGTCTTATATCCTACATCACTGGGCACTGTTACCATACTGAGAACCTCCGGTTCTCATACCATATTTTTGTTGTGTTTTTCAGATGCCGGTCGCAACCCACCTCAGTGAGTTACTTTGGATGGTGACAAAAACGGAGGATCTTGGATTCTTTTGGAGTCTTTTGGTTTATTTTGTTTATGCATCTCTCCTTTTGTATTTTGTTTTGCCTAGAGGCATATATTTGAAGAACAAAACTTGTATAAGCTATTTGCACTGTATGGTTCTGTTTACCTGTATATGGCTAGCCGGCTTAAACTCCGCGAGTCGTGACTAGTTTCCTATGATATTATATACTTATCTCTTGTTATATCTTATCTTTTTCTTGTGCCTTAAGCTAGTAGCTTCGTTAGTACGTTTTGCGCTTTTAAAATCCTGTTTTTGAGCTATATCCTTCATCGGGATTCTAGATTATACTATTCTTTACATATATATTATGTATGAGCTTAGAACTATCGTAATCTCTGATTGACCTTTGCTTTACGACGCGAGGTAAGGTTTAGGCTAATTAGGGTGTTATACCTAGAACCTTAAGCTTGAACAGATTTTGTAGTGTCTGTTGAGTATGTGTTATGGCAACATCAAGCTAACTTGCCACTATTATGTCGTCAGCATAAACTAGAACCATAACAAGGCTATCACCAATGCCTTTGTGAAACAAAGAATAATATGATTTTGACTGAATAAAACCTGCACCAGGCAAGGTAGAGAAAAGCATAGTGAATTAGTCTAGCTCATGGTCAAATTCGATACTGCTGATTTTGGGCCAAGAAAAAAGGGTTTTTAGATGCGTTGGGCTTAGTGGGTTTCGACTGTTTGAGGTAGGAGTTTCGTTTTTAAAATTAAAGGTTTTGATTTAAGAATGCCTATAAGATGTATTGAATAATTGCAAATAATTCATGATTGTATGGACTGATTGAATGATGAGTTTGAATTGGATTTGTGACTATGAAAATGATTGAATTTGATGAATATGTGTTTGATTTCCTGATTGTTTGAGAATGCTGAAAATTCTTATTTTTAGTTGGTTGTGATGAGAATTGTTGGATTTGCGGCTGTGAATACGTTATGTTTATACTTTGGTTAAATAATGTATGAATTGAGAATAGTATATTGGTTATTGAATTAATTTTGATAAGCTAGGTTTGACCTTGTAAATTGTAAAAAGATCATAGATTGATTATTAAACTGATTTCGTGAAATTTAATTTGTAAACTAATGCAGTAATTTTAAAAGTATAAAGACAATTTTGTAATAATTGAAAATTATATAGAGCTAAATTTTGGGTATTGGAAAATAAAAATCTTAGTCTTTTGGTTAAAAAATAATAATAATTTATGAATTAATGAGATTGAGGTGCGATTGTTAAAATGGTTTTTTAAAAATTGGTTTCTTGACTAAAGTAGTAACTTTGATGGTTTACAAGTAATTTTATAATAACTAAGGAGATTAAAGAAAGTTAAATGATTTATTGAAAATCTTCTGTTTTATAAAATATTAAGAAAAGGTTGTTGGTGATTTGTTGAGAAAGAGGGAACCCGTAAGGGTGGATTAAGTCCGAATTTTAGAGGAGATGCTGGCAAAATTTTTATGAAACTCTAAGACTTTGTTTGAAGCGATATTTAAAAAAATTGATTTAAGAATTATATTATTTGATTCTAATTTATTATGAAAAGAGTCATGTTTTCGGTTCGATTTATTAAGAAAAGTATCATGTTTTAATCTATTGAGAAAAAGATTTTGATTTGAGTTCGATTTATTAAGAAAATGAATTTTATCTCGATTAAATGTTAAAGAAGTTTGAATAATTATAACCTAAACATTTTGATGTTATGATTGATGAATGGCTGAAAGTGTACCTTTCTGGTGATACGGAAGTGTGAATGATTATATGGCGATGCAGAAGTATGATTGACTAATTGGTGATTTGGAGGTATGACAAAAAGAAAAGGAATTAGAAACAAAGAATTTAGAAAGATAATTGAGAAACTGTGAATGATGAACAAATTATTGAAAACTGATAATTATATATGAGAACTGGCTGCTTGATTGGGCCTTTGTGCCAATTGCTAATGTGGGGATGCCCATCCAACTGATAGTCTATTTCTCGCTGAGATGCATTTTTTGAGCTATAGAAAATTATTATTATTATTATTTCTGGCCTGACTGACACGGATAAATTCATGATGCCGCGGTATCCGAAATGACATGTGTTCGCTCATGATGATACCAGTGCCTTACTGACTCAGTGAGAAACCATATTCGGGATTTGTCCTGGGTAACGTCGGGCTGCGGATAAACAACCGACGCATGAGCTCATGACCTGCATAGGAAAGGTATTCATTATATGTATTTGTGTGAATTTCTTGAGTGTTCCTTTGTTGCTATATTGTGTTATTTGTGGATTCTTTGCTAATTAATTTATGTGTGAATTGTTTGTATATTTGTATTGTGTGTCTGCTTGTGTTTGTTGATTCCTGAATATATCAAGGATTAAGATAACTGAGAATTGATGTGTGAATTATCTGATTTGTTTAATTGAAGAATGACTAATGAAATTGAGGTAACTATGAATTAATTTCTGTAATTGAAAACTGATCAATGTAACTCAAGACTGAGTAACATGACTGGAATTTATTTAAAGTAACATAATTTGTAGAAACTGACTAAAAGTCTTTAAAGTAAGTTTTAAAGAATTCTAAAGGTTAAATAAAAGTATTTATTTTAAAGTTATAAAGAAATTATTCGTATTTTATTTCTTCACTATCACGATATTCACTTTTCCTATTGAGAACATGCAAGGACGATGTTCTCATCCCATACAGATTTACTTTTTCAGTGACAGGTTCAAGAATCCTTGGTGCGAAGCCACGACCGAACTACAGAGCCTTATGTATATATATTCGTATTTTCTGTATTTGGTTTAGTCTTACATTTTATTTTTTCTCTCGTCGTTTATTATTTTGTTATTTTTAGAGGGGTAGAACTTGTATTGAGAATATTTGAATAAGTTTATGTATATAATGCTATCTGAATACATACTTATGTGATTTAGTGGTTTAAAGTAAAGAATTTTTGATTTTTTAATTAAAAATCCGGTTATATTTCCCAAAGGCTTAATATTAGATAAATGTAGTACTAAATAAAAAGATTTAGAGGTAGGAAACATCTGGACTTTTAGTACGATCATGAGGTGCTAAAAGTTAGAGTGTTACAACATTCGACTCTGAGTGAACCAACCTGATAACATCTCATATGCAGGAAAGTCGTTAATGGTCCACATCAATACAACATGCAATTGGAAGTTTGTCTTCATTGAAATATTACACGTTTTTACACCATGAATCCATAACGCCATCAACTCATCCACCAAGCTAAGGGTTGCAAGAAGACATCATTTTGTCCTTTGGGTTTCTTAGACCAGGTAAGATACAAGTTAGGAACACGTATGGATCTTTCATGCACATTTCATGAGTTAGGTTATAAGGAGTCACCATAACGGGCCAACAAGAGTACGTGTCACCAAAAAATTAGAGCTCGGTACAAACTTGTCAAAGCACAAAGTTAGTCTAACATTTTTAGCAAAGAGTTAAGCACAAAGGTTTTATGGCAAATTTATGTGTGAATTTTCATCTCTCTTGTTATTACTATGTTAGGTCATGTGAGAGGCCGAACTCATTGATGCATACAATTGTTTTAGCCTAGGGATTAGGGGCAAGTAGTGCATCCATTTGTTTATAACTCTCTTTACCCGCCGTTTACCAATTCGTTCTCTCTCGACTTAAAATCTCAGTACATCACAATATCTACAAGCAGTTTGGTCTACGTCCTCTTTATAATATAGCCTACAACCATTCAAACAACAATCAATTTTCACCGAATTTAGACCTAATTTTGAAATTAACTTCTTTATTTTGTAGTGGCTTCAAAAGATGCCAGTAGTCTTGATAGATACTAATTCGTTCCAAAGAGTGGCCTACTTATCAAAAGACATTCAGCTATGATTTGACTCAGAAAATTTTGAATGAATGCATCCCTCGAACAAAGGTTTTGCGACAGATTCTAATAGATAAAATCTCTTTAGGCTCTTGTTCAACATCTTCCATATTGGTAATACCAATTGCATCAAACAGTATCTCGTTGTATTCCTCTTGGTTACCTTCCCAATTCATTTCTTTCATATTTAGTTCTCTATGCACCTGAACTCTCGTTGATCAACCCTAAGACCTATTGGAATTCGAGACAGACCGGTTAATTTCTTACTCATCTACTTCTTCGTTTCTGTCAACATCTAATACCCATCGTTGAACCCATTATAGCAGAGGAGAAATATTATATCTAAAGATGCTAATCACTTAGTCAGCTGACACTTATAGCACGAACACCTAGATACCCCTTGAGACCTAAACGGTTGCATGTTGAAGACATACGTAGTAAACTCGTCAACCCCCTCAAAGAACTTAGGTTTTAAACACTTTCGCCCACCGTTATCCCTATCATTCATCCACAAACGATGACTTGGAATAATTTTACAACAAACACCCTAGAATTCAACCAACAACACAAATTATTAAAATTTTTAGAAAAAATTCAACATAATTTCTTATATAATTAGAATCTCCCACCAGATTCAATTATCATTTTTTCACGAACCAAACATGTTTTAAACAATTTAAATAAAAATTTGACAGAACTTCTCCTTAATTCAAACACATCCACCAAATAAATTTATTGCATTTCACATAAGAAATAGGTGCAAGCATAAATTAGAATAAACACGTATCCAATAAAACATCAAATCCCAGCCGTTCTAGTGCGCAATCCTTTATAACTTCACATTTTTCAACAAACAAGGGTTTTGAGAAGGTGTCACTACGCAACCTTTTTCCATTTCTGTCCTAAGACTCTATCCTAGAAATAGTAAGTCCGACATTAAATTTAAATAATTCATTATATTTAGAGATATAAAAACCAACCTAAAATATGAGTGCACAACAACGGAAGAAGCGAACTCCAATTGATGTCAAAGAGAATAACACCATCCTAATAAAAAAGACAACTTATTAAATTCACAAGGTGAAACTAATTTAAAAGGAATAAATAAAACTTAACAAAGCAATTACTTAAAACCTAATTCTAATTTCACCAAATTAACAAGTATAACAAAAATAAACGATATAAACTCAATACAATTGAAAGAAACTCATTCGCTAAACTTAAATAAAATCTTCCAATAGCTCAAACACTCTTAATACTCAAATAGAATCTTCTAATAGCTCAAGCACTCTTAATTTCATCCTGCCTAACCTACTCTAAGATTATTTAATTTTTAATTACACTAAATTAATATAATAAATCCTAATCACACTCTTCATTAAACAAATTTAATCAATAATTTAATAAAATACCTAACAAAATTCCAAACTAACAAAAAAATCTAGAAAAATAAAAAACTATAGAAAAAATGTCTCTGATGATAGCTGTAGGATAGTGAAAGCATGATGGTGATAGGAGGTGGCAGAAATGACAACAAGATGACGACCTCCAATGGCAACGGACACCAACAGTGGCAGCGGTGGTGATAGCTCCAGCAGCAGTGAGGATGACGTGCAGCGGCGGTGATAGAGGCAACTCCAGGTGGTGGCGATCAGCGGCAGCTTCAATGGAGCAGCAACAAAGAGATTAGAGACAAAGAGACGAGAGAGAGAAGTAGAGAAGAGAGAGAGAGTTCACAAAAGTGGAGGAAGAAGGATTTTATGTTTGAATTTTACCCCAGTTTTATTGTTGGATTTACCGGCGGAAACATCCGTCGGTAAAGTGTACGTCGTTGCCTAAACGCCACATCTCACTAAACTCCTGCCAGAATTTTTCGACGAAAAATCTAACGTTAATAAAATAAATTTTCGCACCTCTAATTACCATCGAATTCAATAACAAAATTTCTAATCCAACAGTAACTTATTAGAGGAATAAATTTTCATTCATAACCGTAGAAAAAATTTGACACTAAATTCACCGATAATGGCTACCACTAAATCCGATAGTATCCAACTTTTTTCTTGTAGTGAAAAAGGTATGCTTAAAAACGAAGTAAGAATGCTATTTCTACTTTTACTGTGTACTTGGAGCAAGTAGTGTTGGTTCAGAAAATTTGTTATCTAAAGAGGGAGTGCTATTAAGTTTGCATAGAGGTTTCTAAAAGTAGGGCTTTGGTTTGAAGCAATGATTTTGAAAAGAAAGGTAGAGTGACGGGTAATAGTTGAAAGGGTATCAGAGTAGCGGAAGAAGTGTTGGGTAGTATCTTTGAAAATACCTGTTATTGCTGTTGAGGAATCCAAGGTGAGTTGAGTAGTGTAGAAGATGATAATGCTACAACTGCTAATGGTAGTTATAGTGATGGTGGTGGTGATGATGATGATGGTGATGGTGGTGTTCATGAGAGTTTGGTCTATTCCTGAAGGTTCTCCTTTTGGAGTTGAGTTTTTGGTTAACATTAATGGTGGAATCTTCTGTCTCTTCCATGGCTTTTGATTCAAAAAATAGAGAAATGAAAGTTTGCTTTGTGTGTGTTTTTGTTTTCTTTTTTCCGAGGTTATATAAAAGAGAGAAAGAAAAACGGTTTTGCTAGAAAACCAATTAGGGAGAAATCAACTTGAAGCAACTACTTGAAAAATAGGCTTATTACAAAACAAAACAAAAAAAAAAACTACCCACAACCCTAATTTTTCAAATTTTAAAATGGAAATAAAAGGAGATTGGCTTAGTTGGCTTATACTAGAATTGACTCCTTAGACTTTTTCAAAAAAAAAAAATAATAATAAGCACAATGAGAGTAAGCATAATTGTTAAAATCGGACCGATTCAGATGGTCAAACCGAAAAACTAGTGAACTGGTGATGAGCGGATAATTTATACGCTTTTGGCACTATTTTTAGTATATTTTTAATATATTTTAGTTAGTTTTTATTATATTTTTATTAGTTTTTATTTAAAATTTACTTTTCTGGACTTTACTATGAGTTTGTGTGTTTTTCTGTGATTTCAAGTATTTTCTGGCTGAAATTGAGGGACCTGAGCAAAAATCTGATTTAGAGGCTGAAAAAGGATTGCAGATGCTGTTGGATTCTGACCTCCCTGCACTCGAAGTGGATTTTCTAGAGCTACAGAAGCCCAATTGGCGCGCTCTTAATTGCGTTGGAAAGTAGACATCCTGGGCTTTCCAGCAATATATAATAGTTCATACATTACTCGAGATTTGATGGCCCAAACTGGCGTTCCAAATCAGCTCAAGACTGCCCAGCGTTAAACGCTGGAACTGGCACAAAAATGGGAGTTAAACGCCCAAACTGGCACAAAAGCTGGCGTTTAACTCCAGGAAAAGTCTCTACACATGAAAGCTTTAATGCTCAGCCCAAGCACACACCAAGTGGACCCCGGAAGTGGATTTTTACGTCATTTACTCATTCTTGTAAACCCTAGGTCACTAGTTCACCATAAATAGGACTTTTTGCTATTATATCTGTACCTCATGACACATTACATGTTTCACATTGTATCTTCTACGGCATGAGTCTCTAAACCCCATGGTTGGGGGTGAGGAGCTCTGCTGTGTCTTGATGGATTAATGCAATTACTACTGTTTTTCATTCAATCACGCTTGCTTCTATTCTAAGATATCACTTGTTCCTCAACTTGATGAATGTGATGATCCGTGACACTCATCATCATTCTCACCTATGAACGTGTGCCTGACAACCACCTCCGTTCTACTTTAGATTGAGTGAATATCTCTTGGATTCCTTAATCAGAATCTTCGTGGTATAAGCTAGAATTGATGGCGGCATTCAAGAGAATCCAGAAGGTCTAAACCTTGTCTGTGGTATTCTGAGTAGGATTCAAGGATTGAATGACTGTGACGAGCTTCAAACTCCTGAGGGCTGGGCGTTAGTGACAGACACAAAAGAATCACTGGATTCTATTCCAACCTGAGTGATAACCGACAGATGATTAGCCGTGCTGTGACAGAGCGCGTTGAACATTTTCACTAAGAGGATGGGAGGTAGCCATTGACAACAGTGAAACCCTATATACAGCTTGCCATGGAAGGAGCCTTGCGTGCATGAAGAAGAAGACAGTAGGAAAGCAGAGATTCAGAAGATAGAGCATCTCTAAAACCTCAACCTGTTCTCCATTACTGCAAAACAAGTATTTATTTCATGTTCTTTTACTTTTCACAATTAAACCTGAGAATTATTGATATCCTGACTAAGAGTTACAAGATAACCATAGCTTGCTTCAAGCTAACAATCTCCGTGGGATCGACCCTTACTCACGTAAGGTATTACTTGGACGACCCAGTGCACTTGCTGGTTAGTTGTGCGGAATTGCAAAAGTGTGATTGCAATTTCGTGCACCAACTGGCCATAGAATTGGTTCGAATGATACATACGACCGGACAAGAAATAAAACCAGTGGAAACTGGTTTGAATGGGATGGTATAGTGGAAAACTGGCGAACTGGCCTGGTTTTAAAGCCCGAACCGGTCAAATGTAAAGAAAAAAACCCATCCCCAAACGACGTCCCACAAAAAAGAAAAGAAACCCTAGCTCTACTCGCCTACTCTCGGTCCCTCCCCCATTCTCCTTTGAGAGATGACTGAGACTCTCCCCCTTCCTTGTCTCCTTCACGCTTCAGCTTCACGTTGCTACTCTCTCCCATTCTCCTTCGTGATTTCGTCCTTCCTGGCCTCCTGAAGAACCGAAGGGCTGAACCACCTTCCAAAACGGCAGCCATCCCAGCTCTGTCTCTGTCACCTCGGTTCACCGCCACGGCGCCACCGCACGATTACCTCCGTCGCCGCGCCTCTCACCAGATCCACTAGCTCTCCTCCGCTCGCGTCTCGCGTCTCTGCCTGCATCTCGCTCGCGTCTCTGTCTCTGTCTCGAGCTGTGCTTCCTGCAGCCGTGAGCTGTGCTTCCCTGATGTGCTCCACTGCTTCCCTGCCGTGAGCTCTCTTCGTGGTGTGCTCCACTGCTCCACTCTCTTCCCTTCCGTGAGCATTTACTTGTTTTTTCAGTTTTTTTTTTCCGTGAAATTTCTTGTGTTATTGCTGTGAATTTTATTGTTGGTTGGTTTATGAGCTGATTAGAAATAAATATGGCCGTGGTTGACTTGAAATGTTGAATTGGTTTTGAATTGCTGAATTAGTTGAATTGGTTTTGAATCAGTTCTGAATTAGTTTATGAATTTCTGAATTGCTGAATTATTCCTTGGATATAATTCATGAATTGTTACTCTTGTGTGTTAAAATTAAGATACTATTGCAGCAGTAATGACTAATTAAGACTTGATAGTTGTTAAATTATGATACTAGTTTAGCTAACTAATTCAAATTTTAATATTAAGTTTTCGACTATTTTATATTTTTTATTTACATGGAACCGAGTTGTCGGTTCAACCCGTGATCCACCGATTGAAACAGTGAACCGGTGAACTAGTAGTCTGACCAGTTTAATCACCAGTTCAGTTAGGGGTGGCAACCGGGGGTAGGGGCAGGTTTTTGCTCTATCCGACCATGCCCCGCCGTACAATAACTCGCATAGAACCCGCCCTGCTTTTACCCGCGGGTAGTAAAACGGTGAACCCTAACCCGCCCCGCCCCTATAATTATTAAAATCCAATAAATAAAATTAAATTTCAAAATTTATATAACCATCATTACATACATAACATAAATTAAAATAAAAATTTAAATATGATACAATATTATTAATCATTTACTAATTATTTTACATATATTATACATATTATATATTAAAATTATATATATTATATATATAGCGGGGCGGGTATTACCTAAACCCGACCCCGACCCCGCCCCTCCCAAGAACCCACCCCGGTGTGGGGTGGGTACCCGCGGGTTTGGGTGGTATTGCCATCCCTAGGTTCAGTTATGACAACTATACATAGTGGTTAAATATTAGAATTTATTTAGACTTTGCAAAAAAAAAAAAAATGGTTTTGCTTGGAGACCACTGTTTCATAAAACAAAGTCAAGACCTAATTAATTATCAGCCTAGTCATCTTATGCCTTCAATTACTTTATAATCATTCATCCAATTCTTTTGAAGCATAGATTGCTAGAGGGAGGGGGTCCTACTACTAATTATATTTTCAAATTGATAAAAACAAAATTACAATTCGATTACCTGCTATATCATTGTGTTTACACTTATTTTGGAGATTTGGATTTGCTTTAATTAACATTTGTCTGTGCTGTTGTAATTACTAAAATTATCAAATAAATAGTTATCTTTAATGTTTAAAAGTGCTCCTGGTAAATTTGTATCTAATCTAAACATATGTATTCTGTAACAATAAAGTTCTTAGAAAATTTTATGTACTGAACTCCATTTTCTTGGGTTCCCTTTATGATGTAGTGGAAGTTACTAGAAAGTTTATTTTCTCTTGAAGCAAAAGGGACTCTTCATGGGAAATTATGTTAAATTGTTTTAGCTTACTAATTGGTTTACACTTTACACAACAAAGAGAATTGGAAAAATGATGCACCCTCTTGTTTCTCATGCTATTTCAGCTCCAAAGGAACTTGAACAGCAAACTATGGCATCTTTCAAAGAAGATCATGGGAAGACACTCATTCCTTCAAGGAAGCCTCAGACAGTAATTGTTGCAAGGAGGCCGGATTCCGGTGGGAAAGAAGGTTCTGTCATCTCTCTTCTAGCCAACCACTTTTTGGTGCAGTTCGATTCATCGCAGAAGATATATCATTACAATGTTGAGATCACTCCGCATCCCTCCAAGGAGGTTGCAAGAGCAATCAAACAGAATTTGGTAGATAGAAATTCTGATCTACTCTCTGGTGCTCTGCCGGCATATGATGGAAGGAAGAACCTGTATAGTCCGGTCGAGTTCCAAAACGATAAGCTCGAATTCTACATAAGCCTTCCAATTCCCACAAGCAAATTGTCATCAAATTATGGAGATGTGTATGACTCGAAAGAGAAGCATGAAAAACTCAAATTGTTTAGGATCAATGTCAAACTAGTTTCCAAGATCAATGGGAAGGAGCTAAGTAGTTACTTGAGCAAAGAGGGTGATGATTGGATTCCCCTTCCACAGGATTATCTCCATGCTTTAGATGTGGTTCTGAGGGAAAGTCCGACCGAGAAATGCATACCTGTAGGAAGGTCTTTCTACTCGAATTCAATGGGAAGAAGCAAAGATATTGGTGGTGGAGCTGTTGGACTGAGAGGTTTCTTTCAGAGTCTTAGGCCAACCCAACAAGGACTTGCTCTAAATGTAGATTTCTCAGTAACTGCTTTCCATGAAAGCATAGGAGTGATACCATACTTGCAGAAACGGCTCGAGTTTCTCCGAGACCTTTCTCAAAAGAAGACAGCACAATTAACTGCTGAAGAGAGGAAGGAAGTGGAAAAGGCATTGAAGAACATCAGGATCTTTGTTTGCCATAGAGAAACGGTTCAAAGGTACCGAGTCTACGGCTTAACTGAGGACATTACTGAAAATCTCTGGTTTGCAGACAGAGATGGAAGGAATCTGAGGCTTTTGACTTACTTCAAAGATCACTATAACTATGACATACAATTTAGGAAACTTCCATGCTTGCAAATTAGCAGGAGTAAGCCTTGTTATCTCCCTATGGAGCTTTGTGTGATCTGTGAAGGCCAGAAGTTCCTCGGAAAACTCTCCGATGATCAAACAGCAAGAATTCTCAAGATGGGGTGCCAAAGACCAGGGGAAAGGAAAACCATCATTGAAGGAGTCATGCGAGGGCAAGTTGGACCCACCAGGTAAACCACTTGAAGAAGCTACATCTTTTTGTTTATTGAATATTGATTATGATTCTTATGAAAAATGATTTATCCTAAAAGGCTCAGTCATTACTTGAGTCTTACGTATTTGTGGATCCTTTTGTGTTGATTACATATTTGTGTTAGTGTCTAATGTCTTGAAGGTTAATCCTTTTGACAGTGGAGACCAGGAAAGAGAATTCAAACTCAATGTCTCAAGAGAAATGACGAGATTAACTGGGAGAATTCTCCACCCTCCAAAGCTGAAGCTAGGAGAGGGAGGTCATGTGAGGAACCTCACTCCTTCGCGGCATGATCGGCAGTGGAACCTGCTCGATGGCCATGTTTTTGAAGGGACTAAAATCGAAAGGTGGGCGCTCATGAGTTTTGGTGGTACCTCCGAGCAGAAGTCCAATATCCCCAGATTCATAAACCAGTTAACTCAAAGATGTGAACAACTGGGAATTTATCTCAACAAGAACACCGTTATTAGCCCCCAATTTGAATCAAGCCAGGTTCTCAACAATCCCCTCCTTCTGGAATCAAAGCTCAAGAAAATACAGAGGAGCGCCTCAAACAACCTTCAGCTTCTGATCTGCATAATGGAGAGAAAACATAAAGGGTATGCTTTCTTGAAGAGAATAGCCGAGACGAGTGTTGGCGTTGTAAGCCAGTGCTGCCTGTATCCGAATCTGAGCAAGTTAAGTTCACAGTTCTTGGCAAATTTGGCCCTCAAAATCAATGCCAAAGTTGGTGGATGCACGGTTGCTCTCTACAACTCGCTGCCTTCTCAGATACCTCGCCTCTTCCAGATTGACGAGCCGGCAATTTTCATGGGAGCCGATGTAACACATCCTCACCCTCTTGATGATTTTAGTCCATCCGTTGCAGCTGTTGTTGGCAGCATGAATTGGCCAACAGCAAACAAGTACATTTCAAGAATAAGGTCTCAAACACACAGACAAGAAATCATCCAGGATCTTGGCTCAATGGTTGGTGAGTTGCTGGAAGATTTCTACCAGGAAGTAGAGAAACTCCCCGGTCGTATAATCTTCTTTCGCGACGGTGTCAGTGAGACTCAATTCTACAAAGTGCTGCAAGAGGAACTACAATCCATCAGAACAGCATGTTCAAGGTTCCAGGACTACAAACCTCTCATTACTTTTGCCGTCGTGCAGAAGAGGCACCACACAAGGTTGTTTCCCTTTGAACTTGACCAATCCTCAACTCAGAACCATTTCTTGTATGAAAACATCCCTCCAGGGACCGTGGTAGATTCCGTGATCACTCATCCAAAGGAATTCGATTTCTACCTATGCAGCCATTGGGGTGTTAAAGGAACGAGCAGGCCAACACATTACCATGTTTTGTGGGATGAAAACCAATTCACCTCAGATGAACTTCAGAAGCTAGTTTACAATTTGTGCTACACCTTTGTTAGGTGCACCAAACCAATTTCTTTGGTTCCTCCTGCATATTATGCACATTTAGCTGCATATAGAGGAAGACTCTACCTTGAGAGATCTTCAGAATCATTAGGTTTGTTCAAAGGTTCATCAACATTATCAAGAGCTGCTCCTCCAAAAACAGCACCTTTACCTAAACTTAGTGAAAATATCAAGAAGCTAATGTTCTATTGTTAGTGAGATATTATTTGGTTTAGGATACAGTTAATGCTGACTAATATGCGGTGATAAAAATGTAATATTCTAATTATAATATTAATAACTAACCCAAAAGTTCTCAAATTTAAAGGGTTGTCTTTAAGAGTTTAATGTTTCAATCAAGAGTATGCAACTGTATATTTCTTTTATTAACTAGCTTGCCTGTTACATGCATAGGGATGGCAATGGTCTGGTAAGGGAAGGCTTTTGTCCTAGCCGATCGTATTCTACCATACAATAATTTGCATAGAATTTATTCTGCTTTTAAAATTATTAAAATTTAATAAATTAATTATTAAAACTATTAAATAAAATTAAATTTTAAAATTTATATAATCATCATTATATGTATAATATAAAATAATTAAAAATAATACAAATATTATTAATTATTTTATTAATTTTTTTATATATATTATATATTAAAATTATATATATTTATGTATATACCAGGACGAGTATTTGGAAGAATTTTGTGCATAATTTAATACACTAATAAAGTTTGGTTTGGTAAGTTTTTGAAGAAGTATTTGTCTTTCAAAAATATAAGTTTCTTATTTTATATTTGGTAAACAAAAAAGACCAAATTTGTCGCATATTATTCAAGCAATATTATCATCCAAGTCCAACCAAGTAGACCCAACACTAACAAAAATTACTCATTTAAAAGAGCGTAATTACTCGCGAACACACTATTTACGTTATCGTCGTCGTCTTTTTCTTCGCGTTCCTCCTCCTCTTCCTGCTATTTCTCCTTCTCCTTCTCCTTCTCCTTCTCCTTTTTCTTTTTCTTTTTCTTCTTCTTCTTTGCGTGTTTTTTTCTCATCATCATTCTTTTGTTACTGCTGTTAATCTGTTATTGCAGTAGAAAGTGAAGGAGGAAGAGGAGAAAGAGTTTTGAATTGTGCAGGAGAACGAGTTCAAATACACCTTAATTCACTCAAAATGAACCGAAATTACATAACAATTGCGACACAATTAACTCAGAAATGAATCGAAATTTACCATAATGATTACGACATATAAACTCAGTTCGCAAATAAGTGCACAAACAAGACTGAATCATGAACAAAAACACATCCAAAATCAATTTTGGATAAGACAACACAACGCCATTAATGTTTCTTCTTCTTTTTTGTTTGATATTTTCTTCTCTTTTTTTTTTGTTTTATTCCTCTTAAGAGAGTGAAAAAAGAAGTATAAGAAAATGGAAAAAAAGAGAAGACGAAGAAGCAGCAGCAAAAGATGAGGAGAAAGAGAAAAATGAGTTTTGAATTGTGCAAGAGAACGAGTCCAAATGTGCCTTAATTCACTCAGAAATGAACCAAAATTATATAATGATTACGACACAATTAATTTAGAAATTAACCGAAATTTACCATAATGATTGTGACACAAACACAGTTCGAAAATAAGCACACAAACAAGACTAAATCATGACCAAAAATACATCCAAAATTAATTTTGGATCAGACAACGAAATTAATATATTTTTCTTCTTTTTTATTTGATATCTTCTTCTCTTTTTCTTGGTTTTATTCCTCTCAAGAGAGTAAATCAAAAATAGTTTTGAGAAAATAAAAGAGTCAATAGTCAAAATAGTCCATGAAAGATACATCGATCTCTATTTTCGTCCCTGAAAGAATAAATTAATCGAATTCGTCTCCAAAAAATAACTAACTTGGTCACGTTCATCCTTCTGTTAGTTTCTTTACTAACGGTGCTAATAGAGAATGACGTGGCAGTTACATTTTTTCTTTGTTAAAGCCTGGAATTAAGCAAGCCCAAACCCGGAAAAATGAACGCTAACCACTACCCGACCCGATTTCCTACTAAAACTCCCTCACTGATCGTCTTCTCCTGCTCCTTCATGGTGGAACATGATGATTGAATTTTTGACGGTTTAGAATTTCACTAATGAAATCTCGTTGTAAAGTATAGTTTCTAAACCAAACAATAATCCTTCCATACAAAAAGTTGTTTGTCACTAGTGCAAACCCCTAAAATTTATAAACCGAAGTATTCAAACCTCGGGTCGTTCTCCCTAGGAATTACAATAAAGTGTCTTGTTATTGGTTTTGAGTTATTTTGGGGTTTTGGATAAGAAGCATGAAAAGTAAATGGCAATGAAAATAAACTAACAACTATAAAAGGCTCTTGGCAAGTTATGAGAATTAGAAATTCTATCCTAGTTATCCTCCTCAATTGTGATGAGAATTGTTCATGGCTACCACTTAGTTAACCTCTAACCATGGAGGGAAGTCAAGTGGATGAATCAATTTGATTCCTCAAGTCCTAATCAACTCCTAAAGGAAAGACTAGCTTTAGAGGCATTCAAATCAATTAGCAACTTCTAATTATCAATCAACAAAGGAATTAGATAACTCAAGAGTCACTAGTTACTCTACCTAGGCCAAGAGGAACAAAACCTACACTAAAATCCAACCAAGCATTTCATCAAACACTTGGAAGGCATAAAAGGAAAACATAGTAAATCAACAACAAGAATAGAATCTAACAACAATTATTGAAAGGAATTAACAACAACAATTAAGGAAATCACAATTATCATGAATTACCTCAAATTGCATTACTGAAAGAAACAAAGGAAAAACAATCTATCCAAAACAAAATGAAGGATTACGATTATTAAAGCACATAACTAGAAAGAGGAAGAGGAGAAGATTAAGAATTGGTAAATGAAAAGTGAATCAAAGCATGAATTAAACCTAGATCTAAGAAGAGAGATTAACCTAAATCTAATCCTAATTCTAGAGAGAAGTGAGAGCTTCTCTCTCTAAAACTAACTCTAGACTAATCCTAATTATGCTATATGATCCCCTAGATTCAATAATTGCCTCCCCCTTCAATCATTGATCCTTTTATTCCTTCCTATCAGCAATTGGCGCCGAAAATGGGTTCAGAAACCCTCTCAAATCGCCAGGCACGTGTTGCATTAATGAAGTCATGTGCTGTCACCGGCGCGTGCGCGTCCCTGGTCGATTCTGTAATGTGCGCGCGAGGGCCTTGTGCGTGTGCGCGTGCTCGGCCAAGATCAATTCTTTTGTCTTTTGTGCTTCTCTCCATTTGCATGCTTCCTTCCTTGCTCCCTTTGATCCATGCCTAGCCTATTTCAATCCTGGAATTACTAGCAAACACATCAAGGCATCTTATGGAATCAAGGAAAAATTAGAATTCATCAAAATAAGGCTTTAAAAAGCATGTTTTTACACTTAAGCATAAATATGGGAGAGACAACAAAACCATGCTAATTCATAGGCTAAATGTGAGAAAAGGTTATCAAAACACTCTAAATTCAATACAAGATAAATCCTAAAAATGGGATTTATCAACCTCCCCACACTTAGACTTTAGCATGTCCTCATGCTAAAATAAGAAGGAACTAAGAGATGTGACATTTATTGAATGCAACTAAACTATATGAGTCCTATCTAAATGCAACTACCTAAAGTAAATGCAAATGCTTAGTTCAAACAAATCAATTCTCAAGAGAACATGTGTAAGCACAATAATTAGGGCAATAAGAGTTAAGTCCAAACCACAATTGTATTGAATTATAAAAGAAAATTCAAACTTGCAAGAATATAGATAATATGGGTGAATACATGTAATTGAACTTTTGAACCCTCGCCGGATGTGTATCCGCTCTATTCACGCAAGTGTTTAAGGGTTAATTCACTCAATTCTCTTCTATTCTAGCTTTCCAAGATTTGATTTTCTTCTAACAATCAACACTTATTCAATGTATGCATACATTCATCATGAGGTCTTTCATTTAGGTTGTAATGGGGTTAGGGTCAAGGTAGGATCATTTATGGTTAAGTGGACTAGGGTTTGAATCTTTGATTAGCATAGACTTCCCCACCTAACTATATAATGACCTATACAAATTCAAACTATTCTAACTACCCATTCTTCACTTTTTCTTACATACTCATGCATTCTATTCTTTAATTCATAACACTTATGCATTGATTCCTTTTTTGTTGAACTTCACCTTGGGGCATTTTGTCCCCTTTTTATTATTTTTCTTCTTTTCTTTTTTTTTCTTTTCTTTTTTTTTTCTTTTTTTTATTCTTTTGTTTTTCTCATTTTCACTCTTATTTCTTTTTTTTTTCTTTTCAACTATACACAAGAATGTCAATGCATAAGGTTTTATACATTCAATCAATACATGAACATGTTCCCAATTCCAAAATATGAAAGTGTACTACCCTTTTTCATCCCATCCAATGTTCCCAAGCCTCACCGACTTTGAATAATAAACACTCTCACTAGCCTAGGCTAATCAAAGATCCAAACAAGGACTTTCATTGGTTTTCCGCCTTGGGCTTGTAATGTGCTAAAATGAGAATAAGTTGGTTAAGCATAGGCTCAAAATTGGCTAACAATGGGGAGTAAAAGGTAGGCTATTTGGGTAAGTAGGCTAATGAAATAATGGCCTCAATCATACAAATGCACAAATACAAGAAATAAATGGACATATAGAATCAAGCAAATCAAGGATCACAATCATAGAAAGAGAACAATTTCACACAAGAATGGAAAATAGGTGGTTATAAAATGTAACCACATCAATAGGCTCAAGTCTCACAAGCTTGTGTTCTTAATTCAATACATGCTTCACAAAGTATGAATTCAAGCAAGTTTCACCAAAAATTTTCTTTCGATCAATTGGGTTAATGCCCTATAATTAAATTTCTTGGAAAATTTCAATATTTGACTAAGCATTGTTGTGATTGAAAAATTCAAAAATTTTCTTAGTTCACCCTTTCCTTTTCTGCTTAAAACCAATTTCTCATGCAAAAGGGTGACTAAGTGTTTGCAATTCAAAGGATGATTTCTAATCACAACCACAAACTAAAAAGAAAGATATGCAAAGAGGTATAAAGAAAAATCCAGCTAAAAGTATGGAATCTATCATCTAAAACATCTAAAAATATCCAGAAGCATCAAAATATCTAAAATCCAAAATAAGCAGTAAAAGTGTCCAAAGTAAACTCAAAATGCATCAAAATATATACAAGAGATATGCAAAACTAAGAAAGTAGCCAAAATGTTCACCGGTTCCCTCCCCACACTTAAGATCAAGCATCGTCCTCGATGCTAAACCGGAGGATCAGTGGAAGGGACAACGGTAGGTGCTGAATCTGTCTGAGGCGGTGGGATCAGCTCCGCATGGGGCTGTGGTGGCTCTGTAGTGGCTGGGGCATCCTGCTGAGTCGGTGCCTCCGCATCCTCCTCCTGATGATCCGGCTCATCGGAGGCCGGAGAGTCGGGAAGCGGAGGTAACTCAGCACCCAGAGAAATAAGCGCCTGCTCCATCCGATCTAATCGGCGTCTGACATGGAGTCTCTCTCGCTCCAAAAACCGGAATAGACGCTGGACCAATAGGTAAGTAGGCTCAGGGACTGAAGGTGGAGCTGTAGATGAAGATGGAGCTGCTGCTGTAGAAGAGGATGGGGTTGCTGTAGGGGCTGATGGTGAAGGTGTCCCCACGACTGCTCTAGCTCTAGAACGGCGTCTAGCTGGGGGCTTCTCGTGCACCCAACCACCCCAAGGAATAGTAACCTCCTTGTCATCTGCATCAGGGGGTGGTGGTGTCACATCATCGTCCAGCCAGGGTACCTCAGTTAGGGACGCCAAACTCGTGACCAAAGTAGGAAATAGAAGTAGGCCACGAATATGCGCCCGCCACATACACTGTCGGATAAGTCGAGGAAAAGAGACATCCTTCCCCTCCATGACACACCCAATCAGCAGAAGCATCTCCATAGGGATCTCAGAGAAGTGAGTGGTAGGCAAGACATAGTGGGCAAAGATCATCTGCCAAGTCTTGGCCTCTCTAGTCAAGTGAGCAAATAGCATCCCCTTAGGCTTGGTATTGTTTGCATCCATAACCCATGTAGCATCCGGTAAACCAATGATGCTCCTAAGTGCCTCATAATCAAAAGTCATGCTGTGTATGGCCAACTCGGCCTACTGATGGGCGCAAGTGCCATCAGGAATATGTCGGATCTCTCTACCCCTCACCTGAACCGAATCCAAAGTGGGACGGAAGAAGTTGCAGTAAAATTCCTTCACCCAAGAGATGTTAATATCCCCCAAATCTCTGTCAACAAAATCGAGACCCAACTCAAGGATCCGGCTAGTAATGGACCGTCTCACATCATTGGGTAGGAGCAATTTCTTCTCAGTATTTAGCTTCATTGTTCGATATTTGGAAAATCGAAGCTCACAGTAGAGATTGGAGAACTTGGTCGGATCCGTAGAAGGTAACTGCTGATTTTCTTTTTCTTCGTCATTCAGAGGATTCTTAGCATAGTTCTTATAAATGGAGGGAATAGAGGGTGTAGAGTGTTTCCTTTTCTTGGAGGCAGTGGCTATAGCTTTTCCTTTATCCGACATCCTGAAAAATATGATAGAATATAAGCAATAAAACACTTAGCATGTAACAAAGAAGGCATGTTCAGGATACATTTGGCTAAGAACAATCATGATGTTGAAATGAATATGCAAAGAATTGGTAACAAGTAAACATAAGTGAACAAGTAAACCAAGAATGCAAGCTTCATTAAAGTCAACAACTCTAACTCATTAAGCATAAAATCATCATACTTTAGAAAGAATGGTTAAAGAGGGTTAAAGGTGAGTAAATGTCAAATGGTTAAAGAAATTAGTAAGTTAGAAAAGTGGATTAGTTGGCATGATGATATTTTTGCTCAAAGACAAGAGAAGTTGCGGTTCATGTTCACAATGATTGATGCAAATCCGGGAAGTTTAAAAGGAAGCGGAAATTGGCCCAAAATTGAAATAAAGACCAAAATGAAACTAATTCTCTTGAAAATTGGGCAGCATTCCGGCTTAAAATTGGACGTTCCCAGATAGCAAGATAGCACAAACAGTAGGATTATAACATCAATTAAACACAGCAGCAGTGAAATATCATGCAGGCAACACAATTTTCATAAAATAGCAACCCAAAATCAATATACAGTACCCAAGGAAACAAACAGCAAATATGCACATTCGGAGCACTTATCAGGCCTAGAATCCTCTATCCAGTCCTAGCTACCTAACAGCAAATATTTCTATCTAACCTAACATGCAACATTTGAATTTAAACTAACTAACAGACAATTACAGTAACTACAGAAATGAACCATTAAAAAGAAAAAACAGAAAAGAAAAAAAAAACAGAAATGGAGCAGGAACCTGGGAGCGGAGGGGAACTAAGAATGGAAAGGAAATTGGGGGAGGAGCAGCAAAATCAAAAGTTGCGCTGCCGTGAATGGTGGCGGTTATGGCAGAAGAGCGACGGCGGTGGTTGCAACGGGAGAACGAGAGACTGAGTGAAGGAGGTTGACAGGAAAATGTGAAAGAAGGAAAGAAAGGGAGGTGCCGCCGAGTGCTTTGTCGCCGACGGTGATGATGGAATGGTGGCGGAGAAGGTGGCTGCGGCGGTTGGGCGTTTGACCGAAGGGAGGAGGAGAGAGGGAGGACGAGGATGAGTGGGGTGATGGTGAGAGAAGGGGCAGCCGTGTGGTGGTGGCCGGCGCTGCTGCCACGGCGGTTATGGAGAAGAAGAAGAAGAATGGAGGTTGGGAGGGAGACGAGAGAAGGTGTGCGACTGCGCAGTGCACTTCGCGCATTAGGGTTATCCTATTTTTGAATCGACGCGGGCGCGCACATTGCGCGTCCGCGTACATTGAGGAAAATGGAGATCCACGTGTGAGCGTGCAGTGCGCTTTAGCGTGGGTTGGCAATTTATGCAAGGGCGCGTGCGCGTACAAGGCGCGCACGCGTACATGGGGTTGGGCCTGAGGCTTAGAGTGGGCTTGACACACGCCCAACTCTCGGGGCGAAGGCCTAGAGTGGCGGCAGCATGTAAGGGCACGCGCGCGTACAGCGCGCGTCCGCGTACATTAATAATTTGTGATAAGGTGCGCTAGCGCGATGCGTGCGCTCGCGTCTGTTCCACCTTGGACATACGGGCGCGCATGCGGCAAGTGCGCGTCCACGCAGATCGAGTTGGGCCAGGGGCTTAAAGCTGGCCCAGATCCGGCTCAACTCTCTGGGACTTGGCTCAAAAACTTGCAGCAACGGATCGACGCGGGCGCGGCAAGTGCGTGTCCGCGTGAACTTCCATGTTCCCATAATGTGTGCGCACGCACGTAGTGCGCGTCAGCGTGGGTTATGTTGGGCTCAGGGCATAATTTTTGCCCAAGAGAGGCCCAACTCTCGGGTACGTAGGTGATGATGCATCCGCACAGGGACGCGTGCGCGTACATTGTGCGCGCGCGTCCACCCCCTTTTTTTTTCAGAAAAATTATGCTGGGTGCTCCCCATACGGTTCACAACTCTTTATTCAATCAACCATCATACAATTCACAAAAATGCAATTTGATATTATTCATCTACTATTAAACACAACATACATGTGACTAAGCTAACAATTAAGTTGTACAAACAAATTTATGTGAAACATCTACCTACAATGGTAACTCAAATCACTTATTAAGCAAAAATAAAAGAGAGTGGAAAGAGTTTACCATGGTGGGGTGTCTCCCACCTAGCACTTTTAGTTTAAGTCCTTAAGTTGGACATCTTGAGGTGGTTATTGTCATGGTGGCTTATGTTTGTACTCATCCTTGAATCTCCCAGGATCCATGCTCCTCAATTGGTTGACAGAATTTCCAACCATTTTCATTAAGCTTGGGCAGATTTCCACCCAAGATATGAGTCCCCATAGTTGGTCTTCATATAGCAAACCGGGATCCCATATCTTAT
Source organism: Arachis hypogaea (assembly GCF_003086295.3). NCBI lineage: Eukaryota > Viridiplantae > Streptophyta > Magnoliopsida > Fabales > Fabaceae > Arachis > Arachis hypogaea. The sequence goes on from NC_092045.1 coordinate 8,713,909, forward strand.
CTTCACACCCGTCTTCAATTTGATCTTCATACTTTTTCTTTCCGGGTGGTTGGCATATAGATTTCTCTTTAGCGTACCAAGCCTTCCTTCGATACCCTTGTACAGTGGCATTCTTCCAATCATCGTTCCTATACTTGAATGTTGTGTTGGATGGTGACTTGGGAAGGGAGACTTTCCCACACTTAGACAATGCAAGGTCCACTTCCTTGTGCTCTTCTTTGTGTATTTCCACCTCTTTGTTAGCTTCCTTGATTTCAACCTTTCCCCTTTTATCACATGGCTTGGTGTTGTCTTCAAGAAATTCATCTTGCCCAATGGGAGGCGATTCAATTTTGGATAAGAATTCATTGATGAATAAATCCATCTCTTGATCAACCTCTTCATATTCTTCAATTTCGATATACACCATGCCATTTTCGTTTTCCTTGGGAGGTTGTGCACACTCTTTTATAGTTTCAACTTCATGTCCAATGAGAGAGGATTCCATTGTAGAAAGAAATTCATCCATGATTGAATCCATTTCTTGATAAGCTTTTTCCAAGTCTTCAACGATGATATGCTTGGAGGTTGCGCACCCTCCTTAACATCAATATCAAGCTTCTTGGAAAAGTTCTCCATGATGCTACATTCCCATGGACTTTCAACGTCTCCTAAATCTTCAACCACTTCTTCCTTTTCTTCAATGATCATAGGCTCCTCCAATTGTTCCAACACAAAATTTGACTCCTCCTTCTTCACCGGATTTTCCAATTTCTCCTTCATGCTTTGCGCTTTTTTTTACCTTTCACATGTGGTCACGGAATTACCTTGAGTCTTCAAACATTGGTGGGCTAAAGTATGCACCACCTTGGTCAAATTGGTCACAAACTCAAGTGTATCCCGCTTCATGGCTTCTTATCCTTGAAGTAACAAAGTGAGAGAATCATCTATTGGTGCTTGGGGTGAGCAAGAAGGTTCATTATTTTGGAGAGAGAGTTCATGGTAGGAAGGTGGTTCTTCTTGATGAAATTGTGGAGATGGTGTGCATTGAGGTGGTTTTTGGGAGTAATCTTGATAGGGTTGTGGTGGTTCGAAGGGTTCTTGCTCATAATTGTCATAAAAATATGGTATGGATGATTGGTCATATGATGGATATGGATTATAGGAAGGTGCTTGATGTGGAGAGGCTTGTGAGTATGGTTGAGGTTTACGTTGAGGATATGGTTCATAGGCAGATGGCGGTGGTTCTTGAAAGTCACAAGGTGATTCACTATAGCCATTGGAGTGGTATGCATCATAGAATGGCTCTTCTTGGTAGTGCATTGGTGGAGGTTGTTGCCATGAAGATTGATCATATGCATATGGCTCCTTCTACCTTTGATTGTCCCATCCTTGATACACATCCTCATTGAGGCTCCCATTACCTACAACATAATTAGAACCAAACTCATAGCCAAAGTGAGAATTCATGATAGCAAGAGAAGGCAAAAAACACAAAAGTAACAAATAAAGAGAACAAACTAAAAACTAACAAAGAAGCAAAAAGCAAACTTATTCACAATATTCACATATATACAATAACCAATAACATAACACCATTGCAACTCCCCGGCAACGGCGCCATTTTGATGATTGAATTTTTGACGGTTTAGAATTTCACTAATGAAATCTCGTTGTAAAGTATAGTTTCTAAACCAAACAATAATCCTTTCATACAAAAAGTTGTTTGTCACTAGTACAAACCCCTAAAATTTATAAACCGAAGTAAATTCAAACCTCGGGTCGTTCTCCCTAGGAATTACAATAAAGTGTCTTGTTATTGGTTTTGAGTTATTTTGGGGTTTTGGATAAGAAGCATGAAAAGTAAATGGCAATGAAAATAAACTAACAACTATAAAAGGCTCTTGGCAAGGTATGAGAATTAGAAATCCTATCCTAGTTATCCTCCTCAATTGTGATGAGAATTATTCATGGCTACCACTTAGTTAACCTCTAACCATGGAGGGAAGTCAAGTGGATGAATCAATTTGATTCCTCAAGTCCTAATCAACTCCTAAAGGAAAGACTAGCTTTAGAGGCATTCAAATCAATTAGCAACTTCTAATTATCAATCAACAAAGGAATTAGATAACTCAAGAGTCACTAGTTACTCTACCTAGGCCAAGAGGAACAAAACCTACACTAAAATCCAACCAAGCATTTCATCAAACACTTGGAAGGCATAAAAGGAAAACATAGTAAATCAACAACAAGAATAGAATCTAACAACAATTATTGAAAGGGATTAACAACAACAATCAAGGAAATCACAATTATCATGAATTACCTCAAATTGCATTATTGAAAGAAACAAAGGAACAACAATCTATCCAAAACAAAATGAAGGATTACGATTATTAAAGCACATAACTAGAAAGAGGAAGAGGAGAAGATTAAGAATTGGTAAATGAAAAGTGAATCAAAGCATGAATTAAACCTAGATCTAAGAAGAGAGATTAACCTAAACCTAATCCTAATTCTAGAGAGAAGTGAGAGCTTCTCTCTCTAAAACTAACTCTAGACTAATCCTAATTATGCTATATGATCCCCTAGATTCAATAATTGCCTCCCCCTTCAATCCTTGATCCTTTTATTCCTTCCTATCAGCAATTGGCGCCAAAAATGGGTTCAGAAACCCTCTCAAATCGCTAGGCACGTGTTGCATTAATGAAGTCATGTGCTGTCACCGGCGCGTGCGCGCACGGTACCCGTGCGCGTCCCTGGTCGATTCTGTAATGTGCGCGCGAGGGCCTTGTGCGTGTGCGCGTGCTTGGCCGAGATCAATTCTTTTGTCTTTTGTGCTTCTCTCCATTTGCATGCTTCCTTCCTTGCTCCCTTTGATCCATGCCTAGCCTATTTCAATCCTGGAATTACTAGCAAACACATCAAGGCATCTTATGGAATCAAGGAAAAATTAGAATTCATCAAAATAAGGCTTTAAAAAGCATGTTTTTACACTTAAGCATAAATATGGGAGAGACAACAAAACCATGCTAATTCATAGGCTAAATGTGAGAAAAGGTTATCAAAACACTCTAAATTCAATACAAGATAAACCCTAAAAATGGGGTTTATCAGAACACTGCGCCAATCCTCCATAGCAACGACTCTTCCGCCACTGCCCTCGGTTACGGTTGATCTTGGCGCCACCGATAACTCTACTTTCGTTGCCTCCACCCATGTCTCTGCTCCCACTGCTGACACCTCTGCTCGCGCTGCTGCTGGTGATGCCTCTGCTGCCTCCGCTGACTCTGCTTCTGCCGCCGATGATTCCGCTGCTATCGCCAATGATGCCGGTGTGACCTCCGAAGTTGGCCCCTCATCTCCGTTTCACTTCTGTTGTCACACTCACATATGCTTCGAGCTCCTATATGTGAAGATGGAAGAACGATGAGGCAAGTGCCTTGTGAAATACCCCAGATGGAGATGACACCATTGTCCTGGCCAGAGACCACGAATTTGAATTGAAGCTATCCAAGGGGGTGGTGTGAGTCAATTCGAGAATCCAGATTTATTATCACTGCTTGTCTTGTTCTCTTCTGGTTGTGCCTAACACCACTTCTTCATCCATATATCCATTTTCCATTGATAAATGAAGAGAAGAAAGGGACAACTTCCCAATTGATGAAACATAATTCTTGTTGTTGGCATCATTAATTTTACAATTCATTGCTGTGTTTGACCAAGAATCCATGAAAACCTTTGGTTTATCAGATTGAAAAGTTTCCATAGGAACCAGAACAGGGTTAATGAAAGTTTGAGAGCGCTTGTTGTGTTGTTGATGTACATTCCAAGCTCTATAATGGACACACTAACAATGCTCTATGACTACTCTAATGGTTGCAGATGATGATATGGTGATCTTCTTCGTCTTGGTGATGGTAGATCATGGGTTAGAAAAGCAGAGAGTGAGAGTGAAGAAGAATCTCAGACTGTTTTAAGGGTAAAACGACGTCGTTTAGCAAGTTGTGCTGTCCCTTCACGTTTCAAGTTAGCAAACCATTAACAGCAGTGTCAAGAAACTAACGGAAGGATGAACGTGACCAAGTTGATTATCTTTCGGGGACGAATTCGATTAATTTATTTTTTCGGAGACGAAAATAGAGATCGAAGTATCTTTGAGGGACTATTTTGACTATTAACTCAATAAGAAAGTGAAGATGAAGAAGAAAAAGAAAAAGATGAAAAAGAAGAAGAAGAAGTACTAGAATATGAGGAGAAAGACGAGAAAGAATTTTGAATTGTGCAGGACAACGAGTTCAAATGCACCTTAATTCACTCAAAAATGAATCGAAATTATATAATGATTGCGACACAATTAACTAAAAAATAAACCGAAATTATATAATGGATTGCGATACATAAACTTAATTCGAAAATAGGCACACAAAGAAGACTAAATCATGAATAGAAACACATCTAAAATCAATTTTGGATTAGACAACATCATCAACATGGCAAAAATTTAATAATAGCAATAACAATAACAATAACGACAATAACGATAACGACGATATGTATAACAAATTTAAACCTGTATATGCGAATTTGAAAGAAGAAGTAGAAGAACGCATGCGTGAATTTGAAACAATAACAAGAATTAGAAGGAGCAGCGCGAGGAGAAAAGAAAATGGAAAAAAAGAAGCCAGTGATCTAAAATTGTTTGGATGAACCTGAATGTTAAAATTACGTAAATGTGGAGAATAATATGCGCTCGTATTTGTAGTTTTTAAAATATAAGAGTACTTTTAAAAACACTTGAGGTGGAATTTTTTAAAAATAGACTTGTATTTATCAAAATTAAAAAATTTAATATAACTTCATATATTAATTAATATTTAAATTTAATTCTTACATTAATATATATATATATATATTATAGTACTTTTAAATTATAAAAATAATTCTACTAAATATACTTGTTGTTTGTACTTATTAATTTTTTTTTAATTTTAATGTATCAAATATAGATACTACAAATTTTAAAAAATTATATTTTAAAAGTTTTTTTTAATTTAGTTTTTATAAATTACTTTTAAAATTTTACCAAATTAATTCTACGTATGCTTGTCTTTGGATTACTAAATTTTATTTATTTATTATTTTTCGACTCACCAAAAAGGGGGAAAAGGGTTTTGATATATCATCAAATATCCAATGAAAACACAATAAGATGTTTTTTAGTTTGGATTCTACGTAAACATTTTTTTTCCATGTTGCAGTTTCCCGTAAACTATAAGAAACTTATTGCTACATTCCAATAACGTAGTTCTAGAATTATTGAGCTTAAATATTAATATAACATGCGTATAAAAATTTACTGTCGTTAAACCATAACTAATAATCAAGAGTCAAGACCACAAAAATTAAAATAAAAAAAACATAAGTTAGAAATAATTATAACTATTTAAATTTTAAATTTTAGAAATAAAAACAAGTAGTTATAATTATTCTTATAATAAACACTAATAATTTCTACGAAAAGATACTGTGGAAAATACTATTAGAATAGTAAAATATTCCTGGCTAAATTTTATCGAAATAGAACCTATATGTGAGCTTTTCTCAGATATAGAAGTATGGGGGACAACACGTATATGTGGGACAGGTTTGTGAGAGTATGAGGGTGGAGAAATCGTACAGTGCGTTTTCTTTGAAATAAATTCAGCACATGAAATCGCACCGTGCGATTTGTATGATGATGAGAAATGAAATTTTATGCTACTGTAAATCGCACCATCCGTTTCAACTTTGGTTTGTTTTTCAATACGCAACGCCACAACAAGTCGCATGGTCCGAGTTCCATGGTTTGAATATTGGTAAGAACTCGGACCCTCCGTTTTGAGTGCGGATAAATTTATTTGAGGAACTTCAAGAGAAAATCGCATGGTGCGATTTCAGATGTTAATCTTTTTTTGAGCCATGTATGTTTAACGTAGTCGAAGGGTGCGAGTTCGATAAAGTGGTCTATATAAAAGCGCGAAGTAAGGAGGTAGGTCACTCGCGTCTTCTTCCCCAACTTGAACGGCTGCATATTCTTCTGTTTCTTCTTTCTCGTTTCTTTATTATCTGCTGATTCAAACTTGAAAATCTAGTAGCCAAGTCTATCTTCTTTTCTTTTTATATGATTGAGAGAAATGAGTGATAGAGTGTTACTAAAAGTGTATTATTTTGGTCAGATTTTACTACAAACTTCGGAAGGAGTAAAATTTATCTGTGAAAAACCCTTAGATGTTGTTATTCCTTTTATCATCTCATTTGAAGAGTTGAAAGGGGTGATCTGTGAAAAGATTGATTCTGAGAGAGCAAAAAAGATATCATGTATTCTATACAGATATCCCATACAGGTATTTGGTGGATTCGTCCAGTTTCAAACCAGATATGTGACGGACGAAGCGAGCATGCAAGAGATGTTTTCAATGTATATTGAAAACCGGGCTCAGATCTCGTTCATCGAGTTGTATGTTGAGTTTGAACAATCTGAGGCCGACCGAAATATTCTACGAGAAGATTATAATAGTGACAGTGAAGAAGAGTTCGAAAGTAACTACGAGTTTGTTGGTCCAGATGGAGATGGAGTTGAAGATCAAGGTGACGGAGCTACGACGCCAGATGTAACAGAGGTGGCAAATGCACTCGCAAACGATGAGCCGTTTGAGGAGCCATCATTCATGCGAGTTTTGGATTTGGAAGCCATGCATGTTCCGGAGTTTCCGGGATATATGACTGCAGGTACGTAAAATTTACATGAGTTTGTAAATATCATTCGCAGTTAACGGTTCAAATCCAGTGAACCGGACCGGTTAGGTTTCGGTTCATGTTGTGTGACGATCGAACCGGCCTGTCTGGTCTAATTTTTACATGTTCTGCTGTTGTTTTTTTTTTAATTAGAGTGACGTAATAAGGTGTTGTCAGATTTGTAATATATTTGTCTTTATTTGATTTTTCCTATGGTGGTTGTCAAATGCAGAGATTCCTATTGTCGCAGATGGTGAGTTTGCCGTTGGTATGGAGTTCAGTTCGAGGGAAGCTGTTATTAAGGCGATAAAAGAGTATACCATACGACGAAGTGTAGACTACCGGGTGTATGAGTCTGAGCCGTTGACATTTTATGCCAAGTGTACGCAGTACGGATCAGGGTGTGATTGGCTTATCAGGGTTAGCATGATCAGCAGGAAGTACTGTTGGGTTATAAGGAGGTATAATGGTAGTCACACATGTACCCGAGCCACCATTTCACAAGATCATTCGAAGCTGGATTCTCTCACAATTGCAGAAGCGATAAAGCCATTGGTTGAGGCGGACCCCTCCTTAAAGGTAAAGTCGGTCATAGCAGAAGTGCAATCGAAGTTTAACTACACCGTTAGTTATCGAAAAGCATGCCTGGATAAGCAAAGGGCAGTAGAAAAAATATTTGGAGGTTGGGAAGCATCGTATGAAGCGTTGCCTATATGGTTTGAGGCCATGTGTCATAAGGAGCCATCAACTGTTATCCATTTTGAGACTATGCCTGCATATCAAGGCGATGACTTGGTGGGTGATATTCGAGTACTGCATCGAGTATTTTGGAGTTATTACCCCTGTATTAGGGCATTCAGACATTGTAAACCAGTTGTGCAGGTGGATGGGACTCACTTGTATGGAAAGTATAAGGGTTGTCTGCTAGTGGCAGTTTCACAAGATGGCAACAACAATATTGTCCCAATTGCGTTTGCTATTGTGGAGGGAGAGACTTCTGATGCATGGCACTTTTTCCTAAGTAACCTTCGTCAACATGTTGTCACTCGGGATGGTGTTGGTCTAATATCCGACCGACACGAATCCATCAATGCAGCTGTGGAACGCAGTAACGGAGCTTGGTCACCTCCTAGAGCTTTTCATATGTTTTGCATCAGGCATATTGAGTCAAACTTTCTGCGAAAATTCAAGGCACCGTACCTCTAAAAATTGGTCGTCAACATTGGTAACCATTTACTAAATTTAGTTAAGTTATGAATAGATTTAACCATCAGGCGATTTCTTTTGACATCTAATTTTTTTTTCGTTGCTTTCCTCCAGGATATTCAAGGACGGTGCGGGAGTACGAACTGCGTTACCAGCGATTACGGGAACGGGGCGAAGCGTATACAAACTGGTTAAACCGAATTCCTCGCGAACAGTATGCATTGGCATTTGATGGTGGATACCGATGGGGTCACATGACGACGAATCTTGTGGAATGCATCAATTCAGTGTTGAAGGGTGCACGCAATCTGCCAATAACTGCTCTTGTGAAGGCAACATTCTACAGGCTAAACGAGTTGTTCACCCGAAAAAGAGCGGAGGCAGAAGCGCGGATTAGTGCTGGCCATGTGTTCTCTGATGTCGTGACCTCGAAGTTGCATGCAAACCAGCTTGCATCGGGAAACATTCAGGTCAGTTGCTTTGACCGCCTGAATGAGGTCTTTGAGGTGCGTGAGATGCCAAGTGGACTGGAGTTTGCAGTCGATCTACGAGGCCTTCGATGTGACTGTGGTGAGTTCCAGGTGGATCGGATCCCTTGCAGACATGTGTTCGCATGTTGTGCGAACCAGCGACTGGATTGGAAACTGTATGTCCATGATGTGTATAAGATGGACCAAATTCGGCGGGTGTACCGAGCAAGGTTTAGGCCACTAGGTAATCCTACAACATGGCCTGCTTACAACGGACCTCGGTTCGTACCGAATCCGTACCTTAGACGCGTCACGAAAGGTCACCCCAAGATGACCCGCTTCTTGAATGAGATGGACACGCGAATGTTACGTCGTCCTAGGCGATGTAGGCTATGTGGAGCTGAGGGACATAGTCGTAGCAGATGCCGTCAGTCAGCTGGTGCAAATGCCGGCGGAGATGCTCAATAGGTTCACAGTCTCTGATGATATGACATGTGTAACATTATATAGTATGGCATAAGTTGTCAATGTGATTTAAATTGACCTGATATATCTAACATTGTATAATATCACTCGGAAACTCGTATTTATGTAACATTGCATGACGTTTTTATTTTGCTTTTATGTTAAAATAGTAATTATTTTTAACTTATAATAATTTGTTAAGTAATTAATATGTATTATATTAATATCTACTACAAGTATTTATTAATATGTATTATTTATTAATATCTACTACTTATGCGGTTCAATTTTTGGACCGGACCGGTATATGGTCGTGTTATCCGGTTCTCTGGTTGAACAGGTCGGTTCGGTCCGGTTTTAACAACACCAAATATAAAACACCTGTAGCATGTTAAAATATGATCTCAACTGCCCAATTGAGGTATATTGACATAATATCTGTTATAATAAGATAGTAAGATCATAGGAAACATCATCACATAGTCCACATAAAATATATAGGCATAATAAATTCATGATTACTCTAAAGGTACAATAGATATCTTAGCATCCTCCAAGTCATTAATAAGTAATGTCCAAAACATACAAATTATTCTAAACAAAGTCGACATGATTAAAACTTAAATAAATACATTACACCACAACTACTTTCTAATTGTCCACTTTACATCCTTCACCAATTTCTTGCATTTCTTGGCCGCCTTTTTGAAAACAGATGGAGTGTAGCGATTAGCGCTACGACGTGGAGGATCAATCCTAAGGTTGTAACCTTTGGCTTGGTCATCCGGAGTGCGGGCCTGACCTGTTCACAATTTTATATACACAATTAAATATAGTCCATTAGGTACTCAAGTCAACATAGATACCACATATTATCCAAGAATAGACAAACAAATATACCATTTATGACCACACAATAAATAACTAATCTATCATGTAAAGCAAAATACTCAATATAAATACCATCATTACGGGACTCTTCGTCCTCATCGAACTCCTCTATTTCATCATCCTCATCATCGTCCTCGTCATCCGGGTCGTCCACTAGATACGCATCGGTCTCCTGCTGGAGTGTGTTATCATTTTCTTCAATGAGTCCCATGGAAACAGCGTACGGATTTTGACTATTAAAAACTCCGCGTCCACCGTCACTCCTACTAGAGTCAACAGATATGAATCCTCCAGATGCAACCGATGAGGTATGGCCTGGATACCTCACATCCAACGAATGCCTCCCTGACATTAACTCATTTTGATGGCCAAATTGAGACTGTCCTGCTTCTCCACCCATAAGCCCAAGCAACTGGCTAAAAGAACCGCCTTCGCCTGGATCAAACTGTGACATACCCCAATATTGTTGATGATGTGTAAATGATGGGTTGAAATGTGTCTGCGGTACATACTGGCCTGAGAACTGAGGTTGTTTTGTGGAAGCGGATTCGTAGGTGGTATCTCAGGCGAATGTGGCTCCTGTTCTTCATTGTCATCATCCATATGCTGACTACCCTCATCCATATCATGATTACCCCCATCCAAATCCTGATTACCCTCATCATTCTCTTCACCCACAAGATTTGACAAATACAAGCGGTTCCCATATTTTCCTCGGTACCAATGCATATAAGTTTCCAACTGATGCTGTGAAGGAATGGGAAGCTCGGAAAGAACGTGATGATACCTGTTGGACCAATGCATCACCCAACTGTAATGAGTAGGTGCCGTGGTCCAGTTAAAATTCTTAGGACCAGTGAGGACTTCTCCATGCGCCTTCTCCAGATTCCGCACCTCCTGAGGCACTCCCTGAACGAGTCCGAATTGTCGCCTATACCTATCGGTAGCATGCCACTCAATACATTCAAATGACACCAAAGGCACTGTAGCGCTCCACACAACCGAGTGCATATAGATTTCAGCAGGAATTATGTTAGGATCCACGCGATCCACAGCATACGCAACCCACACAAACTGAAAAAAAAATAAAGGAAATTCATGACTACAACCCACATAACAGTCACATTAACAATGGTTCATAAGATTTACACAGGCCCTAAACAGGAAACTAATACTACTTTAATGAAAACTCACCTCGCCTTCCTGAAGTTCATCAAAGGCCTTCCTAAACTCAGCTAGCTTCATGTATCTATATCGCCGGTCATCGCGCTCCCAGTTCCGCCACCTTATACGATACATTTAATGTTGACAATTGAGTTATAAATATAAATAAAGTGGTACATTTAATCATTATATTACCTGTTTGCTAGCGGAAAACTGCGGGGCTCCCTAGGAACTGGCGATAGATATGGCAGCCGCATCCAAGCCCAACCGAGAAGAAGTGTTAGTGGGCCATCTATGCCTTTACAGTCAACTCGAGATGCCCGGCATAATGCCCTATAGAGGTGTGCTAGGCATGCAGATCCCCAACTGTATTGTATAATACTACCAAATTCATGAAGCAATGGTAGAAACTTCCAGTGCACACCTGCGCCTGATTTATCCCCAAACAAGATCGTCCCGATAAGCAACATAATGTGGCATTTGACGTACCTCTGTATACCAATTTCATCAGTCAAGGGTAAATTTTCTTTAAGGTCCCGCAGCCAAGTCAGTTTAATGCAGCTGCCTCTACACTCCGACTTACGCGGTGCAACTCCGAATTGATGCAAACACTCAGCCTCCAACGCTTCGAAACTACTCATTGTCATCCCTGTAACTGGAAGTCCGTCCGTTGGAAGACCAAGAATTAGAGCAACATCTTCAAGAGTGACGGCGCATTCACCAATGGGAAGGTGAAACGTATGTGTGTCGGGGTGCCACCTCTCGATTAAAGCATTCACCAATGCCTTTTGACATTGGACTACCCCAATCTGTGATGCATGGTAAAATCCAGTAAGTCGTAGATGCTCCTCTACCCTATCATTGTACCGATCCGGAGGAACAGGATGCTCACATGTCAACATTCTTAACTTCTGCAAAGAACATAACAAAGTATTACTCAACTTCTTAACACTTACTAGCTTACTACTAAAATAAAAATATTTTTTACCACGACAACTATTAATAATAATGATAACTAATACATAAATACCTAATCAAATCTCTCTACAATAACACATTTATCTTGAATAATATCTAATACTAATTACATATAGTATTATTATTTAAACATATTTTACTCAATTATAAAAAATATTGATAATAATCACTCTATGCCTAAATTCTTTTTGAAACATCATTCATACCAACTAAAAGTTTCCCAAACAAAGACTAATAGTTTCTCACAACAACAACAATAACATTTACCTTCATTCATTACAATTATAGTTAATAATTTAGAAAAATTATAAAAATTAAACCTATTTTCAATATTAATTACGATAATAAAATTGAACCGTTGGGCTCCATTTTTTTAATTTGCTTATGTTTATATTTAAACATAACTATAATACAAAATATTCAAAATTCACAAATAAAATTTACGTGCTCTATGAGAAAATACCTAACGGAGTTTACATTTAAAAACGTCCCAAACTAACAAAATAATAATAATAATTTCACTAACAATAATATTTACAATTAAAAATTAATACTAAAAATTCTAAAAATTTTAAAAAATACATATAAATGCTAAAAAATAGTAATAATCATTCTACCCTATGGATATTTCGAATTTGCACTTCTAATAACAACAATCATAAGAAATAAATATTTTACATTAATACTTTTAAATAAAAAATTAAAAACTTAAAAAAAACTTACATAATCAGAGTGACTGAGATAATGCATAATATGAAGCTCAGGTCGATCAACATCTCTAGTTTTATTTTTTTTGGCATTCTTTTATGTATTCAAGCATGCAGTGCTGAAAGGAGAAAGATGAACAACAATGGGGGCTTCAGCTTTGAAAATGAAAGTTGGGAGAGTGATGTTTTCGGATGGTGAGAGGAGTGAATGCATGAGTGAGGGTTTGGTATAAGGGCACCGAATTGGGGAGCTACTGCTACGCAACACGTGTTCTTCAGTGAAGCAATCGGACAGTGAGTGTCCTGAGACGGAAATCGGACGGTACGTGTTGTCATGGGGAACTCGCACCGTGCGAGTTGGGTGTATACTGACACCACACTCTGGTCATGCCCCTCCCTCCCCCATAATGGCGTCTAACTCAACTACGGGTACAATATTAAAATTAAAAAGCGAATATTCCTTGCTTGTAAAAGGTTCAAACGTCTTAATTTTCAATAAATAAAAGGAAGGCATAGACTATTACTAATTCTTGGGGGTATCCCATAGTTGTCAGCTCAAACTTGAAGCCAGTAGATTCTTGTTTCTTGAATCCTCAGGTTTTGAGGTACGAGTTTGGCCAATGTGGGAAAGTGGCTTGTTCTTGTGCATTGATGTCATTTAACTTGTGGAATTAATCAAGTGTGTGAATGCCCTGTCACCTAAGCTCCCCTAGTAGCTAGTAGCCTAGTACTAATCAAACGTCTTTGCATAACTGTAAAGATGGCTTCACCTCATTTTCACAAGAGTAATGGGAAAAATAAATAAATATATTAATACTAACATTTATTAAGAATTTAAAAAGATGTGGAGTGTTCTTTAGGCTGAAAAATTTAGATATGGACATTTTTTTTATGGTGAATTCTTCCAAACCCATGGCAATTTTGTGGGTAAGTTACCCTTGCACATGTGTCTTCATCTTAGCCATTGATCAAAAAAATTTTCAACCTTTCATTAATGCATTCATTGGTTATAGCAAAAGCTTTTAATGAACATATACCATAATAGATACTACATTAATTAGAGTATATACATATTGTATAGTGTATTGGGGAACATTTGCAATTATAATTTCTACTATATCACTTATTTTTCATTTTAAAAAGTACCCTCCATCTCTTCCTGAAATTCAACATGCATCTCTCAGAACTTGAAAAACACAGCCTCCAACAGTGAAATTTTTTATACTAGTACCCACTATCCAACCCTGTTTGGTTTTTTCGCTTTCGTTGAGTGTTACACCAGAGAGTAATCCACCCAGCGTCCATTTAGCAATATTGATCTCCTTCGAGTAACAGGAGCCGGAACTGGTACTCTGGTTCCATCGGCTAGGCATCGACGTCAACTGAGGAGATGGCGAACGCTAAACTGAGGAGAATTTTGTAGCAGAACTTCTGCTAGATCCGAAGCTGTGGCTGCTGGAAGCTGGTTTAACAACATTCATTTTTCGGCTGCCTTCGAATTAGGTGCGTCGGATTAGGTAAAGGTCACCTCCCTCCGACTCCGACAGTGCAATTTTTATCCGTTGAAGCTCAACCTCTGGTTCTCATCAAGGTATGTCCGATTAAGTTTTTTTGTTAATCCAGATTAGTTTAATTTTGATGATAGTATATGCCTTTTCAACGGTTCTCTGTTTACGGTGTTGGGGAATTGAAATTAAAACCTAATACTGGGGTCCAAAACAATTGGGTTAGTTTAATTGGATTTGGTTCATTTAATTTTACATGCAGCTTAGTTTAGCTTTCCTTCGTTGCTGCCATTGGCTCTGTTAATTGACATTTTTGGGTAAAATTATGGTAGGGGTTAAATTATGTCCATAAAGGAGGATGATGTTAATAATGATTCTGATAATGATTTGGGTGTTGATTTCGATTATCAACCGAATGCAGAAGATGATGCTGATGACGACGATGTGGATTCTCTGGATTCCACTAGCAAGAGTGAAGAAGTTTGTGGTGTAAAAAGAATAGCGAATTTAATGGTAGAGGATATTTGGAACCTGGAGTTTAGGACGGAGGATGAGGCTTGCCAATTTTATAACGCTTATTCTTGTTGGCATGGATTTGTAATGAGGAAGCACGGCGTGGTTAGGGATAATCAAGGTAGAATCATTAGCAGGCAACTTGTTTGCAACAAAGAGGGCTGGAGAAATATGAGGTATCTTGATATGGATGATAGATCAAGGGAGGCAAGGTCACTAACGCGAACCAAGTGTCCAGCTCGGCTTAGGATAAAGCTTGACTACGGCTGCGGTAGATGGAAGGTATCATGTTTTGTGGAATCTCACAACCACGATCTGACGCCACCCCAATTTGCGCATCTGGTACCGGCCAATCGTCGTCTCACTGTGACTGATAGAGTCCAAGTGAAAAATCTTCATAATTTTGGTGTCAAGAGCTGCCATATTATGAGGTATATTGCATTCCAGAAGGGTGGATATCGTCATGCTGGCTTTACACGGAAAGATTTGTACAACCACATCGATCGCTATCGTCGGGCAAAAGTTAAAAACGGGGATGCCAATGCGGCAATAAACTATTTGATTGGCAAGTCAAATAACGATCCACTGTTCTTTGGAAAGTATACGTTCACTAGTGACGAAAGGCTGGAGCATATTTTTTGGGCAGATGGGCAGTCAATTATCGACTATCACTGCTTTGGAGATATTGTTGCCTTTGATTCAACCTACAAGAAGAATAAATACAACAAGCCTTTGGTCATTTTCTCTGGATGCAATCATCACGGGCAGACTGTTATCTTCGGCTCCGGCCTACTATCCGACGAAACGACAGAGACGTATAAGTGGTTGTTGGAAACCTTTGTTGAAGCGATGGGTGGGAAAAGTCCAAAAGCAGTAATAACTGACGGAGACCTTGCCATGCGAGATGCAATCAAGAATGTTCTGCCTGATGCGACCCATCGGTTATGCGGCTGGCATCTGCAGAGAAATGCATGTGAAAATATAAAGAATCCTAATTTCCTGTGCGATTTTAAGGGTCTTATATACGACAACAACGACCAGAGAGACTTTGATCGGAGATGGACAGCCATTTTGGATAAGCACAACCTTGTTGGCAGTACCTGGATGGAGAAGATGTACGAAACTCGTGAGATGTGGTCCCATTGTTTCCTCTGGGATAAGTTTTTTGGTTACATAAGGACGACATCACAGTGTGAAGGTATAAATTCTCTCATCAGATTTTATGTTAATCGCAAGAACACCCTCATTGACTTCATGCATAACCTGGATAGGGCCTTAAAGGAGTATAGAAACAACAAATTAATAGCTGACTTTAAGTCTCAGTGCTCAGAGCTAGTGATGATTACCTCATTAGAGGCATATGAAAGATCTGCATCATGTTATTTCACGCGAAACATTTTCAAGGAAATTCGTAATGAGATTCAGAGGGCATGGGCTTTGAATATAACGGTACTAAGCACAACCTTGGACAAGGTAGAGTTCAGTGTGACTGCTCTGGGAGACCCGGCCAAAGATCGCCGGGTGGAAGTCGATAGAAGTAAGAATCTGTTCTCGTGCTCGTGCAAGCTGTTTGAATCACGTGGTATTCCCTGTAGTCATATCTTCTATGCCATGAAGTTCGAAAACATACTTGAGTTTCCAGATTCGTTGATATACAAAAGGTGGACAAAGAATGCAAATAACGAATTTATTAGCACAGATATGCCTGTGAATGATGACATCGAAAGGGTCTTAAAGTTTCGAGTTGGAGCGTTGGCATCGAATTGTAACAAGCTGTGTGATATTGCTTGCAAGGATCTTGCAGACTTTGATGAAGTCCAGTCTGAACTTGTCAATTTAGTTATCCGCCTGCAGTCACGCAAACAAGGCAAGTCAACTCCTAATGTTAACGTGGAAGGCATCAACGATCCATTCGTTGTCAAAAGCAAAGGATCCCCTTCCAAGAGGTCTTCTGGAGGAAGAAGAGAGCATACTCTAATTGCCACAAGTACGGTCATTACTACAAGCGCTGTCCAGATCTGATGCAGCATAGCGTGGAAGGTAACCCTCGCGATCGATCATACGACAATGCATCAGCCAAGGACTCAGGTTTTAGTCCAGAAAGGTTTGCTAATTCTTCAAGGTCGTTCTCAATTAAGTGCGAACACCACTCAGGACCTAATACCAAGGTACGATCTGTTTATTCGAAATAGGCTCCTGCTGTGAAAATCTTGTTCGGTGTGTGTCCCTTTAAAAACCATTAAACTATGTGAATGTTCCTCTGTTTGGGCAGCCTTTTAAAAGGGGTGGAACAAGGAAGTTTACGGCGACGGGTATGAGGAACCGGAAGGGTAAAGACAACACTTTTGTTGAGGTAATTTTTTTGAATATAAACATCTAATTTCTGTGTCATGAACTGGGTAAATTAATGATGATCTCGGACTTCTTGTCTAAAAAAAAATTTATAAAACAGCGGAGCCTCCATGAAAGCAGCGAATCCATTGACATCGCGTCCACGAATGGTGTTTTCAATAAAAATCTCTACTCGTTAACACAGGTGTGATGCGTTAAACTCTTCTTAACCACTTTGCGATGAATGACCATTATGGTTTTATGCATGATTATAGTTTTTGATTGGGGATTATGATGTTATCAGCAGGTGAAGGAGTCACAGCAGGACAAGAGACATTCATTCAAGTAACTATGAATGCGTTAATGATGTCGTTGATGATAAATGTGACACACGACATGTGCAGATCGATGTCCGAGATCCGTTAACATCGTCACTACCTTGTGGCAACAAACAAGGATCGTACATGGCATTGTTCGCGTCGATGCACAGGACACATTGACCATTTCAAGGAATTAGTCTTCTGAATTTAGTGTAATGCAAGTATAATTGGTTCTAAAAGCATGATCTATCCTGATTTACTGACCGCAATGTATTAGTCACTGCTTGGTATTGAGGAGTTTTTAGTTGTAGTTATTTACGTTAAGTATGAACATGTCAATTTTGGTGATAATGATGTTCAATAATATGTATGTGATTTGCTTACATTGCTGTGTTCTTGTTGCAGTAAATTGCGGTTGACTTTTGGGTAACGATTTGCAACCATTGTGATTATGCAATTCAGTTGATCAATTAGAGTTGTGTAAATTGATTTTTTTCCCTACTTAGTCCATTATGATGACAATAATCAATATGCATGTGTTTTGCTTACATTGCTGTATTTTAGTTGAAGTTTATTGTGGGTGCATTTGGAGTAAGGACTTCCTACCATTGTGGTTATGCAATACAGTTGAAAAAATAGAGCTGTGTTAATTGAATTTTTTTCTTTTCTTATTGCATTTGATTTACCAACCAAATTATTTGATTGAATGGGTTGTAGTCTCCAAGGTTGAATTGTTCTTAGATGGTTACGAATCTCTTTTGTAACGTTGAGGTTGTGAATCTACTTTGTTATTATGGATTTCCTGTATTCATTGAAAATTTTATTTAAGGGAAAATGGCACACTGCGTATGAAAGCAGTTTGAAATATATATAGATATATGAAGCAGATAATTCGTAAACAGAAACACATTTTTATTCGCTCATATCATAGTTTCGATTGTTAGGTTCAATAACATTTTGAGGTTGTTAGAGTCTTACATACTGACTGAATTTAACACTAAAAACAATAAATGTTTGAAACACTGCGGACATTTCCTTTAAGTTGTACAATAACGAATCTTTCTATGTTCTCAGCTACTTGACTACGGCATGAATTTACTTTGACAGGCAGGGTTTTCCTTCCTGGCATTGAGAGCTTGAATATTTCTAGAATGTAGTCATCCAGCATCCGTAACATTGTTTACTATTATGACCTGATATTAAGAAAACTCATCACGACAACTATACACATTAGATGAATCAAAAAAATCAATTAATTCAGTAAACCTAAAAAAAAGGATCCACGAAACTGCTAGTTACCCTTTAGCCTTTGGGTTCTAGGTTCTTCATCAATTTCCTTTCCCAGTGTTCCACCTACATACACAACAACAGCCTATGTTAAATATAAGTATATAAATTCAAAGAAATACATCACATGGACCAACCATACATTAATCAGATTATTTTAATAGCTCTATTGCATGCGCCCAAACACCATCCGAGACACTTGTACTCTAAATTACAACAAGAAGCATTTTTTTTTACCTCTAGACGGATTTCTTCCGTGGGAAAATGAATCGGTGCCGCAGCACAAGTGCCTAAGTTGGTTTGGAAATGGTACTTCTCATTTTCACCATCTTCCTGAACTCTTGGGGGAGAAGCAACGTCATCTGTTCCCTTCGCGCATCCTCGTCGTGCATTGAGATGAGATATGGTTAGTTAATATTTTGCTTTTTTCTTCCGTGCATAAGTATGTGGAAAAGGTACCGCGGTCGTAAGTACAACTGTTCGTGAAACATAGACGGAGTTCCGCTACGTATGAAAATTATGAATTACTCAAGACAAAACCCAAGGCAGTATTATCGAGGTCTGTAGCCGATGACATGTTGTCGAACTTTAATTTAGTGTGTCAAGCCGACTACAGAAGACGTTCCTTGTTCGGCTAAGTGGGAAGGAGTATCAACTCCAATTTTGTCGGAGCTACCAACTGGTGACGGAATGAAAGTCAGACGGAGGAATGTAGATGATAGTGTTTGGTTAAATGAAGGTTGGTATGCACTTCCTGAGTTCTTAAGACTAAAGCATGGATATTTTGTGGTTTTCAAGTACATGCTAAATCCGTATACGAATTAATTGTGATCCACTTTGAGTGATGCAAAGTTTGACTAGTCAAGTTTGAAATGTTTTCATAACGACCAGCAGGAAGTGATACGGAAAATCATTTCCCACATCCGGTGCTCGTGATGGAAACCGATCAACCTCGAAAATTCAATCATCTATTCACTCAGTAGTGTCATAAGGAATTCATCATGGATTTACCAGTGTACAAAAAAACAACAAAATACCCATGCCTTAGCGCTAAGAAACCAACAACTCCATACCAACTTTCATTCAAACAGACACGAGCATCTATATTTTTTCTCAGTCAAAACTTTTTCCCGTCACCCGCTGGTATCTCCGACAATATTGTGTTAAAAGAGCCTAACCAAGTAACCCTTAAAATTTTATTCACATTACAACCATCACGCCATTGTCTTACCTTCATAGTCAGATTTGTTGGCTGCTTTGGGTTCGGTTATTGAGTGGCTTCACATGTGACTGCAGTTTCCAGCATCCGAACGGCGATGGCAACCCCAAGGCTGTCAATTTCATCGACCAACGTGCATCTTGGATCACAAAAGTCCACCCAGCAACACTTGGAAAGAACACTGCTTCCCGAACACAATCTGAAATCCCAGACAGACACATCAGGTATAAAATACTCAATAAGTCATTCATCAAATCAATTATATACATTAACAACCATGTTCCAACAAAATCATCTCCAAATACACAACCTAATATAATGACTTCACAAATTAGTCCATAAACCGAGAAGAACTTACCATCGTATCGACGAAATAGCCACTTTGATTTAGCGAGAAACAACCCATCCTGTGAGACGATACAGGGCATCCATGATACTACCGCTAATTGTGACGATTTGTGGAATTAGGGAAAACCTCAACCGAACGAGCGTTGATGGGGTTGAAGACAATCTGCCCATTTGTAGAACCCTCGCTTGGTGTTGGATAGTGTGATCTTGGATGTGGATAAAGTCTTATCTCATTAGGATCGACAATTTGTGGTTCTCGTTCTTCTCTTCCAGATCCACCTCTTCTTATCTATGCTCTGGACCTGCAAAAATGAAACCACATGATCCCCACTGCAAAGTGAATAAGCCCACACCACCCATTAGCCCAACTACCTTAAACAAGTCCACCGGTGTTTATCAACATTAAAGCAAGATTAAAAAAAAAACTGGTTACATACGGCTTCATTCAAACATTACCGGTGTTATCATCTTTCTGGATAAACATTTTTATCTTTTACATTTTAATGTCAAACCAAACCAATTTTTTTAAAAAAACCCCCTATTTTTTTTTTGGTCGATAAAAAAAAACCCCTTTTAAGTGTCAATTGTAAACCCAACATATAAAGAGAATTTGACCTACAAAAATTTGAGGAGTTGTTGTCTTCCTCACCTATTGGGCCACATTTTTTATAATTTTTCTTGAAAGCCCAACAAAGTAATCAATTTATTCTGGCTACTCTTCAAAAAAAAAAGGCAACTCTGCCATTTTTAATGAGAAACTAAGTTTTGTCCAACCAAGTTAGAATGGAAAAGTCAATTAAAAAACGAGCACAAACATACAATATTTGCAAACGCGATGCTGTTTTAGTTAATACCAAAGGTTGATTTCAATTTCATAACACAAAAAAAAAGTCATTATAACTGTTCAACAAACAAGACACATATAATACTTTCTAAACCTAATGGAAAAGTCTTAGCATGATATATTTTGACAATGAGGTCAAACACAGGGGCTAAGCGCCTTCAGTCACTCATCCTTATGCATCCTATCTGCATCGAACCTTGATGATCGTCACTGGCTCCGTTGATATCACCTCGAAGACACCCACGCCACCTGGCTTGAAGTTGCACAATGAAGCAAAGTTCTCCCATCCTCCAGAAATAACGCCAAAGCTACCATCCCTTTTTCCACTGTACCTTGTATATGTAGCTTCGACCTGTATGTGGCCATGTGTGAGGATGAGAGGGTGTCTCTGACCAGTGAAGTGACTGAGATGGGGGACATTCGACTGATTATAACACAAGAAATTTCAGTTAGTATTATCTACTTTAATGCTTACTTCAGTAAAACAATATTTCAACCAAAATGTCTTAACAACTTAACGCTTACCAATAATCGCGACGACATCATGCGAGCAGTTAGGTCCATCACAAAGAAAGGCCACTTGCTTTTGACCTTTGCGGCAACCACTCTAGCACTGGCTGAAGGAGGTATGTTGATACACTTTGTCATTTCATAATTACCAGTCCTTATATATGGTGGTTCTTCAGGATCACGGAGTTGGTACGAGTTCTCAATGCCACCAAAATTAAAAATCTTGACTTGGAAAGTGGAATTTCCTTTGTGTGTGAAATATAGCATGGAGTCCAGATTGATTTTGTACATCTGATAGAACTCCTCCCAGCCTCGAGTCAATGCAATTTTGCCACTTTGGAGCTGCGTCCAGAAGCACCGACAGGGGTTATTCCTTCCGTCAGGCACAACCAGGTCCAGGTAGGGGGTACGGTTTGGTAGCTCATCGGGAGTTATAGGTAATGACTGTTACAAATTGGTGAAGTTCTGTCAAAACATCGATAGCATTGCAAAAACTCTAAAATTAAGAGGTGTCAAGGAAACGGATGTTAGTTACCAGTTTGAACATTGAAGGCCTTATTATTGGCTTCAGAAACCTCATCTTGTAGCTTTGTGTCGTACCGTTATCAATCTCTTGGACTCTCTTACCCTTGTCCTTCGAAGTCGTCGTCTATGGCAAGTGTCACACAGTTGCCAAGTTCAAAAAGGAACAAGGTCAGAGTTCATTTAAAAAAACCCATACAGTCGAAGCTTCTGATTTAAAATCAACACACATGCATGTTTTTGAAATTGGAAACTAAGTGGTTCAATTTTTCCACACACAGTGCAACTATATTTTGTTGTAATCGTTTATTGTCGTGATCTATTGAATCTTTAACAGAACAATCTTAATCAAACCTAAATGCATAAAATCCTTTTCAGACGATCAAATCAGAAACCCAAATCAGTCCCCCTATCATTTAAAAAATGCCTAACCATCATAATTTGATTTTACTACGATTACATTTTTTTGTACATTGACACTACATGCAGATGCTGATAAACTACCGACCACTATCAGGAGAAGAGTTAGGATAGAGTTTCACCTTGTTTGACATATTCTCCGAGACGAAGCTGTTGGAGTCGATGCCTTCAGCAGTGTATTCTGTGTTATGTTGGGGTTGCTTTAAGGGTTTTTTCTTTTAAGGAAGATGGAAGGTGAATAGTGATTACTGAAGGATACTTATGTTACACGCTTGTGAATCAAAAGAAAATATATAGTAAAAAAATGAGGGGTTAAAAACGCGGCGTTTTACAAAAAAATTTAGTTAGTAATTTAGCTACTTAAACGTTGTGGTTTTCGATAATCTCCAACAAATATTCTGTTCTATTCCAATAACTCCCCGTAAATCCCTCTCCTTCGAAGTTCGTTTTCAACGAAATACTAAATAAAATTTAATTTAACTTCAAAAAAAAAGAAATCCTAGGAAAAAATCCATTATTAATTGATTGCTATTAACCGCATTAATTTAATAAGTTGGTTTATACGTAACTACTACTATTTCCTTTGAAAATTAAATTCTTCAACAATTGTTCCTATTGAAATTAATGCTAGATTAAATTAAAACCGCTAGAAACTCGAAACAAACGTTTTAAAATTTTTAAAATTAAATTCAATTTTTTAAATAATCTGATTATTGGGTATCTTTTTTTCTTTTTTAAAATGCCTGTGACTATCTATTTGATAACTATTATTGTTTATATTTAGATCCTTCAATGAAAATTATTAACTACATAAAACTAAAAAAAATCTTTGCACATTTATAAACGACACATTTCCAAAACATTTTGATAATCAATGAATTAAAGTTTATTTTACGTTTTCCAAAATTTCGGATAACACAGAGTTGGCTAATATTAAGTACCCTCTACCACTGATTCGACGTTTGGTTTAATTTTACATTAAAAGGATTAATAAATTCTCAACTAACATAGTCACATAGCAAAACAACTGAATAAGAAAAAAAGTTACGTTCATTAATCAACTATTGTTCGTCTGAAAACTTCGTTGGCATCTCCCTCCCTTCAACCACAGCAATCGTTGAAGTAATTAATCTAGAATGGAGTCTAGATTCCGGTAAGCATCTTCTTCAATTTTTGCCATCTCGTTTGATTGCAGCCGTATCTGTAAAGAATAAAATGGAGCATATTGAAATAAATGCATGCATTGATTAATTAAATAAAGAGTCACAAAATGTTTGGCTACTCCCTTCTTTTATGGTTTCGGGCCACTCTGTTTTATTCGTTGTTGTTTCTACATGTTGGTTTAGGTATGTTAATGCATTAAGGAACATTCAACAATCGTACAACCAGTTCTATGTGTTTGGGCTCTTTGCAACAGATGTACGTATATCCACAATTTTGCCTTCTTTTGTTGTTATGATTCTGTTAAAAAACGTTTGGAAAACTAAGTTGCCATGGTTTTGTCTTGTTCCGCCACAGGATGATGTTGAATTCCCACCTAATATTGTGAATCTCTTCAAGTGGTACAGTACCACTGATCTTTATTTGGTTGACACTCAAGACAATGCCTCCACATCACACCCAAGCAAGAAGGTAACAGGTTTTGGATAAAGGGAGCTGATTTAGGGAGGATACGGCGCATGTACAGACGAAGTTCTTGCTGAGTGTGGAGCTTAGGTACGTCGGCTGGGGAGTATTCTACATGCTCGTCGGGACATTAACCGGAAAGATGAACTTCCGTGTGTTGTTGATGAACTGTATGCGGCGAAGGTTTGCCTGACTATATCGTTCAACGCTTAGCTTCGGTGTGCGGGGCTTACTTCAACAAAGAAGCCCAACTTAGAGTCTACCAGACCGAGATGTTCCTGAGGAATAACGCCGATCCAACACAGCAATATTTCGATACTCAGCAGTCAGGGTGAGTAACAATGGACCATTATTTTCTGGTCTAATTTCTCATGTTTTCATGTTTTCTGCCTAAGTTTTTTCAACTCAACTACAGTGTAAACAAGAGGCAACATGGTGGGGGCTGAGGCAGGTCCTAGTAAGCGACAGCGACCCAGACCTCTCCTGAATCGTTTGTCAACCAGGGGTCAAATTAACAGATTTATGCAGACCTATAAACTTTCCTGTGTAGTGTAATTAATCAAATGTTATCCTTAATGTGTTATTTTGTATGTGATGTAATGTGTTTGACATTTGGTGATCAGTTGTGATATACTATGGTTTGTATTTATGGTGCGTATGTTGCTTTCTATTTATTGCGTCTATGTTTGGTTATCAGCAGTGTATCGACTAGATATTGACTGCTACAGCATACAAATACAATGCTACTGAATGCAAATGATCCTATACGCACGTAACATATATGATAACATTAGTATGTGGGAAAACAATGGATTATGTTAAGCATTAAAGATGAAAAAAATTTCGGTTAACTGTTAAAAAATCAGTTTTACATGAAATGATTTTAGGGTTTAACTTTCTCTTGTTTAAGATTTTTGTGGCCATAACAATATGTCACAATATTGTATTCCTCAAATGCTGGTTATTTGATTTCTTAACTTTGTTATTTTAAGTTGCAGCACTCTCCCGTTTTGGTTTTCAAAAAGTCAAGAAAAAAAAAGAAACGTACTATATTCCAAAACAACTACATTCTCACGGGCCCACTTAAATGTCATTTAGAATTTTTGGTCATAGTGTATAGTCCTTGACGTTTTAAAAAGATTTTTTTTCCTAACAACACCTTTAGGGCCCACGAATAAAATTAAAACTTATACACAAATTGTCTACCACATACACCAGTCCGAATTTAAAATGACCAACTAAAAAGGGTGAACTTCAAGTAATATAGTTGAAAAAACATTCCTGCTATATCTCCTACGTTAGTCCAGTAAGTCCAAGTACATAATAATATCTTGTGTTTGGGAGGTACATGGTGAAGGACTCCAAACGACATTAACTTAATTAATGGTCGTAGGGTCTGTTATTTCCAATTTAAACTTCATGACCACATCCGAATAAGGAACCGGATTGATCAAGATTCTATCAACAGAATCAAGTAACATGGAAAGATAATCTAACTTGGATATTAAAAATGAGCCTACAACGTATATTTCATCTCCCTTAACAAGTAAAGATTCTGTTGGAACTAGATTATTTTGAAAAAAGAAACTAACCTTTATCGTATATTGTATGACTAATTCACACAGCGATAATGTGTTCCTGTCCACCATCTGATCCAACATTTCATGCCTTGTATCGTATGATGAACGACATTTTTGTCCCCATGATAATGCGGGGGATTGATGCGTCGTTGAAAAGAACGAAAGCAAAATCACCCGATTCTTTGTCCCTCCGAGGCATGACTGTCACCCTTTGAACCACATGACCAAACATGTTGCAGAAAAACTCAGCAATGCCCTCTGCAGTTGGCATGGACTCTCGACCGAAGCATACGGTCAGTGTCTTTGGACGTTCCGCGTCATCCAGCTCCTTGCAGACGTACTTCTACTTTCCCTTATCTTGCTCAGTTTGCCTTCCTCCTTGTTGCATATGCATTCCTCGGCCATCGTTATGTCTACTCGATGCCTCTGGTGCAACCGATATGCACTGGTCCTGTGTGTTGAAACCCGGTAGTTCTTTAGGAGTCCTCTGGTACTCCAACCACACCGTATCCATCGTTATGTCGCCTAGAATTCTAGCGCAAATGGTTGATAGGGTATCGGGAATTAGAGTTAGGAGGATCGATCTCATCCTATGAACCTGGTATAACGTGAGATCAATTTTCAGCACGTGTCCGAGGGTTTCGAGTTTTCTGGACTTTTCCACAACCCCAGACAACTCCTGAGATAGTAGGCATTGCAAACAGATGACACATTCATCGGCAAGACTGTTCATAAACCAGCCTTCATTTTTTATGGTTGTTTGCACAATACCATTCAGTCTCATTGTCTCCAGTGACAATAGAAATGCCATGACCATCAGGGACTGTTTAACTTCGCGGTGAAGGACTTGCGTCAGCATCCTGAATGCAGTTCGATCGATTCCATGGAACATTTCCAAACATTCGATTGCCATGGTTGAGGGCTTCCTTCTAGTATCCATGTTGTATGGGTTAGAATTTGTAAGTATATAGTTTGTAGTTGTAGTTTTTTATGCTTAGACCACCAACTCATTTCCTCCTTCTTGTAGTCATGCAGCATGGTCTCCACTTTATTGCACCATCTTCTTGCTCGTAGTCCTAGACTAACCATCACCTACCTAATTGGAATATTATTTATTGGCCTTAATTACATTCTATACATGTATATGATTTATTGATACCACTAGGTGCGGTTTATAGTTTCTTCTTGAAAAAAAACATGTGATAAGTTTATCTAGTAAGGCGAAATTGAAATTTAATTGCGTAAACCTCGCCATATTCTATATGATCATAACAGGTTATTTACCATATGCAGTAATAATTTTTGTATACTACATTATCATTTTAATTTACATAACTGAATAGATGTTACTAATTAATTCTCTAATAAATTTAATATAATATTTATAGACCAAAATAAAAATAATATATAAAAAGTGGAAAACTATAGTGAATGGTTCTGTGCCTCTGGTTTTTCGTTTGGCGGTTTCCGGTTCAATGTGTACGGTTTAGGATTCGCAGTTTGATCGCTAGGTCTTTTAGTGAACGGCTTCGTGTATCTTGTTTATGGTTTGCCGGTTTCCGGTTCAATGCGCCGGTCCAGTGTGTACGGTTATAGTGAATAGGCCTTAGAGTGAACGGTTTCGTGCTAATGGTTTATTGTATGGCAGTTTCTGCTTCAACGTGTACGGTTTAGGGTTCGCGGTTTCGTCGTTAGGTCTTATGGTGAATGGTTCTGTGCCTCTGGTTTTTCGTTTAGCAGTTTCCAGTTCAACGTGTACGGTTCAATGTGTACGAGTTAGTCAGTAGGTCTTATCATGAATGGTTCTGTGTCTATGGTTTATCGTTAGGCGGTTTCCGGTTCAATGTTAACGGTTTAGGGTTCGCGGTTTGATCGCTAGGTCTTTTAGTGAACGGCTTCGTGTATCTTGTTTATGGTTTGCCAGTTTCTGGTTCAATGCGCACGGTTCAATGTGTCCGGTCTAGCTACTAGATCTCAGACTGAATGGTCTTCGTGCCGCGGTTTATTGTTTGGCGGTTTCCCATTCGATGTGTACGGTTAGGGTTCGCAGTTTCGTCGGTAGTCTTATCATGATTGGTTCTGTGCCTCTAGTTTTTCGTTTGGCAGTTTCCAGTTCAATTTGTACGGTTTAGGGTTCGCGGTTTGATCGCTAGGTCTTTTAGTGAACGATTCGTGTATCTTGTTTATGGTTTGCCAGTTTCCAGTTCAATGCGCACGGTCCAATGTGTACGGTTATAGTGAATAGGCCTTAGAGTGAACGGTTTCGTGCTAATGGTTTATTGTATGGCGGTTTCTGCTTCAACGTGTACGGTTTAGGGTTCGCGGTTTCGTCGTTAGGTCTTATGGTGAATGGTTTTGTGCCTCTGGTTTTTCGTTTGGCGGTTTTCGGTTCAACGTGTACGGTTCAATGTGTACGAGTTAGTCAGTAGGTCTTATCATGAATGGTTCTGTGTCTATGATTTATCGTTAGGCAGTTTCCGGTTCAATGTTAACGGTTTAGGGTTCGCGTTTGATCGCTAGGTCTTTTAGTGAACGGCTTCGTGTATCTTGTTTATGGTTTGCCGGTTTCCGGTTCAATGCGCACGGTCCAGTGTGTCCGGTCTAGCTACTAGATCTCAGACTGAATGGTCTTCGTGCCGACGGTTTATTGTTTGGCAGTTTCCCATTCGATGTGTACGGTTTAGGGTTCGCAGTTTCGTCAGTAGGTCTTATCATGAATGGTTCTGTGCCTCTGGTTTTCGTTTGGCGGTTTCCGGTTCAATGTGTACGGTTTAGGATTCGCGTTTGATCACTAGGTCTTTTAGTGAACGACTTTGTGTATCTTGTTTATGGTTTGCCGGTTTTCGGTTCAATGCGCACGGTCCAGTGGTATGGTTATAGTGAATAGGCCTTAGAGTGAACGGTTTCGTGCTAATGGTTTATTGTATGGCGGTTTCTGCTTCAACGTGTACGGTTTAGGGTTCGCGGTTTCGTCGTTAGGTCTTATGGTGAATGGTTCTGTGCCTCTGGTTTTTCGTTTGGCGGTTTCCGGTTCAACGTGTACGGTTCAATGTGTACGAGTTAGTCAGTAGGTCTTATCATGAATGGTTCTGTGTCTATGGTTTATCGTTAGGCGGTTTCCGGTTCAATGTTAACGGTTTAGGGTTCGCGGTTTGATCGCTAGGTCTTTTAGTGAACGGCGTCGTGTATCTTGTTTATGGTTTGCCGGTTTCCGGTTCAATGTGCACGGTCCAGTGTGTCCGGTCTAGCAACTAGATCTCAGACTGAATGGTCTTCGGTGCCGACGGTTTATTGTTTGGCAGTTTCCCATTCGATGTGTACGGTTTAGGGTTCGCAGTTTCGTCGGTAGGTCTTATCATGAATGGTTCTGTGCCTCTGGTTTTTCGTTTGGCGGTTTCCGGTTCAATGTGTACGGTTTAGGATTCGCGTTTGATCGCTAGGTCTTTTAGTGAACGGTTTCGTGTATCTTGTTTATGGTTGCCGGTTTCCGGTTCAATGCGCACGGTCCAGTGTGTACGGTTATAGTGAATAGGCCTTAGAGTGAACGGTTTCGTGCTAATGGTTTATTGTATGGCGGTTTCTGCTTCAATGTGTACGGTTTAGTCGTTAGGTCTTATGGTGAATGGTTCTGTGCCTCTGGTTTTTCGTTTGGCGGTTTCCGGTTCAACGTGTACGGTTCAATGTGTACGAGTTAGTCAGTAGGTCTTATCATGAATGGTTCTGTGTCTATGGTTTACGTAGGCGTTTTCGTTCAATGTTAACGGTTTAGGGTTCGCGGTTTGATCGCTAGTCTTTTAGTGAACGGCTTCGTGTATCTTGTTTATGGTTTGCCGGTTTCCGGTTCAATGCGCACGTCCAGTGTTAATTTTTCTGATTTTTTTACTATTTTTTGTTCCATATCAATTCCTTTTTTTCTATCTTTTATTACATTGTATTTATGTTGTGTATGAAATTTTTTATTTTTTTATTCAATTAAATTTATTTAATTTTTATTGTATTTTTTGTTCATATGATATATGTTGTTGGTTTTATGAAATTTTTATTATTTTTTATCTGTATGATTTTTTTCCTATTGTTTTGATGTACTATATCTTTGTTTTATACTAATTTTTTTTTTATTTTGACTTTGTAAAATTTGTGATTGTAATTATTATTTATTACGTTTATTATAAAATTTTGTATAATATAAACTATGATCCATAAAAAAGACAAAATAACTAAAAAATTAATTATAAATAACAGGAGCCATAAATAGGTGAAAATTTTATAGTCCAAGATAATACTAAATTAAAGAGTACAGGTAAAAATCAATTTTGATACAAATATTGCCAAACATAAAATCACGTTAACCCAAACTTACTTTTCATCAAAATCAATTTTGGTAAAATCAATTTTAAGCAACGCACCTTTGCAAACTGAAATCCAAACACACACTTAAATGGTTCCAGTCTTAGAGTGATAAATCCATGTTTATGATACTAATAAAAAATTTCCAAACACATTACTAATAGTTAGTTTTAAGTTTCGTTATTATCTTCGGGAAGGAAGTGCTTTGCGATGAGGGATGGGAAGTTCAGTCTCTATAAGTGATAGGCAACGGGCTAAAGGTGGAAAACAAAAAAGTCATTAGGCAATAATTAGGGTGCACCATAAGTTAGATGATGAGTGACCATGACAAAGGAAAAATCAAAGATCTGTGTTGGAGACAGGTAATGGTATACACATAGTTAATGAAAAGGAATATAACTCATAGGAAATGGAATAAAAATTCCC